>NC_135718.1:47805777-48137699 GCF_964656455.1 Halichoerus grypus
CTGGTGAGGTCCTGCTTTTCCTGGTTCATCTTATCCCTGTGTCTTTGCATGGTGGAAGGGGCAAGGGAGTTCTCTGGAGTTTTTTTTATATGGGCATAAATCCCATTCATCTGGGCTCTGCCCTCATAATCACCTCTTTAAAACCCCCCTCCTCCAAATACCATCACACTAGGGATTAGGTTTCAATATATGAACGGAGTGAAGGAGCACAAATATTCATTCTGTAGCACAGAATTCACCTCATACTTCCCCTTTGTTCTTGCTGCTTTGAGATCTACCACCTGCAGAAAACACATCTTCTCCTACAAGCCACATGTTTTACAAAGGCTGGCTTGTGTCAGGAAGCCTGTGTTTTTCAGGATTACTATGACAAGACGGATGAGTACAATTCCAGGTGTGTTAGCTAGCCTCCTCCGTATATCTAAGCAACGTCCTTCAAGATGGCTTTATCAGGATCAAAGGCTACTGTCTGATTCCCTCCTGAGCAGGGAGAAATAAGAGAGGGTGTTATTTTCAAGGTCCCTCAATACCCAAAAGCCACAGACCCCAAAGGCATTAAAAAGATAAAAAGGAAATATTACAAATGACCCTATGCACATAAATTCAACAGCTTAAATGAAATGGACCAATTTTTTAAAGCAATAAAAAAAAAAAAACCCACCCAGGAAGAAATAGATAACCTGAATAGTCCTATATTTATTAAAGAAATGGATTTGTGGTTTAAAAATCTGCCATAAAAGAAAACTCCAGGCCAAGATGGTTTCACTGCCATATTCTGTCAAATATTTAAAGAAGAAATAACACCAATTCTATGTAATCATTTCCAGAAAATATAAAGGAAAATACTTCACATTTCATTTTATGAAGCCACCATTATTCTGATATCAAAACTATAGAAAAATAGTATAAGAAGAGAAAACTATATAGATCAATATCCCTCATGAAAATGCAAATATACTCAACAAAATATTAGCAAATCTAATCCAGCAATATGTAAGAAGACTATGTCACAAACAAATGGGATTTATCTCAGAAATGCAAGATTTTCAATATTTGAAAATTAATCAATGTAAGTTATCATATTAATAGATTAAAGAATAAAAGTCATGCAAACATATCAATTGATACAAAAAATAACAAAATTCAACATACATTCATCATAAAAACTCACAGCAAACTATGATTAGAAGAGAACTTCTTTAATTTGATTAAGGGCATCTACAAAAAGTTCATAGCTAACATTTAACTTAACAATGAAGGACTGAATGCTTTCCTCCTAAGAAAGAGAACAGGGCCAAGTTGTCCACTCTCACTGCTATTCAACATCATACTAGAAGTCTTAACCCAGTAAGACAAGAAAAAGATATCAAAGGTATACAAAACATAAAGGAAGACATAGAACTCTCCCTATTCACAGAGAACATGACTATTGAAAATCCCAAAGAATCTACACCAAAACTCCTTATTATTGAGTTTGGCAGGTTGTGGGATATAAGGTGAACATGAAAAAATCAATCATATGTTTATATGCTAGAAATTATTTGATTGGAAACTAGAATTTCAAAAACCAATACCATTTACAAAAAGTTCCCCAAATTAAATACTTGACTATAAATCTAAGAAAACATGTGCATGACCTGCATGATAAGAACTACAAAACACTGATGAAATCATTAACCCCTAAATGAATGGAGAGACATACTGTGTTCCAGGATTAGAAGTCTCAATATGGTTAAGATGCCAATTCTTCCCAAACTCTTCTATAGATTTAGTGCGCTTCCAATCAAAACCTCTGCAGAATTTTTTGTACATATAAACAAGCTGATTCTAAAATTTATAAGAGAACAAAACAGAACTACAATAGCCATAACAATTTTGAAAAAAAAAAATAAAGAATACATTGGAGGACTGACACTATCCAATTTTAAGACTTACTCCAAAGCTCCAGCGATCAAGACTGCAGGGCGTTGGTGAAGGGACAGACACACAGATCAATAGAACAGAATAAAAAACCCAGAAATATACACAAATATGACCAATGGATTTTTGACAAATCCAATGGAGATACGATTATCTTTTCAACAAATGTCATTGGAACCATTGGACATCCATTACAAAAACAAACAAAAACCAAAACCTCACGCATTCCTTACATAAAACGGATCAGAGATCTAAATGCAAAGTGATAAAACTTTTAGAGAAAAACATAAGAGGCAAAGAGTTCTTAGATATGACACCAAAAGCCTAAGTCATAAAAGAAACAAATTGATAAATTGGCCTTCATCAAAATTAAAAACTTATTCCTTGTGAAAGAGAATGAAAAGGTGAGCTACAGCCTGGGAGAAAATCACTGTAAATCACACGTCCAACAAAGGACTTGTATCCAGAATACACAAACAACTCTCAAAACTCAACTAAAGGAACAAACAAGGCCATAAAAAATTGGGCAAGCGATCTAGACAGACACTTCCTCAAAGAAGATACACAGATGGCCAGTAAATTCAAGAAATTCAACATAAAACAAAACACAAGACACCATGAGAATCTACTAAAATGGCAAAAACAAAAACAAAAAACAAGCAAATGAAAAACCCCACAAGGGCGCCTGGGTGGCTCAGTTGGTTAGGCGACTGCCTTCGGCTCAGGTCATGATCCTGGAGTTCCGGGATCGAGTCCCACATCGGGCTCCCTGCTCAGCAGGGAGTCTGCTTCTCCCTCTGACCCTCCCCCCTCTCATGTGCTTTCTCTCTCATTCTCTCTCTGTCAAATAAATAAATAAAATCTTAAAAAAAAAAAAAAAAAGAAAAACCCCACAAATGCTAGTGAGTATGTGGGGCAAATGGAAATCTTATACGTTGCTCAGAGAATGCAAAACGGAATAGCCACTCTGGAAACAGTTTGGCAGTTTCTTGTGATGCTAAACATACACCTACCACACATCCCAGCAGTCCCACTCCTGGGCATTTACCCAAGAGAAATAAAAACTTGTGTTCATGCAAACAGTGCTCTATTTATAATTGCCAGAACTGGAAACAAAACTAAATGTCCTTCAGTGGGTGAACGGATAAACAAACTATGGTCCACTCAAGCCCGGGAATACTACTCAGCAATTAAAAAGGAGCTCTTGCCAAACATCACAACATGGGTGCATCTCAAAGGCATTATGTTGAGTGAAAAAGCCACCTCGGACGGTTATATATTGTCCAATCCCACTTACATGACATTCTGGAGAGGCAAACTATAGGGTTGGAGATTAGATCTGTGGTTGCATGTGGTCCAGGTGGGAGGAGGGTTTGACAAAAAGGAGCAACATAAGGGATTTTGGGGGGGAGTGAAGGAACTCTTCTGTATCTTGACTGTGGTGGTGGTTACATAAATCCATACTCATATAACTGTACACACACACACACACCAGTCTCCTCCACCAGTCTGTCATGGCCACATTAACCCCATCTTCGTCCAGCCCTTCCTGTAAGTTCTCCTTCTGAGACACTCCTTACCCAGAAGCTCCATGAAGACCTTCCAGCACAGTCATCGTTCCCAGCGCCCACCCACCAAAGCTGCCAGGGGGGTTGCCCTGCTCCCCCAGGATCTAGCCCTACCTCCTACCACTGCCACCATCACCTGCCAGGCAGGTCCACCAGCAGGAAGGTGCCACGCTGGGCTGTGCCTCAGCCAAGCCTCTGTGCAGGGGGAAAGGTATTTGTGCTAAAGGGGAAGACGTGTCTGTCCTCTGCATCATACTTTCATTGAGATGTTGCACAGTAGGCCCGACTTATGGAAATTTTTGTAGGAACAGTTCGTGTGGTTTTATTTCCACTCACCGCTGAAGCCCTGCCCCCCGTTTCCCTCGCCCCTGCCCCAAGACACAGGGCTGAGCTGGAAAACAAACTTGAGGAGGAGACCCCATGCTGTACTCAGACTCAGCCCTCTCTCCAACCACCGAGGCCCCCTCTTCCCTTAGGGTGAGGGGGCTCCCAGGAGACACAGGGCCCCTCAAAGACATGCACATGGCAGCCCGGGTATATGTTATGTTACGTGGCACAAAGGGCTTTGCAGATGTAATTAAGGTTCTGGAACTTGAAATAGGGAGAAGATCTAAGCTATTTGGTCAGCCTAATCTAATCACACGAGCCCTTAAAAGCCAAGAACGTCCACAAGCGCAGACAGAATTGAGGCAGAAAGAGGAGTCAAAGAGATTCAAGTATGTGAAGGGCACGCTGTGCCATCGTTGGCTTTGAAGATGGAGGCTCGGTCAGCGTGACAAGGAACGCAGGTGGTCGTACTGGGCTGAGCGAGGCTCTCACACAGCCGTCAGCAAGGAAATGGGACCTTGGCCCTGCGTTCCGCCACCACCTACGTGAACCTGGAAGCAAGGATCTTCTTCTCTCATTTGAAGAGCCCTGGCCAGTGACATCTTAACTTCGGCCCGGTCAGACGTGGAGCAGAGAAACGGGCCCAGCCTCCCTAGACTTGTGACCTATAGAACTGTGACCCAATCAACCTGTGTATTGAGCCCCTAAGCTTGCGGTACTCTGTATGACAGCGTAGGAAACGGATGCAGTCATCACGCCAATAAACTCCCAGCAGGCCCAGCCAACAGCCCCAGACACACCTGAGCCCAGGTTCCCTGGGTCAGCCCGAGCCTCTGAGATGTCTACTGTCTCTTCTGCTATGCTCTGTCTTCTCCTCCCACAGCCCCTGTCCCTAGCACAGAAGGGCCAGCTGACCGATTCCTCACGGAAGCCACCACGGACGGACCCTCCCAAAGCCCAAGAATTATTTAATGTGAACAAATACATTCTAGCTCCTCCTTCACAAGCCCCTGCAGACACAGCATGATTCACAGCTTAAATTTAGACAGGGACACAGGCTCCTTGTCAGTCTTCTTTAAGACCTTTCTGGAATGCAAGCGGAATATAAATGGTGGCCAAGGAGAAATGGGGCAGGCCTAACCTACTTCCTCTGGGACCAGGAGCCAGCCCCTTCCCTTCCCTGCTTCAGTGTCCTCTGCTGGGACATGAGGGGGTGGGCCAGATGGGCCCCAAGTTCCTTCCAGCCTAGGGACCTAGAAATAGAAGATGTCCCCACCCCCACCATCACCGCCACCAGGCTGTGTTGGCTCCTGAAAAGGAAACCCTGGCTCTGCTGGGAAGTGGCAGCCAGCCCAGTCCAGCAGGGACCCTTCCAGAACAGAAGCCAGGAATGGAATATCCCAGGACATTTTTGGTATTTATTCAGTGTTATGGATGGAATCATGTCCCCTCAAAAGATATGTTGGAGTCCTAACCCCCAGTCATCTGTGACTGTGACCTTATTTGGAAATAGGGGCTCTGCAGATGTGATCATCTAAGATAAGGAAATGAGGGTGGTCCCAAATCTCCTTAATAAGAAAGGAGAAGCCTATCCTGTGATGGCAGAGGCAGAGATAGCAGTCATGCAGCTATAAGCCAAGGAACACCAAGGACTAGCGGTCACATTGGCCAGCAGCTGGAAGAGGCCAGGAAGGATTCTGTCCTGCAGGTTTCAGGGGGAGCATGGCCCTGACGACACCTTGATTTTGGACGCCTAGCCTCCAGAACTGGGAGAGAATGAATTTTTGTTGTTTTAAGCCACCCGCTTTGTGGTACTTGGTTACAGTAGCCCTAGAAAACTAGTACATCCTGTTAGTCAACAAATATTTATCGAACACCTGCTATGCGCCAGGCCCTGGCCTAGGCTTGGGGGTATGGCAGTAACCCAAACAGATGTAAGTTTGTGCCACTGTGAAGCTTTCAACTGGATTATCATTCTGGGGGAACAAGGAATTTGTCAAAAAGGTATGATTAAGAATGTAAATAGTGTCCATAGCCTTCTTTATTTATTTGGAATGAAATACGCTATTTTTGGGGGGGGGGGGTATTTTCCAGATAGAATCATAAGTTTTAGAGCTGGAAGGGACCTGAGAATTTCTCCAGGCCAAATTCATGATTTCTCCAGTACAGGAACTTAAGTTTAGAGGGCGGAAGTGCCTGGTCTAAGGCAACCCCTCAAGTCTCACAGTGTGTGCCCAGGGCTCCAGTGGGGTTGGATATTGGGCTATGGGATGGGGTCCACATGGCTCATGGTTGGTGGGGCTCTGGGAGTGGGGTTTTCTGGGACCCAACTTCAGGGTCTCCAATGGTGTTATGACTTGGGGGGCTTGCTGAGACAACAAGAAGGCTTTTGCGTGGTACAGGGCACCCACCACTCCATCCCAGGCATCTCACCGTTTGGGACCGTTGCAGGGACGTGGGGCAGGAAGGGAATAAGTTAGGGCGACACTTTGGTCAGGTTCCTAAGAGCAGGTCAGAATGAATGAGCTGAAGTCAGGTCCTGGTGTGTACCAGATATTTCTCAAGCTGGATACCCCTGCCCTACTGTGGGCGGTGAAGGTGTCAGGGACTCTCCATCACAGGGAAGGAGCTTGGGGAAGGTGGGGAATTGGGGTTCAGCTTCACACCCTTAGCCAAGGCCTGGCCTGGCTGTTGGGCTGAGGACCAGCAGGGAAAAGCAGGTAGGGATTAGCAATTATGCCCAGCCTTTGGGCTCAGACAGAGCCAACTCCAATTCCTGTCTTCCCCTTGCCAGGGGCATGAACTTGGGCAACTGAAGTCACCTCTCTGAGCTTCAAATTTCCTCATCTGCAAAATGGATGTGCATACATCTAGTACTTTCCTCCAAGAGCTGCTGGGAGGATGATGGGATGTGCAATGTAAAGAGGTGGCTGCTGAGGCAGAGGGTGTGGAATGGGGGGATGAGGGGGCCCCCATAAAGTGGCCCACAGGGAGAAGCAGAAAGGGACTGATGGGGGGAAGGTAGGGGACAATACCTAACCTAAGGCCAGAGAGCATGCAATCAGCCCCTTCCCCTCCCTGTGCAGGGCACCATCCAGGGCCTGGATGGGACAGGAAGGAAGAATGGATGTGGACCCGGATGGCTTTGGCTTCCCATGCCACTTGGCCCATCCTTGAATGTTGCTCTGTTGCACTTTTCTCCTCCTGGGAGATTACAGGAGTAATCTGCATTTACAGCATCATCCGCATTTAGAAGAACAGGCCAAGGGTGACCGTATCCACTGTTTCCCATCTCCCTAAATGGCACCTCATCCATTCAGCCTGGATATTTCCCAGTACCCCACCCCCTCGCAATAAAATCTATCACCAGGTCCTGTTGATTAGACCTCGTAAGCATCTCTTGAATGCATCTGTTCCTCTCCAACTTTCTCATCACCAACAATCAAGTAACCACCGTCTCTCCTTTGCCTGATGATGTGGAGTCCTCCCATCTGCCTGTCTCTGGTCCCCACCCCTCATCCACCAAAGCCGTCAAAGTGGCCTTCCTGAGACACAAATGTGAGGATGTTGCTCCCTGCTTCACACTATCTGATGGCTTCCATTGCTCTCATGAGGAAAGACAAGTCCCTAACCTGACCTACAATAGCCACAGTCTGCTTCACCTGCCTTCCCATGCTCGGTTTGCCTCACTCTGCCCTTCTCATGGAGCTTCAGTGGCCTCAGCCTTCAGTCCATCAATTGTACCATGTTCCTCCTTGCCACAGGGCCTTGGCACAAGCTGTGTCCTCTGCGAAGAGAGTTCTTACTTTCCTTCTTCTCTTTCCCCTATTTACCTTCTACTCATCCTTCAGATTTTAGGTCGGAGGCCACTTTCTTATAGAACTCTCTTCTACATATTAGTTCAGCTTCTCCTTCACATTTGTCTCCCGTTAGCCAGTATCTTCCTTTCCAGCATTTTCTCAGCCTATAATTATATGTTCATCTGTGCAGTTGCTGTCTACTTCCCTATCAGGCTGTAAGGCTGATAAAGCAGGGATGTGTCTTCTTTGCTCACTATTTAACCCAGCCCTTGGCACTGTCTGGCACATATAAGCTCAATGAAGATGCTATTGAATGAATTCATGACACCCCAGAGATGGTGGCTTTACCCGTGTTCTGCCTGTGTTCCCGTGTATCTACCAGCTACCTTTAGTCACCTCCAGCCATTTTCAAGATCTGCACATGCACTCATACATATTCACATCCCTTAGGAACCTCCATGTCTCACAATGCTTTTGATTGACCTTTTTCACTTCTTATCAGAGACTCATATGATGGAGCAAGAATAGCCCACGGAGCTGCCCAGTGTAGGGGGAAGGAACACACAGAAAAGGAAGCCAGAAATTTGCGTGAGGCTTTAAATGCCTTATCCTAGAGCTTGAGGCGTTTTGGGTGGTATTTAGCAGAATAATGTGATATGAAGTTTCCCAAGATGCTCCCACTTGCATACCGAGCTTTATTCCGGAGTTCAATGCTTGTGTTCCAACTGAGTCCCTGCACCCCTGGGGTGGCTGAGGACGGGGCCCAGGCTGGGGACAGGTTTGCTGGGAAAGGTGCAACGTCACGTAAGTGGCAGAGCTGAGGCCAAGTTCTCTGTGTTTAAAGTCAGATGCCTCTTTCAGTTATCAGCCAACCCACCTCCCCTGGGACTTCTTAAACCGCTTCTCTCCTTATGGCATGTAAGCAGAACAGTGAATGAGGACTAAACCATGAATCCCTAGAAGGACAGGGAGGAAAGGACAGGAAGCTTCCAAATGCAGCTGGATTCAGTAGAGCACTCATGGGCAAGGTAGAGGTGGAGGCGCGAGGAGGACTGGGAGAGACAGAATGGCCCAGGCAGAGAACCCACCCTCACTCTTCCATAAGTATGCTCCTTCTAGAACCCTGCACAGCAGGGCACAGGCTTCTTGCTGTCTGCGGTCTCCCCCAGTTGTATCTGCAAGAAGACTCAGCTTTCAGTGGGCTCTGAGAGAAGCTTTTTGGCAGAGCCATCTTGGCTGTGACACTGACCAATCCTTTGCATCCCTGGGCCTCAGTGCCCCCATCCCCATGAGAAGAGGGTGGGACTCAGCAACTGCACGTAATGCCATGCAGAGCAGAATTTGCAGGGGCCAAGACATGGCTCTTGGGATCCCGCCCTTGCTCCACTGTGCACAGGACAGAAAGTCAGATCTTTCTCTGCAGCGGTCACTAGAGCAGAGGGACACTCGGGGACACTGGTGCCCAGACCTGAGTCTCAAGTGCACCTTCCAAGACACGTGACCATGAGCACGTAGCTTAACCTCTCTCTACCACATCTTCTGTTCTGGAACAGGGAGAACGGCTTATCTGAGAGTCAGTGAACTCATGCGTGCTGCATCATGCAGCAGACCCAGAGAGGGCATACCGAGGGTGCTTCCCTTTCTGGGTGGGAAGGCTTGACCATTGCACAGACTCCGCTTCTGTGGGGTGTGTGGCTGCCCTGGGGGCCACCTTTCATTTCATCCAGCTAGCACACAGAACCCCAGCAAAGAAATACCAGGTGCAGACGCTGCCCACAGCAGGGAGGGAGAATCACTAGGACCAGGCTGCTAGTGAGGACCACACTGGCTTCAAATTCAGGCACTCTGATGCAATGTCCACAGTCCACGGACCCAGAGGGACCGCACGCCCTGAAGTATGAAACCTTTTTTGAACCCCACCTAGAGGGCACACAGCTACAGAGGGAAGGGCTGATAGAACACGCTCTGAGTGCTTGCCAACAAGCCTGGAAATGAAAGCTTGACCCAGGAATTAATGTCTAGAAAATTAGTTGGAGCTTTTCCCTGGCAAGTGTGTGGCTCTCTGCCTGACACAGTCAAGAAGAAGGAAGTGTTCTAAGGTCTGCAATCAGATGGGTCCCCAATTGACAGAGTGACCCTGGGCTGCTGACCAGTTTCACTGACCGCTGTTTCTACCATCTGCTGAGTGGACATAATCCTGGTTCTGGTGACCTTCCAGGGCCATCTCGAGAGCTTGGTGGCAGAGTCGGGCAGTGAATGCTCATCTCCAGCAGGTAAAATGAGACAATCTGGGGGAACAACTCAGGTCCTGAGGAGCTGGCCTGGACTTGAGCCCCAGGGCTGCCCCCCACTCACCCCGAGCTGCACAACAGCAGACAATATACAGAATCTCCTGATGCGTTGGTTTCCATATTTTCCAGAGAGTGAAAGGGGTGAAGGGGGGCTGATCCTATCCACCCAGCAGAGGTGGATTAAATCCAGCCCCACAAGTGAGGGTTTTACTCTGTGGCCAGCCAGAGGTGCTGGGAACTGGGTGGGTGTCGGGAGACAGGCACCCCCACGCCCCCCATGCAGGCCTGAGGGCAGCTGGGTGAGGGCTTAACAAGGAATCCAGACGCGTCTGTGTTTCTCTTCTCTCAGGAGGTGCGTCTTTTACCAAAATGGCTGCCAAGAGCATTACACAGGGAACATGGCTGCTTTTGTGAAATCAGACCCTCTCTCTGTCCCTTGGGCCAGGCATGACTTAATGAAATCCTGTTTACCTCTGGCTGGAGCTGCAGTTTTCAAGATTTCCTTGAAAACACATCCCAGATGGCCCCAGGCGGCTCACTTCCTGAACACCAGGAACCCAGCATGAGTCCCTGTTGGGCCACCCATCCCCATGGCAAGGAGATGGCTTAATTGACCACAATGAGCTCAGGGCCCCAGGGATCTTCTCTCCATCCTTCTGCCCCCCCTTGGCGATGCCATCAGCCGCTGGGCTGGCAGAGCCCTGCGGGTGGGTCCTGGGGGCCAGAGAGAGGCCTGGCTGAGCATCTGTGTTTGCACGCAGGGGAGGCCAGTGCACAGGGCCCTTCCCCAGACCTACGACCCAGCAGGAGCAGATGGGCAATGTGCACGGCAGGCCCAGCATGTGTCCCAGTCAGATGCCAGCGGGCTGCACTGCAGGCTTCTGTCCTGGGCAGACGGAGTTCCTGTGAAGCCAGCCTCGACCCAGACGGACACCTTGGGCTGCACCTTTCTCTCATCGCTGTGTTCTTTGCACACCTCCCCTCGTGCTCCCAGGGCAGCCCGCCTCGGTATAGAAGCAGGACTTCCGGGTAGTCACCCTCCGATTTCACAAGCGGGCGATGTGGAATCCCGAAAAAACGGAAATGACTGCACCCGGGATCATGTGGCCAGAGAGAGAAGAGCAAGAACACAGAAACAACAACAGATATGGGACTCTAACATCAGGAGTCTCTGCTCCAGCGAGAATCCTTTTAGGGAATCAAAGGAATGGTGCCATCCCTGATTTCAGAGACAGGGACACTGAGGCCTCGTGATGGGAAGAAAAGCGCCTGAGGCTGTGAAGGCCAGAGTGAGGTCAGAGCAAAGGGGTTTTGGGGCCCACATTGCATGTTCCTGTTCGTCATGCGTCCCAGGCTGACCAGAAGCAAACAGAACAGTGGATGAAGCTGAGGACTTAGTATGTTGGTGTCAGGCGGGCCTTCCTGCTCTGCTCAGCTGAGTCTCAAATGTAGAGTATTCGTGCACATGGTCCTTGGCTACCTTTAATATCTTCAGGTTCACCCTTTTTCATGATTGGGACTTAAGACTCCAAGGTGGACATTCTCCCCTCCTCTGTGCTAGTAGGACCTTGATTTTGTTCAGGGGCAGTGATGTGTCCAACTAAATATCCACTCCCCATCTTCTTCTGTGTCAGGTAGGGGTGGGTAGCCATATAACCAAGTGCTGCCTAATGAGCTGGAAGTCTCTGGAAAAGCTTCTGCTTTCGTGACAAAAATGGGGAAAAGGGGCAGGTCACACTCACTCTCTTCTTCCAGTCTGGACTGCAGACAAGACGCCTGGAGTTGCAGCAGCCACCCTGTGATCAAGAGGCAACAAATTAGGGATCGACAGAGAGACCCACAGAGATGTCAGCCCTGGTATTGTTGGAATGCCAAAACACTGGCGTTGACTTTTCTCGGGATGTCTTATCATACGAGAAAAGAGAAATCCTTTTTGTTGAAGTGACTGCAAGTTAGATTTTTCATTTCTTGGAGGCTAAAGCATTCTTAACTAATCCATACCCAGAGAAGCTAAGTGAATTAAAGGGAGAGGAATGAGCCTAGGACCTAATGCAGGGGCAGAAGACCAAGACCTACATCCTAGAATCACCCTTAACTAGCTGTATGGTCTTACACAAGAGGCTGCATGGCCTCACAGGAGTCTCTGCATGGACCCTCAGCTTGGAATGTCCTGCTCTGACTTCTCCCCTGAGCATTCTCCTCCTCCTCCCTCAAGACCCCCTGAGATGTCCTCTCTTCTCTGTGGATTTCTTTGACCATCCCCCACTCTCTTCCTTAGGGTATCACTGTTACCTGGGGATCACTCTAGTTTGTGGTATATACCTGTTTATAGCACTATTGGGGTTTGAGGATGCTACTTCATCATAAACGTTTTTCCTCCCAATTTCCTCCCAGTTGAGAAGTGGACATTGTAGCCTGATGGCAACCACATCCCAGCATTAGCACCGGGAACTGCGGCGATAGGCGCCCGACACACTTGGTCAGCCGACAATGATGGCTCATCATTCACCTTTCCCTCATTTCCCTCATTCCCTCAGAGTCTACCACACATCAGACAGTGCTAGGGAGCCCCTGGGAATGTGGGTGATATTTCCAGCCCCTCATGACCCTTGAAATCCTGCAGGAAAGACAGTTTAAACAGGTAATTATAAGCAAGTGTTAAAGATAAAAAGTGCATCCAAAAAAGATCTTCCTAGTACTCTAAGTACTGAATGGAGCACTGGGTGTTATACACAAACAATGAATCATGGAACACTACATCAAAAACTAATGATGTAATGTATGGTGATTAACATAACATAATAAAATAAAATTTAAAAAAAAGAATATATAATAGGGACCTAACCTGGGCAAGGGAATTCTCTTGTTTTTTTTTGTTTGTTTTTTTCCCCCACTGTGTGTTTATTGAGAGCCAGTGATGTACAAGTCCTGTTCTGGCCCTAAGAATGCAGACAAGAGATAAGTCCTGCCTTCTAGGGGGAGAAAGCTGGGAAACAAATCACACATGGTATTTGGTAGTGAACATAAGGAGGGCTGCAGGGACAGATGATGAAGGGAGCGCTACTTTGGATGAGGCAGGAGGAGGCATCTCCAGGAGGACACCTGCCCAAGGCACAGCTTCCCTGGGGCAGAAACTTGAAGATCTGGAGGATGCAGGGGGATGAGCAAAGTGAGAAAGTGGAGAAGGTATGCAGGGCCAAGGTGTAGCCGGTGCTCAGGGGTGCAAGAAAACCTGGCTCTGGGGGATGTCCCATGGCAACCACGTCACTGCTGACAAAATCCAAAGGCAGAGACATGAGGGATGGTGAAACAAGAAAGGAATGTATTTCAGTGAGGCCCACACCAGGAAGACAGTGGACTAATGTCTCAAAGACGGTCTCCAAAGTGCCGAAAATACTTTTAGGTTTATAAGGAAAATGGGGGGCAAAGATGTGTGGGTATGTGCAGTTGGGCCATGAAGGTCAAAACTATCGTTGTCTTGGAGTCAGTCATGGGCAGGGTCTTACTGGCTCAGGGCAGTCCTTATTGCTTGGGGAGGTAGTTTTGGTTTCCATCAAGGGATGCTTTGCCCTCTGGATCTTTAGGCTGAGCCAAGAGACAAGCTAGAGAGAACCCAACCAGAAAGTTTGAGGTCAAAATGGAAGTAGCCAAAGTCTTCTTTCAGAGGCAATGGTCAAGGGGCTTCCCTTGGCTTGATTGGCCTCCTGCTGGAGCACAGATGAGGAGAGAGAGAGTCCCTTGCAGGGCTGGAACCAGTCCATGGAGGAAGGACACTCTAGGAAGTACAGAGTATCTGGAGTCGCGTATGAAGAGCCCTGTGTGTTGGTGAACATTTTAAGCAGGGGTGGTATGCTGTGACTTGTATTTTAAATGGTAATTCTGTGGTCATGAATTCCTGTGGCTACTGAAATCATCCAGAGTGCTGCGTGGCTTGGCTCCGAGACAGAAAGCCTGGGGTCAGGGTCTTCAGACTGCATCACAAATATTCATTCCCCATGTGCCTTGCCTGCCACGCTGCTCTGTCAGCCTAGAGGGACAGTGACCAGACTTCCTCTGCCTTGTGTCCCCCAGGCCTGTGGCTCACTCCCAGGGTCACCTCAGACAAAATAACACCCTCTCAGGACTTCTGTTTCTTCTTTTTCCTCATTCATTTATTCACACATGCATGCATTCATGCATTCATTATCAATTGATTGCTTAGTACCTGCCTAGTATATAAAATATAGCAGTGAATGAAAGGAGTCAATATCTCTGACCTCATGGAGCTTAAATTCTCATTGACGGTAGAAGAAGGAAGGGAAAAAATAACAATAAATGCTAGTTAGTTGGTGATAACATGGAAAAAAAAGTGAAGCAGGAAAGGAAACCAAAGAGAACCTTTGGTGGGCGGAGAAGGAGCTCTCATTTAAAACAGGCTGGGCTGGGACACCCTGGGGAGGTGACAACATGAGCAAGATGTGAGTGAGGCAGCGGAGCAAGCCCCAGAGCTGGCGGGGGAGTGGGGAGAAGAGCATTTGAGGTGGACGGGAAAGTGGCACCTGGGTCCAAGTGTCCCTTAGAAGAACCGTACGGTAGGGTGCTTGCAAGGATGAGGTGAGGATCTGTAAGGGCATGACTTGGAGTAGGTATGCAATCACTGTCCCCTTCCCTTCCCCTTCTCTTCTCAAATTTGTTAGCAAAATGAAGCTTTATTTTATTTAAAGCCTTTTAAAAAAAAAAAAATACAAGCTGTTTTCCAAGGCAGTTGTAGAAATGTAATCAATCACACAGTGTCTAGTGACAGAGAGAAAAGGAAACCAAGAGAGGACATAGACTGGAAAGGCTGCCAGGAAATGTCACCCCTGGAAGGAAGCTGAACAATCGCCTTCCCCAAGGCTTCTTGTCATCGAAAAGGAAACTGAGGTCCAGGGTAAGGAAGAGACTTGACCAAGGTCAGCCGAAGAAGAAGCATTAAGTAAACTTCCTCTTGCTCAGAAATGAGCAGGTGCTCTTAAGGCAAAGGGCACACAGATCCTGACGCCGACGGGCAGGAAGAGTGCCAGGCAGGTGTGTTCTGGAATGATACAGACCTTGGTTTGAATCTTGGGAATATCAAGTGTTTGGGGGGATGTAGAGCAACTGGGACGATCATACACTCCTGGTGGGAATATAAAATGGTACAACCAGCGTGGAAAAAGATCTGTCATAAACCTAATATACACCTAACCAAAACTTAGTATTTCCACTCTTAGGAATTTACCTAAGAGAAATAAAAATATGTCTACACAAACTCTTGTACGAGGGTGCTCAAATCAACTTTATTCACAATAGCCTCAAACTGGAAAAGCCTAAATGTCTATCAATCTAGACAAACAAAGAAACAATTGTAGTATATCCATACAATGGAATAATACTCAGCAATGAAAAGGGACCCTCCATGGATATGTACAAAATTTGGATGAATCCCTACCCCCCCAAAAAATAATTTGCACTAAAGAGACCAAAAGTAAGGGATGAAAGCAAAAAGACTGGGGAAGTAAAGGTGATCCAAGAATTCTAATAGATATTTATCATGCTTACTAGCTGCCTAGAACCTTTAAACACCTTTGTGTCTCATAAACGTATGATTTTATGAGCTTTGTCCTCCCATGGGAGAAGTCAGAACACTTACCCAGCCTCCTTTGCAGCTAGCACAAGCATGTGACAACCACCTCCCCCGTTCAGGTGTACCTGAGGGAGAGTGGGATTCAGAGCTGAGCAACTGCAGGAAAGAACACGGAATCTGTGTTTGCTGCTGAGGGTGTGGACTAAGAGGTCTTAGAAGATTCTGGAAGCAACAGTGCTTTCACAGTTGCACTTGGATACAGAAGGGGCACGGAGCTTATAGCAGCAAATAAGAAATCCTGTTACACAGGGGCATTGGTGGCATGGCAGGTGTTCCCCCCACCCCACCTTCATACCCTTTCTGGAGCAAGGTTTCAGTCTGTACTTATGCAAGCTTACCCTCAAGACAGGTCTCAAGTCCTTGCAGTAAGTCCATTGGCTTCCCAATATGATTACCAGGGCCCAAAGGAAACCCCTCATTTCAGAAACCACCCCCCCACTTTCTCCCCACCATCTGCTGCACCTGCATTGCTCTTCATTTCATTTGATGGTGACTGTTCTTTGATATGTTCAAGTCACGTCTGACTCCTTTTCTCCCTCTCATATGTAGCACTCAATCTAGCAGAATATGCCGTTGGCCTGACCTTTAAAATAAGCCCAGCATCCAGTCTCCTCATCCCTTTGGATGTTGTCACCCTGCTCCAGACCGCCATTCTGTATCTGGATTTGAAAAGATAATGGCTAATTAACTTTTCTCCCTGCTTCCATCCTCGTATGCTATCCTCTAGTTTCAGAAAGATCCTTCTACAAACGTTAATCAGATTTTGTCATCCTTCCACTGGAAAGCATTTAGATGCTCTCTGTTGCATTCAGAGTAAACACCAAAATCTGCACAGTGGTCCGTGCGGATGCAAAGCTCCTACATATATGACAAGATACCGAATATAATGGTATATTTTTTAAAAACACATTATGATTAAGGGACCTGTCCCAGGAATGCAAGGGACATCTATTCATGCAATTCAGCATATGGATGACAAAAAGGAAAAAAAAAAAAGACATCATTTCAGTCAGTGCTGAAATATAAAGGTCAATACTAACTTATAATTAAAAAAATCCTCTTACAAAAATGAATAGATGAGAACATCGTTAAGTCGAGAAAGGCTATATACTAAACATATAGAGAAAACATTACACTCAAGGGGAATTTCTTTTCAGTAGGACCCGCTATCACTACTGTACCACATAATTCTGGAAGTTCTTGTTTACACAGAAATAAAAATAAAATAGTGATAGAGTGAAAAGGTAGAGATCTTTTCCTCATTATTTACAGACGATACGATAATTTACATACAAAACCTAAAGCAATGAGCAAACTCTAAGAACTAAAGGGGAAAAAAAAATCAACAACTTTACCACATGCAAGATGAATATGTGTAAAATAATAATGTTCTTCTTCTTCCATAAGAAGCAAGAACATGTAATATAAAGTAAGATATCATTTACAATAGCAGCAAAAACTACAAAGTAGCAATTACCTTACCAAAGAATGTACAAGATACTTACAGAGCAAATTTAAGTCTGAGGAAATGAAATGTAGTCCATGTTCATGAATGAGGTGACAACATTATAAAGATGTCAATTCTCCCCCAAACTAATCTGTACCTTCAGAATAATTTTGATCAAAACCCCAAGATTTTAGGGACAACTTAACAAACTGATTCCAAAAATTATATAAGAGAATGAATCCTAACAAATAATGAAGTCAATATTGACAGAGACCACAGTTGGGAGCTTGGCCTACCAGCCATCTAGACTTACTACAAAGTCATGATTTTATGCTACTTACAAGTTAACAAGTTAGCCTGCCACAATTTCATGGCTGTTGGCAGAACACATGAGATCCCTGGATCAAAGGCAAAGAATACTTTGTTGCTCACACCAATAGCACCAGTATTTGTGCAGGTCCCCCAAGTCCCAATTCCTGTAGGCCACGTGAAGAGATCTAAGTGACACCTGGACACATTCTGGGTGAGGCCACAGGAGAGGAACTTCTGGCTTAAGGAACCCAAATCTTCATAATGATCAATAAGCCTACTGTGGTCTGCCCCAGAGGAAGATGCTATCTTTATTACACTGGGCAGTAAACAAATCTACTCTTGGCTCTGCATTGGAGACACTGTCTCTATGTCTAAGGTTGCTTGCTATATAAATATCCTCAAAGAGATAATTGCAAACGAAATCTGCCACAGCCTGTGATCACAAGATGTGTAGAAATGCAAGAGCCACAGGAAGAATTTGTCTCTCAACAGGTATATGGTAGAGTAAGCATCACAAATCACTGGGGAAAAGGACGAATTATTTAATAAATTATGTTAGGAGTGGTAACTTCCTGTGCAGAGAAAAATAAAGTGGAACCCTTACCTTATTATCTGTATAAAAATAAGCTCCAGTGCTTTAAAGACCTAGATGGGAAAATAAGACTAAAAACTAATAGAAAAAAAAAAAAGTGTAGTGTTTTGTTTTGTTTACTTTGGAGCCATGAATTATTTTTGAAATAAGACCCCAAAAGCACAAACCATATGAGGAAAAACAAACGGACTTATATCAGAATTGTGTTCATCAAAATGCAGCATTAAAAACCTTAACAGATGCACGACAATTTGGGAGGAAGACTTGGGCAAAGTCTAAAACCAGCAAATAATTAATAAGGAGATTATTCAAGCAATTCCTATAAATTAACAAGGAAAATAAATAGAAAATGAGCAATGATATGAATAGGCAATTCACAGGAGAAGCCCAAATGGCTAAAAAATGTCTGAAGAGGTGCTCACACTATCAAGAAAGCACAGAAATACCCATTAAGGTGAGGTACCACTTCGTACTCCACCCGACTCGCAAACATTAGAAAGTTGGAAGACATTAACTCTTGGTGCAGATGGGGGTGGAAATGGGTACCCTCATGCAAGTATGGCTGTAAGAATTAGGCCGTAGTTGTTTGAGAGAGTCATACAAACATATTTAGTGAAAGGGAGGTGTTTATACCTTATGGCCCTACAATCCTGCTGCTATGTATAAACCTCAGAGAAAAATCTCATGCATGTCCACCAAGAAACAAGTTCCATGATTTGCATGCCTGCCTGTCTCTGCTGGGCTTACCCTCACACATCCTCTAAGATGCAACTCGAGCTGGAGTCCCCAGACGTCTTTTCCACTCTCGTGATTGATTCTGTGCCCTTCCTCCGTGCTGCTCTCCCGTTCTTGGCTGCATTCTGTCTCCACGCTGATCACATCATATATCTGCAGTTGCTTTAGGGGCCATCTGCATCTTCCATTAGGCTGGGAGTGTCCTTACAGCACTGGCTCTATTTTATTCATCCTGTGTCTAGGGCACCTGGCACTCTTCCTGGCACCAAGCAAGCACTTGGCTACGTGGAATGAATACATTCATAAAATGCAGGGCCCGGATCTGGTGCCCAGTATTTGTAAGGCAGAACTTCTTCCTGGTGTTGAGATCCACCCCCCTCACTCCAGCTATCTCTGCCGGTCTGATAAGGGCATGGAGGACAGCTCCAATCTGGGGGTCCCTGTGGATCAGCAGGAGTTCCGTGCATCTACTCCTGCTGCATCCTTTTGGGGTGAGTCTGCTAATGGCCTGTGTCATTTTGAAGGAGACGTCTGCCAGGCCAGGCTGTGATGTGCACTCTGCGCAGCTGGTGTATGTCAGCCACAGGCCTTGGCGTCTCGCTGAACTTCCAATCCTCTTGTTTCGCCTTGTGTTCAAGAATGTGAGGCCTGGCTCCCTCTGGGCTCTAAAAATGCCTTAGGCTGGGTCCTGTGAAATCCTAACCTTTCCTCCCACCTCTATTCCCTCGCCATCACCACCTTCATAGTGAAATAATTTATGCAAGTGGAAAAGGGGGGAAAAAAATCCAGTACAGAAATACCATATGCAGAACAACATCACAAAATCTCTGTAATGTCCTGAACGCTGTGCTTAGGCCATTTGGAAGATACATTAGCTAGATAAGTATTAACAGACGGGTGTATCACAGAAACATTACCCAAACTACCACCTTTTATTAAGCCCCTAGGAGAACTTAAAACCAGTCCATTACTCTGATGTCTGGGATGGGCCTGGGTTTGTTGTGTTTTTTTCCCCCAGCCAAGGGAGGCTTAAGTATCCTAGGAAAGAGACGCAGATTAACCACAGGTACAACTGAGCGCCGTCAGCTTCATGTCAGAAGCTGGGGCGAAGGGCAGTGTGACGGGGCCAAGGGTCAGACATCAGTCACCTCTGAGCTTCTAGGGAGCCTAAAGGGGGGAGACGAGAGTGTGATGCCGCTTTATTGATTTGTTGCCCCCCTCTTTAGTCTCTTCAGAAACCAGGGCACCCAAGAGACACTCAGACTTGAGTTTTAGCCCTGTTCCTAACTTCTGTGTGACCTCAGACAGTTACTTGAGCTCTCTGGGTCTCAGACTGCTCATCTGCAGGAAGGGAAGAGAAGCTGGGGTGCCTGGTGGCTCAGTCAGTTAAGAGTCAAATTCTTGGTTTCGGCTGAGGTCATGCATGATCTCAGGGTCATGAGATTGACCCCCACGTCAGGCTCTGCACTGAGCGTGCGGCCTGCTCGGGATTCTCTCTCTCCCTCTCCCTCTGCCAGTGACACAGCTCTTCCAGCTCCCTAGCTGGGGCTTTGGGGGCATCTGCATCACCTCTTGAAGTCTATTTCCTCATCAGTAAAATGGGATCCACAGAACCAACCTCCTGTGTTGTGTGAGAGCTAAAGAAGGACTATATAAGGCAAATGGAAAGCACTCAAAATGGTTCCCAGAGCATAATAAGTGCTCAATAAACGTTCGCAGTTATGACTGTTATCACCCAGCTTCTGTGGTAGGTAGCCTCCAAAATGGTTCCCAATGATCCTCCCCTCCTGGTATTCATACCCTTGTGAAATGCCTCCCCCTTGAGTGTGGGCTGGACCCTGCAATTTCTCTTCATGAACAGAACACAGTAGAAGCAAAAAGATGTCACATCCAAGACGAGGTTCTAAAAAGATTACGCTTTCCCTCTTGTTTATCCTCTCTGGCTTTCTCACCCGCTCCCTCTGAAGAAGCCGGCTGCCATGTTGTGGCCCTCCCCACGGCAAGGCCATACAACGAGAAACTGAGGGCACCCTCCAGCCAACAGCTAGGGAGGGACTGAGCCCTCCCGTGCAACAACCCCCAAGGAAACACACCTTTCTTTTTTTTTTTTTTTAAGATTTTTATTTATTTATTTGACAGAGAGAGACACAGTGAGAGGGGGAACACAAGCAGGGGGAGTGGGAGAGAGAGAGGCAGGCTCCCCGCGGAGCAGGGAGCCCGATGCGGGGCTTGGTCCCAGGACCCTGGGATCATGACCTGAGCCGAAGGCAGATGCTTAACGACTGAGCCACCCAGGCGCCCCGGGTAACACACCTTTCTAACAGCTACCTGAGTGTGCTTGGAAGAGGGGCCTCCCCGGTCAATATGAAATGGCTGCAGGCCCGACGTCCACCTCACGTACAGCGTGTGACAGCACCGGGTCCCTGAGCCAGAGGACCCAGCCCAGCCGGGCCTGGATTCCTGACCCATAGGAACCGAGACGTAATATGGTTACGGTTCTAAGCCACTCAGGTTTGGGGTCATTGTTACTCAGAAATGGCTAACTAGCGCAAGCTTCTTCTAGCTCCCCCACACTGTCCGCCTGAGGCAATTCCCAAACTCAGCTTCTTTCCAAGACACCTGGGGACACCCAGTGAAAACTGCGACCTATCCATAAGGAAGCATTTATGGAGCTCCGGACACATGCGTAGTGCGGCTAGCTTGTCCAGGGGAGACCCCTAGACGGCAGGGATGTGTCTTCACACTGCAGCTGAACGGCAGAGACACTGTGTAACCATAGGACACCAGCTGTGTGTGTGCGGTGGAAATACTGTGTAACCCTGCCTTCACCTTAGGAGGGGAGATTGACTTTGGTTAAAGTACAACACCATGGAAATCAGCAAATGCTACAAATCAAGGCTTCGGGGTTTGTTGGGAGCAATGTTAAATATTTAAACCACTGAAGTTAACCCTCAGAGTTCATTACCCTCAGAGGTCATCATTCTAAGAATTCCAAAGAAACTCGAAAGTAAAACGATCCTTCCTGCTTGGAGAAGACAGAAGGCTTGGGACATAGGCCGCAGGTAACACGGGCTTTTGAGGTCCCTTCTAGCTCCATATTCCACAGTGCTATAAACATTTCAGAACTCAAACGCATCCAAGGACCTTGTCTTTGGAGCAACACAAATCTGGGTTCAAATCCTGGCTCTGACTCTCCCTAGCTGATTGCTCTTGGGTGATCTAACCTCTGCTGGTTTCCTCATCTACAAAGCAAGACCGTTACCCCCTCCTGGGGTTATTAAAGACCAAATGCATGCGCAAGTTCTCAATACCGTGCCTGGCATATCGTAAGCATTTAGCACACACTTAGGAGCTCATTCCCATCTCCTCCCACTGCAAGAGAGAGCTAGGTTTGGGGTCTGGCAAGGGAAGAGGGGTGATGGCTATGTCCAGCCCACAAACGTCAGCATCTGTGTCTTGCCCTGTCCTCTCTGAGCTAGCTCGTTTCCTCTTGTTAGGAGGCCACGTGAAATGAAACCACAGGAGCACCTGCTGAGCTATGAGGCCATGGCATGTGTGACACGCCACCAACCAGCCTCACCTTTATTGTCATTCTTACTGTCAAGGGTGACAGGTTTATTATTTGTTTGAGAGAGAGAGAGCACAGAGGGAGAAGGAGAAGCAGACTCCAAGCTGAGCTGGACGCCTGATGCAGGGCTCAGTCCCAGGACCCTGAGATCAAGACCCAAGCCGAAGGCAGACGCTTAACCGACTGAGCCACCCAGGCGCCCCAAGGAGCTTCAGTTTGGAGGACACCCGACCCTCAATCTTTGTCAAGTAAAGAGGACAAAAACAAGGCCTCATGTGCTAAGCCCAGTGCTTTATCGCCAGGGTGTATCCCAATGTCTGAAACGCAGTGGGCGCTCCAAAAATAGTTTCTGCATGAACGAAGGTACTGAAGACTATTTGAGCTGGAGGAGCTCTCAGGCAATGTGATGTCCCAACAACTCATGTGTGCTCATTTTGTAGATGAAAAACCTGAGTCCTACCATCATTTAGGGGATGTGTCTGTTTAGCTCCCAGGCCAAGCCAGTCTCCCCAGAACCACATCTCGCTCCAATTTCACAGGGGTAGCCTGCTGGGTCTGAGGCTTCTCTTACCCCTCAGACTCCAGATAAATTTCAGAAGATTTCAGAATGATGAAGCCTGTTTCAAACTCGGCAGGAAAGAGATATCAGGCTGGTTTTTAAATTTTTTATTTTCGTTTCATTTTTTAACACTGAGGAAGCACCACGGTGATTTGCAGGAATGACCCCTTACCAAAAAAAAAAAAAAAAAGTTGGGGGCACAGGAGGGAGTGGGATGAGGAATCTGACAAAGCTGAAAACCTGCTGGTCTTTGTTAAAAAGAACAGAACAGCATTCTCCCCTCCCCCAGGGCTCTGCGGGTTCGACCCTCCTCCTCTAGAACCCCTGGTTTTATTTTATAATCTAACTCGGCTGCAAACTCCCTAGCTATGCGGCTGACTTTTTACAGCCACGACGGGAATGACTTCATCTCAGTGAATTTATGGGTCACAGCAGAGAATGGAGCAGAGGAACTTTAAGGGGGAAATCGCAGCCAATCTTGCCCCCCGCCCCATCATGATGATTTTCCCAGCCGTGGCCTTACAGAGCCAGTTCTTACCCTGCTGTGGTGAGTGCTGGGGTGAGCTGAGTATGTCCAGAAAAGTAGGGGTGGGGGGTGGGACAAGCATGGGGTCCTGGGAGGCTCCTTCTGACCCGGAGGGACTGGGCCTGGCTGAGGGTAGGGTGACAGTTTTGAAGACGGTGGTTGCTTTAGACATGACTTCCCCGCACTGTCTGCCCTTAGCCAGGGCCCCTTATCTGGGAAACCCAGCCCCACGGCCCCCCAGGTGCTGATTTTGCTGCCCTCCAGATGTAATGCCAACCTGCCTCCTGATCATTGTTACAGCCACCTTACTAAAATGGGGCTCCTAGAGCAGGGCCCTTTGCAGCCCCGCCTCTGCTACTTCCGGTGCCCGGAGCACCCTCTCCCCTCTGACCTCCTGAGCAGGGGCATGGCCCTGCACCTGTTCCACCTCTGCCCTCTCTCCCTCTGCACGCGGTGCCTGGCACCCACTGCTCAGAAAGCCTGTCACAGGCACCAGCAGATCAATAGCCACTTCTGAAATCCCAAGGTTGACAAAATTAAAGCCCCTCCCTCTCGACTCCGCCAACGTGGGCCCTGGCCAGGACGAGGGTGGGCAGGCGAGGTGCCTAGGGCGCCCGGTCTAAGAAGGAAGGCACTCCCCCTCGGGGCGATGCTGGCTCAGGACAGCTCCTGAGAATGGGGGGCTTGTTCCATTTCACACTTCTCTCCCTGGGAGCTGGAGTGTCGTCTAAAACAAAACGTGCACGTATGCCCTCCAGCAGGTGAGCTCTGAGTCTCTCGGGGGTGGTGTGGGGCTCAGAAAGGCTGCACTCAGAGCTCTGCCTATTAGCTCTGGGATTTGCGCACAATGTTAGTCATCCTGCATCCCTTCTGTCTTCCCTCTAGGGGCCTGTGAGCCCACCCTGCCCTTCCCAGCAAGGGTCAATCAGAGACCACCCTTGGTATGGGGTCTGGCAGGGGGAGGCAGGACCCTGGAAAGGTTTTAAAGCTGGATGTGATACTTGATTCATTCTCTTTTTTTTTTTTTTTTTTTAAGATTTTATTTATTTGTCAGAGAGAGAGAGAAAGCACAAGCAGCGGGAGAGGGAGAAGCAGGCTTCCCGCTGAACAAGGAGCCCGATGTGGAGTTCAATCCCAGGACCTTGGGATCATGACCTGAGCCAAAGGCAGACACTTAACCAACTGAGCCACCCAGGCGTCCCAACCCTTGATTCATTCTAATAACGTACCCGAGCCATGCCGTGTGACTGGCACTAGGAGCCCGAGGCTTCAGGCCAGAAGCATCCACAGACACGGAGGCAAGGGAGACAGGCAGGCCTATAACCCTGCCCCTACACAATGAGAGCTTTGTTGTGTGCACACAGTCAGAAGAGAGGTGCTGGAGTCCAGTTGGAAAAGCAGAAGGGTGTGAGCAAGGCCCTTCCCCCACTGGAGTGACGGCTGAACTTGAAGGAAGCTGTTTTCAGATGGACAAGGAGAAAAAGAGCATCCCAACACAGACAATGGAATGGTGGCATGAAAAAATCTGGTGACTCTTGAGGAATCGTGACAAAGTGGGTTTGGCCAAAAGGTGGGTTAGTTGGGGGAAAGGGAGAAAGGTGAGTGTCCAGACAGATGAAGGAGTCGCTGACATGTTAGGGAAAGAATTGTACAATTTCCTTCTTTAAAACATACTCGTGGGCCGCGGGTGTATATAAACATGGGTGTCTGAGCACGTAGTGTGAGATCGTTTGGGGCAGTCAAGAGAGTCTGACGGTGTGAACAACCGGGCAGCATACCACGTGGAGAGAGAACTGTGGGTTGTATATGGGAACACTGGGGTTCTCTAGCCTCATGGGGGTGGGGTGGAAGCAAGCGCAATGGGACCAATGAGGCCAAAGGCCTCAGGCTCAGCTTCAAGGGAATCAGAGGAAGACTCTCCCCAGGGCCCTGTCCCCAGGGGCAAGCTTGGTGGCAGAGCCAGGCCCTCTTTCCAGGGTAGCGTTGAGCCACTGGGGATTCAGGTCCAGAGCTCCATTCCATGCTGCCTGTATGTGCCTCCAGGGGCTCAGTGAGCCTCAAAGGTGGGGCTCCTGCTACTTTGCCACACTTGCCCTCACCCCTCGCCTGCTTGGCGCCTCCTCATTAGCACTGCCCACAAGGAGACTCAGCCCCCAGGCAGCCCCTCCTCCCTCTGTCCTGGAAACTGCTCTCCAATTCCCCTGCCCGCTTGTCCCAGGATCCCGCCTCTCACTCTCAAAGCGCCTGGCATGCCTTCTCCGCCTTTCTCATCCCTTTGGAAAATCATTTTAAGAAAACCACACTGCTCTCTTTGCTCGGCCCCATCGAGATCTGAGCACTCGCCGCCCCTGGTGTATTTGATCAGTCTTCCTCGCCTTCTTGCCTACTGTCAGGGAAATTGGAATCAGACTCCAACCTGTAACGAGATTAATGTTCTAAAGACGAGCGTGTACCTCAGAGTGGAATTGGGGCTGCCGCTCTTTGATAATCTATTCAACTCATTTGGTCTCATCGTTAATAGACAGCTGTGTATTCTGTGATGATTACAATATACATTAATCAAAGACACGTTATGCCGAGAGTTGAAAATAACACTCCCCTTTCTTTCCCTTTGCAGGAAAAAAAAAGAAAGAAAAAAGAAAGAAAGAAAGAAAGAAAGAAAGAAAGAAAGAAAGAAAGAAAGAAAGAAAGAAAGAAATGTTCCTCTATTCAACAACAAGGAGAAAGGTACTTAGCTCTGCCACAAACAAGCAATGGCCTCTTCTTTAGAGTCAGTTCTGAAATCACTGAGAAATCATCATTAAAATGCCTTGGTGGTCACGTAAGAATAGGGCTGGGGATCGGGGTTCACCTGGGTTTGGAGGAAAATGTCCATAACTTGCATCAGATTATCCGAAGAGGCCCAGAGCCCCAGAAACCTGTCAGAAATGCCCAGATCAATGATCTTCAAGCCTCCTCTCAGCGTTAACAAGGTCTGATCTCACCTTTAACCAGCACTAGAAGGTCTCCAGCCACACATCCACCAAAGGCCAACCGGACAGCGTGCCATTCCGTATTCAAATGCAATGCACCAGCTGGCAATTCTGTCTACTACTGGCCCAGGCCTGGGGCCGTGGCAAGGACAGCCTCCGTCCTTGGGAGAGGAGTCAGTGCAGTGGGGAGAAGCCCTCCAGGACTTGGGCTCCCGGGACTGGATTTCAGTGCTAGCTCAGCCTCTCAGGCACAGACTCCCTCCACCTTTCTGAGCATCTATGTGGTCATCTCGGCAATGGGAATAACAGCACTTACTAATCAAGGACGTGGCGGGGATTAAAATCGGTGGTGGGGGCGCCTGGGTGGCTCAGTCGTTAAGCATCTGCCTTCGGCTCAGGTCATGATTCCAGGGTCCTGGGATCGAGCCCCGCATTGGGCTCCCTGCTCCGCGGGAAGCCTGCTTCTCCCTCTCCCACCCCCCCTGCTTGTGTTCCCTCTCTCGCTATGTCTCTCTCTGTCAAATAAATAAATAAAATATTAAAAAAAAAATTGGCGGTGGGTGTCAAACACGTGGCGGGGATTAAAATCGGCGATGGGTGTCAAAGACTCCATAGAGTGGAGCATGCCCCATAAACACACAGCATTATCCCAACCAGGCAGCAGGCACCGAGAGGGCGCAGTGTGGTCTGAGCACAGCCCGCCGTCAGAAGACTGGGTTTTGGTTGTTGGCTCTGCCTCTTGCTCATATCATGACCGTAGGCCAGTTATTTAACTTCTTAGCTCCTCAGTGTTCTCATATTAGGTCTGTGAGCATAATAGCACCTACCTCTTAAGGCCATGAGAGCCATTAAAGAGGTTAATGTCGGCAAACGAGTTAGCTCAAGCGCAGACTGAGAGCACTCTGTAAGGGTTGCTACCAATGCCGTTTAGAACCAGCAGTACAATTTTGTTTTTCTAAAGCACCCGCACAGAAACCTGGGGTCAAAAAATCATTTTGTGACAGCAGGAACCATATCTGTCTGGCTCAATCCTCTATCCCCACTGCTTCGCATGATGTTAGAACATAGATGCTAAATAAAACCATTCCATAAAGGAATATCGAACGTGACCCAGAACTTCACGGCAGCCAGGGCAGGAAGGCAGATATCTTGAGTCATGTGATTCTCACATACTGAGAAAAGGAAAGACACACACCTCATCGTTAGTGGATGCAAACTCTTTCCTCGTACCAATGTTTAAAAAGAATGTATTGTTTGGGCCTTGGATTAAAGGATGTCAAAGACTCTAATAACGGGTCATACCTTCAATAACAGTAAACCAGAGGATGTAGGAATGCCCTTCATCGGACCTTGGCTGACAGCTGGGCCGTAATATTGAAGTATATGTCTAAGCAAGACCTAAAGAAGTAAGAGCCAAACCGAAGCATTCCTAGAGTCTTAAGCATATTACAGTCTTTAGAGAAGCTAATAAAAAGCTAAAGATCCTCTTACCAGCAAAATAGATCTAGACCCAGCATTTGGCACACAGCTATGGGGCGGTTCGCAGATCCCCTACATCTCAGGTATTAATCTATTAACCCTTTGTGTCTGTGAACGCTAGACTACGAACCACTTAGACAATGATTTGAGAGACCGCCCTAGAGATACCATGTGGGAAAACAGCCTTTCAGCCATGCAGGGATATGGACGTGGGGTCTGTTGTTCCCCGTCGTTCTAGCGGGGCTCCGTGCCAGGCGAGGCTCCAGGCTCAGCTCTTTGGCAAGAGCTCATGGTGTCATAGCTTCTATTGTTGATTGAAGGACAATCGAAATAGTTCAGATCTAAACGGGGAAGTCATTTAGACAACCCCTTTCTATCATCTTCTCGGATCCCCGGATTCAGGTCACAGGCGTAACCATCTGACGTCACCAGCATCCCGAAGGAGCAGTGTTTGCCAGCCGTTGGCACCAGGAGGTAGGGCCAAGCCTCTTCCAGAGAGCACGGCTACCTCATTGCTGTGGGCCTCAGCCACAGACAGCCATGCCGGGAGTGACCAGGGCCCTTCCGGCAGCAGCGGCTTCTGGTATCCAAGCCTGAGAAGGGGTTGGAGCTGCTTCCAGGTCTCTGGGTGGATTTTCCTGATGAGAGAATTGCTAACTCTCCCTGCGGATGTGGGACCTGCCGTTAGCAACAAAGCAGACTGGTTTGGATGTGATACAAATTTCCTGCCACTCTTCCTAACCCAAATGAGATAATATAAGAATCTTGTTTTTGATCCTTTCTGGAACACTGGGGGATATTAGCAACAAACAAAGATGTGTCTGCGTAAAGACTCGGGATACCTTTCTGGTCTCATCACCCTTCCCCCCAGCATGTACACACACACACACACACACACACACTCATGCTCTGTTCCCACAACAAACAGCCCTACGCTGTCACCTCCTGTCTTTGAGTATGATGCACCTTCCACTTGGGCCACGGTGCCCTCCCCTTTCTCAAATGGGTGGCATCCTTTGCAGCCTTTACGGCCCCTCTCAGGTGTGATCTGCTCGGGGAAGCCTGCTGGGAGCGCTCCTGTCTGGAGCCTCACAGTGCATCCTGCATCTGCTCACCAAGGAGATCACACCGCTCCATGAGAACTGCTCCTCATCTATGACATAGGGACCAACTGTGGCCCCCGTGAGGAGTGGTCCTGAGTATATATGTCCACATAAGTAAGGTACTTAGGGGTATGTCCTCCCCAGAAGCCAAAAGTGATGTTAATTATCCTCATAGTTGATTAAAATCCTCATCAGCCCTTTAACATCCTTTATCTTAGCTAATCGTCATCTCCGTTCTTGAGAAGGACATTTGTGTGATACTGAAGCCAAGCCCCCTAAGGACACGGATTTGTCCAAGGTCACAGGGAGAAGAGGTCGCAAGCCCAAGGCTCCCAATCCAACTGTTTGCACCGTTATCCTGGCACCTGGTCCTGGACATGGGGGACCCTGAAGAAGGGCTGAGTAGAAAGACGCAGGTTCCCAAGCGGAGCGTTTGCCTTTTCCAACTGCCTGCGTTTTACCGGAGGGAGATTTTGTGACAGCCTCTTTAACACCCTTCGTCCCCCAAATATATTACAAACAGTGTTGCTGCAGCAAATCTCAAATGAGCACATAATGACCGGCCCTATGATGAAGGTGTGACTGTGCCCACCAGCGAGTGACAATGTTACAGAGATTAATCCCCCAAGAGGAGACATCCCCATCCAGCATGAGGGACTGAAGACAGTAGAGCCTATTGAAGGACTCTGGGAATGTCCTCCTGAAAAGGGAAACCAAAACATGCTCAAATGCCATTGCTGCCTTACAGAATGAATGGGCCCCACGGGTGGAAGACCACTCAGACTTCTGTGCATTAAATGAATCCTGGCCTCATCTCCCAAAGCTAGAACACACCTATACGGCCACCTGTGGTCTTAGCTCTACCGAGAGGCTGTCAAGTTTAGGGACCTGAGAAGATTGTTGGCATCACTGTCTTGAGGGATGGGAACTCAGCTTTGGGTTGGAGGGCCAGTGTTTATCTATCAACATCTACTGGGTTCAAGGTGAAATTCTTTATTATATGCTGCCGTGGTTGATACTTCCTGAGGCATGGGTTGGATCCAGGACCTGAGTGAGACAAGACCTAACTCTTTGGTCCAGGCCTCTGTCTAAGGACTGTGATGGGCTGGGACTCAACATTACATTGCAGCCCCTCACAGGTGTAAGGAGATTTCAGGCCTACAAAGCACTTCCACAACCATGCTCTCCTTGATTCTTAAGGCAAGCCTGAGTGCTGATCAAGGCATGGGTTTTACACACCAAAAGAATAAGGAAATGAAGGTGCAGAAAGTGTCAATGACTTGCTGAAGATCACGAGTAACCAGACAACTAACAGGGCTTCCATATCTAAAGCTTACTTTGCAAACTGTCCTTCTACCTAAGGTCTGTCCAGTGACAAATGACATCATCGAGTGTAAGCGGGAGCAGAAGGACTGTCATAGGGGAGGTGTGGAGGGATGAGCAGTGAGTGTGTCCAGCCCATGCCCCCCAGTGATGAAGGTGGGTGACATGCGGGCTGTGTGTAGATGAGCACCCCCCAAATCTCCTAGCACCAACGAGGGGTTAGTGCCTTCTTTCCTTGCCTAGGCTCCCTACCCAACCTAGAGTGTGGATTAAGCTCAGGGTGCTGACTGGCTTCTATCCCTATGGGAGAGAAATGTTTGCAGACCTCTTGCAGACGTCAGTTTGCCTATGGCCTAATGTTGCACCAACTACTTTTCACACTTACACAGTGTGCTTCATAGTTCCCAAATATTCACATGCCCTCTTTCTGGAACCATACAATTGCTTTCTGAAGACAACAAGGCAGAGGTTCTAATCCTCACTGGGGTGAGTGACCTGGCCAAAGTCTCAAAGTTGGTCACAGCTAGTTGGGGCTCAAGTGGCCATGTCTTATCCTGCAGCCATGGCCAGTCATCATTTGGATCTGGCCAGTTGTCTCCCTGACTGGCCCTCTACCCAGCAAGCATTTACTGAGAACATAACAAACCACCACTGATCACCAGGAGAGAAAACAGAAGCTAGTAATGAGGTTTTCCACTTTGCTGATATGATATATGCCTAATTCCAAATACTCCCACTAATTCCCTTTCCTGGGGGCTGGACAGGCTGCACATAGGTGGGACAGCGGAGAGCCAGCCACAGGGCTGGGGGCAAGCCTCCTTCATCTCAGCAGGCACACATCTCCCCCACCTCACCGTCTTCCATGTTGCCCTTCGCTAACAACCTGGCTGGAATATGCTCCTTAGGCCAGAGCCAACAGGAGGCACGCTGCTTCTGTCCCCTTGAGCCCAAGACGGGTACACCTACAGCACATCACCCCATCTGACTTCCCTGCATCTCAGGTTGAAAAGCAGGAACAGAAGAAGAGGCCCCAAGTGACGGTCATGGGCTGTAGCCCATCATTAAAGCAACCCTCCCCTCCCGCCGCCATTCCCTCTCCCTCAGCACCCCTGAGAAGCTCTCGGGAGAAAGTGGGTGCAGAAGATCCCCTCCAACGGCTGAGACCCCAAGGGTACAACTAAACACTGATGGCACAGACTAGCCTTCTAGAGAATCGAAGTCTTCCCGGGGCAGTGGTGAGTCTCCTCCACTGAGTCTAGAGGAGAGCTATGTACGCAGTTTAAGCAACACTGGTAATTGTTCATGACAGGTAGAGCCTAGTGACTTGTCTTTCTTGTTTACCACATCTGGGTTCGGAAAAATAGCAGCCAGATGTTCAGAGAGCAGTTTTCTTCAATCTTTATAAAGTAAAACAACGTACTGTGGTCACATGTGAATGTATGTGTTTGTGTTTAAAAGCTTATGCTGTTGGTTACGTTCATGTTTAAAAGATGTTATGTCCTATATGATTATACCAAGGACCAGATACAAAGCCCAAAGTGGTAAAGGATGGAAGACGAGACAATCTCACCACCCAAAACTTTGTTTTTCCTTCTTACCCTTCACTCCTCCCACTCTGCCTTCTCTATTTCGATCACCATATATTTTCTGGGGCTCTCTCTCCAAGCTGCATTAAAGAAACAGACTACTTGGGTTTCAGTCTCAGCTTAATCGTCGAGGAGCTGGGTGACCCTGGGCAAGTCGCTTGACCATGATCAATTATTAAGCCCTTTTTTGTGCTGGGTATTATTCTAAGATGAAAGGTACAGCACCCAAGACATTGGACTCATGAGAAAAATTGTCCATCACTTTTCCTTTTTGCTGGGAAATCCTTCCCCTGCCTGTGACCCCGAAGTGGCTCTCCATTGCCCAGGGGGGCCCAGTCCCTGAGGACCGGAGAAGTAGTCAGGGGCTGCACACCAGGACGACCCTGCTCCCTCTCCCTGACCTGCTGCATGACAGGCTTCACCTCCCCCACACCACCGACCATGCTCTCCCACCTCTGCGCACCGTGCTTCCTCATACTTCTACCCTGGGTTCATATTTATGCGAGCCATTCCCTCTGCTGAGCACCTCTTCTCTCATCTGACACCTGCTCATCCTCAAATCACAGCAAGTGTGTCAGCTTATACATCAGCCTCTCAGGCAGGCTTTCCCCTCTCCTGAGTACAAGTACCCGATCACAGCTTCTTGTATACAAGGAGGGCAGAAGCCTTACCTGTCTTGCCTGCCTCTATTTACCCATTGTGCCTGGCACGGGATAAGTCCCTGGTGCATCTTTTTGTGGAATGATACCTGCTGGCAGATGAGGAGGTCCCCTGGTGTATCCTGTAGGTCTCCATATTGGAGAGAGACTTTCAGTGCAGGCCCCAGGGCAGGTGGGGCCATGTGGCCAGGAGCCCAGGCTAGCGGAGAGACTCACCTCCTTGGCTTAGAGTAGGGCCTGCACCACCTGCCTAAGCACAATCCTTGAACTCGAGCTGAACCCTGCTCAGGAGCATTATCCTGGGAAAAGAAACTGCATTTGCATCGATTCTCTGTGCAGCCTTTCTCTTTAGGGCCATACATTGTGCCTCCTGACATGGGGCCCAGGGAGCAGCGCCATCCCCCCCTTGCTCTCTATGTAAATACAGGCTCCTTGAAGGATATTTATTGGCCTGCAGAAAAGATGCGGGGGTATTTTGCTCTCTAGGTGAGTGATAAAAAAGAGCAGCGAGCGGATATGTTCGCTGGCTTATTTACCACAAATCTCTTATTTATGGCCCCATAACCTTCTGATGGCCTGGGACTCTCCCCCACCTGGTTTTCTTCCCAGACAGAGAAAGTGCTGAGCTGAGGTCTATTTGTCCAAGGTTCCTCTCTGCTTCTAGTTTCAACAGCTGGAACCAGACCAATTGATCTCCCTGTGACAGCGTGGAAGGCGGCGAGGCCTGCGGGATGAATCCCTGGTTGCAAAGCATGCTGGGTTTATGATGGCCGCACAGGGTTTCAGCCCATATTTCGACCCCATGGGCATTCATTGAAAATCTATTGTGCCCAGCGCAGTAGATGATGCCGGGAATGGAAAGGAAAAGGAGGCTCTGTGTCCCTTCCTTGGGCCTCTTTCTCCAGTCTTGGCACGGATAAGGGGCAGCTCCCAGCCGGTCACTGTGTCCAGTGCTTTGCAGACATTATAGTCAGGTGATCCTCTTACCAGTTCTATGAGGATGCAACATGTCCCCAGTGCAAACTCAGCATAGCCTCCCAAGGCCACTCTTTCTCCATCTGTCAGTGGAATTACTCTGTCACCCAGACCCCAAACTAGATGTCCTCCCAGAATCTCTCCACAATGGGCAGCCAAGCTCTATTGATGGTGTCCCTTCATACTTGCCCTGCCAACCCTGCGGCGGGGGAGGGGGGCGGGGGGCACCAGTCTCCCAGCCTCGGGGGCTCAGCTCCTGGTTTGGTCCCCGCTTTGGGTATCTGGGTGGTCTTTCCAAAGCACACACTGACCAGATCATTCCCCTGCTGAAATTCCCAAAAGAGTCCCTATTACCCCAGGACAACGTCCAAACTCTTGAGTAAATCAGAGCACATTTCTGATAAGCAGGGCCATCTTTGGTGTCATCTTTCACCAGTTCCTGAGCTCTGGGCCCACTGGGTCTGTTACGGTTCTCTGTCCCCCTGCCTTGCCATTTCTGTCCTCTTCCTGTGGGCTGTGCTGGGCCTTCCTCTAAATGCCTCCCCTCTGCAGCCCAGCTTCCTTCTACTCAGACTTCCAGACACAGTTCCAATGTCACCTCCTCAAAAGCCTCCCCAGACCACCTTCCTACAGGTAGTCAAGTGCCCTGTGAGTTTTGTAGGGCTATGGTTACAAAGTATTACAACCCAGTGGCTTAAAAGAACAGACGTGTACCCTTTCACAGTTCTGACAGCCAGAAGTCCAAAATCCAGGTGTGGACAAGGGTCGGGTCCTTCCGGAGGCTCTGAGGGAGAATCTGTCCCAGGCCTCTGTCCTAGTTTCTGATGGCCACCATCAATCCACGGGGTTTCTTACACCCATATTCCCCCAAACCTGAGTTAGATGCCTTCTGGGACTTCCCTGCCCCCTGACTAGCATTTGTGGCCTAGTTTCCTGGGTAGATGTGCACTCTCTTGTAGGCAGAGACTTTCGTCTCTGTATCCCCAGCATCTGGCTCCAGGCCAGGCCCATGGATACACATAAATAATGAGGGTAAATAGATCAATTGAGTGCTATCTTCCCATTGTATTGATGAGAGGAACAGAGGTGCATGAGAGGAACAAGAGGGTCTTGGGGCCATGGAACCAATTACAGCAGAGCCTATGTTACCAGGACCTTCGTCTGGGGCCCTTTCGTTGGCATCAACCACTCTGCCCCCGCTGGGACCAGAAGCACCCCCAGAAAATCCCCTCCTCCCCATTGCTTAGGATATGAAAATGATCTCTATGTTCCCGTTCTGTCAAGAGGCTTCCTCCCAGCTCCCTGCCACTCTGAACTTCACCTCTCCCCACTCCATGGGCCCACTCCTCCCAAGTCAAAAACACATGCTTTGACCTTGGCTATTTGGGAAAGAAAGGGACTCCCCAGATGGTGGGTTTCTCAGAGGTCTTATGGCCCCCAGTGCTCCGGAGTCCTACGGGGACATTTTCTAGGGTCCAGGCTCTGCCGAGGCCAGCAAGCTGGGAGGCCAGCGCTGCATGAGGCTCGGGTATCCACTGGATATAGCTCCTAGAGGGACCAGAGACCCCATAGGGGCTGAATCTCCACCATGCACCTCTAGATCCCAAAGAGAGGGGTGTTCCTCACTGCACATGAACTCTGAGGGCGGGGAGGATAGCTGCATTTTACCATGAGGAGTCCAGGGTGCAGAAATATAAGTGAGGATAAGGCAGAGGCAGATGGGACTCTAAGGGGACCCACTCAAGGGCCCCTGTCAGACAACCCCCACCCTGTCTCCCACCCTGCCCATCCACGACCTTCTCCCCACCCAGGAGCCCCTCCGATGAGAAAGAAGCTGCTCTGTTCTAGAGGCACCTGGCTAGGCTGTCGGCTCAGACCTCATCCCCAAAGGGAGGAGAGATGTCCCCCAAGTACACATACTCTAGCTTTCCTTCATGACTCATGGTCCCAGAGGTCTCCCATTTGCTCGGTGGCCATTATAAAAGTTACCATGGGACAATGAGAGCCTGTCCCCCTCCAGATCCCCAGCCCCCCACCCCGCCCCCGCATCAGTACAGGGTGTTCTCGGGCTTGCTGGAAACTTTCTCCACCAAGGGCTTCCTTTTTGCTTTTTTGCACAGAGGAGCAATAGAGAGGTGTCCAGCAGCCTCATTCTATCTCTGACTGGCTGCATGCCCCTGGGGAGACCACTCAACCTCTTTCAACAGTTTCCTTAATGAGTGAAAACAGGATAATAGCACCTACTTCACAATTGCATTATGAAAAGTAAATGGAATAATGTATGTAAATGAGCGGGTCCCATTGTGTGCCCAGTCACAAGAGAAGCTGACTATCAAAGCGCTCAGCACACATTCTCCCGGGCAATCTTCCAGCAACTCTCCATTGGTGCTTTCCCATTTTACAGGGGATGAAACCGAGGCACAGAGAGGTTCAAGATTTCCCCTAAAGTAGAAAGGCAGGAACCATAATGTATCCTGCCTCCTTGCCTACTGTCCCTTTTTTTCTTTTAACCAAATGCCTTGCCCTGTCCTAGTTGAGCACAAACCATTTATCAGGTGCAGTTTGGGTCAAGCACGGAGGATGCAAAGATGAGTAAGACATGGCTGCATATTCCCCTCATGGTCAGGGGGATGGGCACAAATGGGTAATGATAATGTGGTGCACATGCATGTGTATGTGTGTGTGGTGGGGGGGAGAGAAGTATGCACAGAAGAGGGAGAGCTGTCTCCCCACTGAGGGTCTGTATTAGGGGCGAGGCGGCAGTGCGAGGTTTCCTGCACCAGGTAATGTCCCATCTGAGAGGGAAGAATCAGATCAGATCAGGGGAAGGTGAGCCAGTCGACCGGCTTGGGGGAGGAATTTAGGAAATTCCAGGCAGAGGACCTGGAGTAAGCAAAGCAGCTGAGCCATTAAAGAGCCTGCTGAGTGCACAGAATGACAAGGAGCTAGGTGTGCCCGGAATCCTGAGGACCAGGCAGAGTGAGGGTGGTGTGGACAGAGAGGCAGGCCCAAGACCATGGAGGGCTGCAGGACAGGTCCGGCAGTGTGAACCATGTGTTGCGGGCAAGACAGAACCGCAGAAAAGGTTTTAAGCAGGGAAGCATAGGGTCAAATTTGCATTTCCGAAGGCTTATTCTGGCATTTTTGTGTGGATCAGGGAGCAGCCTGGGTCAGAGAGACCAGGTGGAAGGTGAGAGGTGGTGAGGGCCTGAATGGGAAATGTGGGAGAAGAGACAGAAATGGAGGCACAAACTTGGGAATCAGTAGGTAAAAATGGCAGGAATTGCTGGATTCGATGAAGGAAGCGTGGGGAGGGGCTTAGCTGATGACCGTGTCCAGGTTCCTTGCTGGGGGTCCCAGCAGAACATTCATGAGCTGGGACCCAGGGAGAGTTGCGGATCTGGGCAATGAGGTGATGATGTGTTTCAGACCCACTGATACTGGAGGCCCGAGGGCCGCCCAAGGTCGGGGATGTCCAGCGGGCTGGCTCTGTGGCCAACCGCCCAGGAGGGAGGAGTCGGCGGTAGGTCTGGACCAAGGGCTCACCAGCTTGTAGATGGAGGTTGACACCGTGGGAGTGTTGTAGAGCAACTAGACGAGCCGGAGGAAAGATCCTGGAGGAATGATGGCTCCTAAGACAGATGCCATGGAAAGAAAAGCAGGCAGGGGGCTGGACTAGTCAAGAGAGGTGAGAGGGGAGCTTTTCAGGAAGAGACACGCTCAACGGGTCAGGTTCTGCAGAGTTTCTGCAAGGTGAGGGCTAAGAAGTGTCCACCAGACTTGGCACTTTGGGGTCTCTGGACGATGGCCAAGAATGGATTTACTGGGGATTGGGAGTGGCTATCAGAGCAGGGGAGAAAGCAGGTACAGGAATCGGGGAAGTGGAGACCCACTCTGAAAGTTCTTTTTTGCTGTTGAGGGGAGAGAGAAAAGATAGGACCATCTGAAGAGGGACGTGAGGTCAAGGAGGGTTGTTTTTCTCAGGATGGAACAAACCTAAGCACGTTCACTGGGTTAAGGGAAGACACCCACATAAGAGACGTAAGATGGGCAAGAAGTAATCAATGAGATAAGGCCTGGAGGGAACGCGAGGGGCCAGACTCTACGCAGAATAAAAAACCATGGCTTCTCTCCTCACAGAGCACCTCCTTGGCTGTTCTTATCACACTGGAATGCCGTCTCTCCCTCCTTGCTTTAATTTCCTGCGATCACTTTTGCCATTTGCCATCACACTGCTACTCCTTTGATCATGGCTTTCCCCTGCAACGTGAGCTGCAGGAGGACAAGGATGTTGTCTGCCTTGTTTGTAGCTGTAGCCCCAGCACACGAAACCATCTCTGGCACATAGTAGGAGTTCAATTTTTGTCTGCTGTTGTTGAATGGATGTATTGATGCGGTGAAGAAGACAGTCCCACACATAACTGACTCTGGGTCTAGGAGAAATGGGTCCAGATTTTGACAAGTGAGGAGAGTGTGGGGAAGACCATACTGGGCATAGAGGAATGGCAGGGGCAAAAAGCCACAGAAGAGCTAGTGAGCAGGCCCTAACTGGGGATAGGCAAGGTCCAGTCTTAGTCAATTTCTTCCTTCCTCCTTCAAATTTGTGGAGCACAGATATGCAACTAGGGATGCAAGGAAGAGTAACCCAGGTTCTCCCTCCTTGAGAAGCTTACAATCCAGTTGGCAACAGGAGAGAGGGACCATCAAAATATATGATGTCTATTTTATGGGTCATGCATCTGGCTGAAAACATTAAGCAAAGCCAAACCTAAAAGACCTTGAATGCTAGGCGAAGGACTTTGAGTTTTCTCTTGCAGACAATGGAGACCCAATGATGGTTTATACCAGGGAAGCATCATAATCATCCCTGCATGCCAGAGAAACCCTCTGGTAGCAGGATGGGCCCTGTATGGATGAGGGTTAAGAACGGGGGAAGGGAGCAACTTCCTACCAGACATTCCAGAGCTGAATACGCCGTCCCATCCCAACCCCTCCTTCAGGGACGCCACCACTGACAGCTTGAAAACAGCCACTGGGGGAGAACTCACACCATGCAGATTGGCAAGTGTACAAATTAGAGCTTTTCTGTCTCAGCATTCCAGCTCACCTCTACATCCCGGGTTAGCCCCAGTGCTCAGGAGGAAAGGTGGACACCCAGCAGGAACTGAGGGGGAGCCGGGGTGCTCCCTTCAGACCTGCAGGACTTGGTCAACTCTTTGTCAACCTTTGTCTCCGCTCCCATCTTTTTTCCTGTCTTCCCAACTCGACCTAGCCCGTCTGGTCCTGTCCTCTGGGTGGACCTGACAAAATCAGGACAAACGAAGCTGGCAGAAGGACCTCAGCAAAATCCCTGAGTTGGACTCTGTTTTCTCTTGTTTTGTATTGTTTTTACAGCTTACAGATCTCTGGAACCTGGGGGCGAGCCACCAAGCCGTGAGGGAACAAAATGTTTCATTTCTGTGTGGTGTTTGCAGCCAAAGAGCCTGACCCAAAAACAAGAGAACGGGGAGGGGTAAAGCCACGGAGCCAGATCGCCTCCCTCAGCCTCCCCCAGCTCCCGCTGCCCTGCATGTGAGGAAGGGGAAAGCCTGCAAACCACGTACCCCTTGCAGGTATGTCTCCGGGAAAATGGGCTCGGAGAGATTAGCTGGTGGTGCCCTCCGCCTGTGTCTACCCTGGGGGTGCAGCTGCTTTGCTTCCAGGTAAAACACAACTGTGTCTCTCCAGGGTGGCAGGAAGAGGGAACAGATTTGCAGGGATTCCATAAAGCTATTGACTTCTGGTGTGAGTTACAGCCTCAGAGTAGAAACAAGCATGGTGGTTGGATTCTCACAATGTTGAGGATGTGTTGACCACGAGCGGTAGATTGGGTGGCATTCATGTGTCGCAATGCCTGGACATAAATCACCTGTTCCTGCACAAGTGTGTGTGTGCGCACACACATAGACACATATACACAATCAATCAATAACCAAACTTTGTCCAGTCTCTACATCAAGAAAAGTGCTTCCTGCTTTCAGGTACCTCCTCCTATTTCCCCGTCCCGTCCAGACCACAAGGGACCATCTCTTGTAGTCTGTGTGCTCTAGAAGTTAACCAACTGATGCACGCATTTCTGTTTCCCCATCTTCACCGGTGTCCCTCCTCACCTTTTATTTTTCTTTGCTCTGCCCGCCTCCCTTCTGGTCTTCACCGCTTGGTGGCTTTGCTTGGAATCCCTCCTCTTGTCCCTGGTCTGCGTGTCTCCTCGGCCCCACTGCCTGCCCTATGTCCTCTCCTTTCCCTCCTCTCTCTCTTCTGACTCCTTTTTCTTCTCTTCCCTCTCTTTTCTCCTTTCCCCTTCTCTTTCATTCAGCAGTCTCTCGCTCTCAAGGTCAACAGGCACCTCTGTGGAGATCTCCACTCAGAAGAGCTCACTTGGCTTTAATTAGGATCCTTTCAGAAGCCCCTGACCCCAGAGAAAGCCCTGTACTCAAGCCCCCTGTTTCCCTCTCCTGTGTCTCATCACCTCTCTCCTCTGTGCCTCAAAGAGCAAAACTCCAATAAAAGAGATTGAGAATAGACATATGGAAGAGGAAAGGACTGAAGCCATATCTTGCCTCCTCTTCTTCATTCCTGCAGATGAGAACATGGGGACTCTCAGAGGGACCAGGACAGAGCCCCAGTTCCCCAAGCCCTCTGCTGCCCACTGGCCCTGGCCACAGAGGGACTCTGCGGGCCATGAAAGGAATGCCTCACAGGACCAGCCTCTGCTCATCAACAAGTCTAACATTTTCCCAGATGTGCCCCAAGGCCTCTTGGGAAGAAGCTACAAAGTTAAAAACAAACGGTGAACTTGGGGATTGCTCACACTCCTATTTTCTCAACAAACCAACTGGCTTTTGTTAAGGGAGGCTTCTGAATATAGGCAGAGAACCTTCTCATCACCCGTTAAATATGCCTGATTTCACACACTGTCATGTAGCTGTCCATCCAGCTGGCTCACCACTGATAAGGAGTAAATGATATTGCATCCTGGCCCCTTTCTTAGCACACAGGTATTTTTCGCAGGAAATATTAGGGAATCTGCTGTAATTTATCTAGCATTGGCAATCTTGCATAATTGGCATCTTCAGCAGACTTTTAATTTCTCTAAAGCACAGACCTGGCTATTTCAGGTAATGCCATCTGCCTGATGCCGACACGGCATTTTGTCTCACCTGCGTCCTGCCCCGTCTCCAGTCCTCAGTTTCCCCAGCCATACCACGAGAATGGATTAGAGTCTCCAAGGGCACTTCTAGTGCTAAGCTTTGCTGTTGTTCAGACTCGCTCTACACTTGCCAAGACCTTAATTGCCTAAAAACGCTGAGCAAAGTCTGGTTTTTGTTAGGGCCTTTGCTTACAGAGCCGTCTTCCAAATCAAGGACCTTCCCCATGCTTCTTAATAAGCCTATACCTTAAAGAAAAATGAAAATTAAAATATTGAACCTCTGGATGCACTCTGCTGCCCGTAATGAAATGTGCATGGAGGACATGCATCCGGTTCAAGGACTTTATCCAAAGTTATAATAACTTAAGAGTAATAAGCTAATAGTCAAATGGAATTAATAATAGGAATGTGGCCATTTAAGCAGTAAGATGGCCCCATGTCGTGGAATTTTTGCAGCTAAACCCTCTTGAGTTTCTATAAGCTAATAGCAATTAGCTCCTGAGTTAATGGCAGCTGCGGTCATAATGAGATTGGAATTGATCATTTAGAAGCGGGCTCCCATAAGCTGGTCTTATGAGGTATTTCAGCTATAAAGCACTGCCTTGACCCCTTCTTCTCGTACCTTTCATCATGACCCCCGCTTCTTTAAGGCTTTCTGGACACAGTGCACTCCTTTCCCCATGCAAGCACACAGCTCTCCAGGGGTCCAATAGTGAAGCCTCAAGATGGGTTGTGCATCCCAGAGACCAAGAATTCTGAGGTTGCCAAACCACAGACTCCACTCAGATCTTGCTAACAAACCCTTCTCCTGGCAGGTTAAGTCCATCTTAGCCTCAAACTCCATTCCTGGCTCCAACACCTCTCTAATCTGGCCAGTGGATTTATTTCTCTTGAGACTCAGTTTCCTCAACTGTAAAATGGGGAGCATAGTATCTACCTCATGGGGTCACAGCAATGAAGCAATAAGGAAATCTATACAAGAGGCCGTTCATAAAGAGATGCTCAATAAATGCCTTCTTTTCTGTATCAGTTAGCTTTTGCTGTGTAACAAAATATCCCCAAAGTTAATGGTTTAAAATACCAATTATTTTATTTAGCTCATCTATGTGTTTTTTCTGGTCTGGGTTGCTTTAGCTGATCTCTGTTGGACTTTCTCTTGTATCTGTGGTCAGTCAATGGACTGGCTGGTGGCTGGGTGGTCTAGGGATGCCTCACACACATGCTGGTGGTTGCAGGCTGTCAGCACAGGTCAGAGGGGCAATTGGGCCACATGAATCTCATTCTCCAGCAAAGACTAGCCTGGGCTTGTGCACATGGTGGCTTTGGGATCCAAGCACAGAAAGAGAAGGCAAGTCCCAATGTGCAAGTGCTTTACAAGTCTCTGCTTAGGTCACATTTACTATTGTCCCATTGGCCAAAGAAGTCACATGACTGACCCTAGATACACTCCACTTCTCAGTGCAAAGTCACACTGCAAAAGGGCATACATTCAGAGATGGAAATAATCTATGGACGTTTTTCCAATCTACCACACCCCATTTTCCTTTCACTAGTTTTATCTATCTACATATCGTGTCCACACCTACAGAGTAGGTGTTTAGAAAGTAGTTATTGAGTAAGCGAATGAATGAATGAGAGAAACTAGTCCTCTGAGAGTAAAACTGAGGCTCCAAAGCCTTGCCCAAGATATCACTGCAATTTGGTAGTAGAAGCATGACCCAGACCCGTCTCCTGACCTCCAGTCCGACCATTATTTCCTCTTATATAGGTGAAGGAACCAGTTAAAATAAGACATATGAACATGCTTTATAAACATAAATTACTTTAACACTTCAAGACATTTTAGGTATGTGCCTTTCCAGAGCGTCCATTTTCCTCCTACAGGGTCCCCTTAGCCACAATTTCACTGTCTGCGGTTTCTGTTACTCATGGTCAACCACACCAGGGAAACGGATGACGTTCTTTCACACATATCATCAGAAGGTCAGTAGCAGCTTAACGCTACATCACAGCGCCTACGTCATTCACCTCACTCATCATGGAGCCATTTTATCATCTCATATCATCTGAAGAAGAAGGGTGAGTGCTGTACAAGAAGATATTTTGAAAGTGAGAGACCACATTCACATAACTTCCATTATAGTCATGGTTATCATTGTTCTATGTTATTATTAGTCATTATTGCTAATCTCTTACTGTGCCTAATTTATAAATTAAACTATCCTAGGTGTGTGTGTATAGGAAAAAACATAGTGTATACAGGGTTCAGTACTATCTGTGGTCTTGGGCATCCACTGGGGCTCTCACACCCTCTCCCCCCACATAAGGGGGCACTACTGTATATTCATAGGTTCATAGGCATAGGGCCACTATCAATGGCCCTCCCTCTCAGTTGTCTGGGATGATCCGGAAGGTGCTGTGGTCTAGAAGTAGTTCTCCATCTAATGCATCTCTAAGGAGAGAAGGGAGAAGAGAAGGAGGGGCAGTGAAGCTCCCTATGTCCCTCTATCCTGGATGTTGCTGGAAATTCAGTACTTGAGTCAACATGTAGATACTCCATGAGTCAGCTCTGAAGGGTCCAGACAGAAGGTCATTCCATTACTCAGGAATCAGTTCCAAAGCTGTTTCCCTTTCTTATTTAAAGAACACGAACTATTTTCTCCGGAAGATAAAAATCAATACTTGAGGTAAAATTGGGCCTCACACCATCCCCATCAGAGGCCCCAAACACATTTTATGACCAGGGGGACTGTGGGGAAATTGAGGCAAATGCTAAATCTACCTTCCCCATTTTAAGTCATTGAAGGCTGCAGAGGTAAGTTGGAAGAATAAATCTCCCTTATCTCCGAGTTTATTTGCAGGTATTTTCTCTCGTGCCCCATATATCATAGGATATTTGATCTGGGGAGCCTCTGGGCCCATCTGTCTTGATGACACACCACCTCCTGCCATGTCTGGTGTAGTCTCAGCCATGCTGCACTAACAAACCCCCGCACTCAGTGGCCTACAGCAACAAAGGCTCATTGCTTATTCACATTGTAAGTCTTTTAAGATCATCTGCGGCTATGTTCCAGGCCATCTTCCTTCCAGTACCAGGCTACAAGAGCACTCTATCTGGAGCATCATTAGCCTCATGTCTGAGGGAAAACAGTAGAACTCAATAGCTCTTAACACTTCTGTTCAGAAGTGGTGCACTTCACTTCTGCTCACATTTCATTGGCTAAATCAAATCAAATGGCCAAGTCTAATGGGTAGGGAGGAATAATCTTCCATGGAAAAGACCAGCAAATATTTTAAACACTAATATAATCTAACACATATGGCCTCTGCATGGGTCTGCTTGGTGCTGATGTTCAGACAAGGGTATGGGTTTTCCAGGGCTGGGTTGGCGTGGAAAGAGAATGAGACCCAGGAGTACTGTGGGGGAGGTGGGAGGCCCACTGGCTTTGGCTCTGTCTACTTCAGTCTCTAGCAGAGGAAATTTTAACAGACACTTGCATGAACTCCACAAATTTCCAGACATTTCTTCTTGAAGCTGCCCCAGGAACTGCTGGAGGAAAGCCAGCTGCCTGGGCTGTCTGGTCCCATTCTGAAGAATGAAATGTCCCCTCCTCCAAAGGTCACGCAGGGCAGGAGGCTGAGTGCTGTTCGAAAAAGGTATGATAGGGTCAAGTTCCATGAAGGACCATGGGTCATCCCAGAATCCCCCACGACTCAGACCCTGAGCTCTGGAGAACCTCAAACTGGAGGGCAGTTCCTTGACTATCAGCTTAGCTTCTTCACCTTCTCAGCCATGTGGCCTTTGACAGCCAGTTACCCTCTCTGTGCTTCACTGTGTTCATCAATAAGATGAGGATAATAGCGCAGACGTGCTTTCATTTGCTAAGAGGTGGTGCCTTTCTACGGGGGAGAGTAAAGAGCAGCTTGCCTTATGCTCCCTAGAAGTGGGGTGAAGACAGGGCATCTCATTCTCCTGTCACCACCTGCCTCATGAGGACTCAGAGTGAGGGGAAGGCTTCACCTCCAAGATCTCTAAAGGGTGGTCGTGGGGCAGGGAGAGCAGGTACGCTTTCCAACAAAGCCAGAGCCATAGGGAGATAGAATGGGTAGAGAGGGGAGATAATAATTGCCCATCCTAAGAAGCGTGCAAGTGGGGCTCCATGTCCGCTGCCCAAGGATGCTCTAAGTGACAGTGTGCATTCAATGGATGTTGAGACAGAATGCCCGGAGACCATAGACTGTCAGAATCGCATGATATCTATCCAACTTGGGGGGTATAGTAATATGACCTCATGGATGAAACCATAAAAGACCCCATAGTGCTCAGTGTAGCACATGCTCTTGCCTGACCTCACTTTGATCCTTTTGAGGCTCCTTCCATTCTGACAATTCCAGAAGGCTTAGACTGTGATTCATGCAGCAGCCCCTTAGCATTTCTTATAGGTCTCATGGAAACAAGGCATTGGCCCTCCACTTGGTGGCCTTCTGCCCCCAGGGGCCTCTTGAGCTCAACCCAGGCATAATGAGATATCCTCAGTCAGGAAGCACTGTGGCCCCTGATGGCTGGGGAGCCATGGTGCACGGGTGCTCAAGGCACTGGACTGCCCCCAAGGGGAAGGACAGTGGCAGCAGAGGGAGTAGAGAAGGATGAGGGGATGGTGTTAGGGAATGGACTGTGTCACCAGCCCTGGACGTGCTGGGCTCATAGAAAAGCTCAGGGTTAGGGTTTCTATGATGATGATTTCCTTGGACTTGGGTCAATGTGGTTTTCTCCTCCTTCCCCTCCTACATCACCATCATCTTCTTTCTTACCACTGAAAATGGCTTTGGCATTCCCCATGGGCTGCCGTGTTCACATGCTCCTAAGGTTCTCCTAATAGTCCTGTGTGGAAGTTAGAGTCGGGAGCACAATCCTCTTCTGGTCAAGAAGACAGCTGTGGATTAAGGGTGCGAGCTGTGAGATTTGCCAGCCCAGACCCTGGCCTTGAACACATTGCAGCCTGGGAAGCTGGCCACCACCTTGGGGAGCATCCTCTCGAATGCCTGGGTAGCCCTTCCCTCCACTGCCAGAGGCAGGAGCTGTCAAGGCTTGAGGGGCTGGGTGCTGTCCTGCTGGGTGACCATGGGTGGGGCCCTCAGGTCACTGCCTGCAGCTGTCAAACGGTGCAACCCGCTGTGTCCCACATGAAGAGGAAACGACTGGCTATACTCTATGCCAAAGCACACACCAACGTGCTATTGTTGTTGTCATTGTTGTGCATGTTTATCATTCCCTGCATCCCACATCTCAAGACTCAGTGGTCAGAACACCCCCCTTGGCCACCCTGCTAGGGACCCAGCCCAAGCCTTCATCTACCCTTGGGCCAGCCTCTGATCTCCACGGGCGATGTGGTGGTGTCCCTCCATTGGTGAGTCTTTACCCTAGCCCTGGTCCCCGGGCTGTGCTGAGCACCCCTGGACTGCCCTGAGCAGTGCATACAGCCAGGCACTGGGGGAGGTGTGCTACCATACAGTCTCTGCTTCCCCCATGGCACCCCTGAGAACAGAAGCATTTTTTTCTCCATTTCACAGTTGAGGAAGCCAAGACTCAGACAAGTAACTTGCTCAGGGTCACCGAGAGATCAGTAACCAGTGCCCCTCCCAGTGGTGAGGGGTTTGGGTCTCCTAGCCCAGCAGACGTTCAGCCTGTTCCTCTGCAGAACATATAAGGGAGTATGTAGACACTCAGATGCCTGGACCCCAGTACCGGGGGGTTCTGGGGGGTCAGATCTACCACCCATTCTGAACAGTTCCCCAAGCCATCCCAATGCATCTGGGAATGACCACACCACATGGCCCACTGCCAGTCTGGCCAGGTCTGGTCCACTGGGGATGGGCCTCCAATAACAAACATGGGCCCCCTTCCAAGTGCAGGGAAAGAGAGCCAGTGCCTGAGCAACGTGGCCCCTTCTGGGAATACCTCTTTTGTGCTGAGGGAGATGGAGAAAAGCAAGGCTACATTCTAGCATCTGATCTGCTTTGTGAATTTAAGCAAGTTGCTTCTCCTCTCTGGGCCTTTGTTTCCCCATCTATAATATTCGGGTTTGAAGAGCTGTAGGCTGGAGTTTCCCTAAGTTTGAAATATCTGGACACATTCCTTGTGACTCCAGCCCCAAAGGGAGGCACCTCAGCAGTCAGTGAGTAGAGTCACTGGGGATAAATTAATGTCGCCCCTTCAGTATCTCCACTTGCTCTGAGCCTCCCCCTTCGTAATAATGGCTTCCATCTTCAACTACCCTCGGGCATTGTGTCCTGCATTTTATATGTCTGGCCACATTTAATCTTCAACCACTATGTGGGAAAGGTATTACTCCCCCATACGACAGCTGAGAAAACTGAGGCTCAACAAGGTGAAGCAACCTGCCCAAGGTCACCCAGCTGGGAAGTGGCAGAGCGAGGTGGGGTCTCGTGTGGGGCTGCGTGTCCTGAGAGCCCACACTGCTGCTTTGTTGTCCCAGCTAATTGTTGACAGTTCCTCTCTGAGGATGTATAGAGCTGAGCTACCTCTCTCTTCCTTTCTTCTGAGCCTGCCATGAATCAAGAGAGACAGAGAAACAAAATAAACAGAGAAGGATTGGGGCAGAGGGTTTCCAGTGAAATCACTCTGCAAAGCTGCCTTTTTCTGCAAGTTGCCCCTCTTAGGAGCTTCAAAGAGAAACCTGATTCCAAGCAGGATCATTTGCCTGAGCCAAAAGCCATTTATCTGGAATATTAATATGCCAGCTGCCTATGACTCTGCCTGCTGCTGATCACACACTCCCAGCGATGATCCCTCCTGGGAATGCTCCGGGAGGCTCCAGGAAGATAATGGGCCCCCTGTGGCACATTCTAGTTACCTTTTGTTTGGCTTTCTCAGAGCTTTCTGCAGATTGCCAGCCAAGCGTGCCTCAGACCTTAGACTGGGGCCTCTGGGGTCAGACGGGGCCGCTGACAGCTGAGCCACACCCATCCACCACAGGGGACTGATCCTCCTTACTCAGATGCTTGGAAAAGAAAAATAGGAAGACCCTCAAGATCCAACCCACACACATCTAGCCCCAGAAGGGGTCATGCTGGGGATTCAGCCACATCTTAATAAAGGACATCGAATTTAGAGGAGGAGACTCAGGTTCTAGGAGTATCTCAGTCACACCAATGCTGGACAACCTTGAACCAGCACAGGCCCCGTGAACCTCAATCTTCTTTCTGGTTGGACTTGATGTTCTTCAAGGGTCCTCCAGATGGAACATACAACAGTGATATGGTAGGAGTGCCAGGCAGAGAGTCTGAGGTCTTGGGTTCAAATCCTGACTTTGCTGCAGGACAATCTTTGTCAGTTTGCTGAGGCTCCTATGTCAGCAGATTTGTTGTGACACAAATTGAAATTAGACTACTGCTGCAAGGGCCTCATCTGTGGAGTCAAAGGACATTTGCTTAATCTGGGCTTTCATTCGCTACCTGAAGCCAATGCAGAAATCCAGCTGGAAGTGATTCTACTTCCTCCAAGTTCCTCATTTCACAAGACTAATGGTTCATAATTAATCACCATGAACAATACAAAAAAGATGTTTCTTGGAATGTCGCAGTGCAGAACATCTCCTTGCATGGGAATGTCTTAATGTTCTGTAAGGTCAGGAATCAGATGTCACAGTGTTATGTATGACACCAGCGTGTCCTTTCCTGCCAAACCTTAGTCCAGTCCTGTCACATCGTAGGTCTCAATACCTGTTGCCCTACTTTGCCCTTTTAGTGGAAACTTAGAGAACTACTTGGTAATGAGAATAATAATTACTTACAGGTAACTAACACATCGCAGTTACTTTTCCAGGTGCTTCATATATTTTCATTCACTTAATGCTTATGATAACCTCATGAGATGGGTACTATTTCACAGAGAGAGTTTAAAAAACTTACCCAAGATCACCAAGGTGTTAAGTAGAGGAGGTAGAGGGGCGCCTGGGTGGCTCAGTTGGTTAAGCAACTGCCTTCGGCTCAGGTCATGATCCTGGAGTCCCGGGATCGAGTCCCGCATCGGGCTCCCTGCTCAGCAGGGAGTCTGCTTCTCCCTCTCCCGCTCCCCCCTCTTGTGCTCTCTCTCTCTCTCAAATAAATAAATAAAATCTTTAAAAAAAAAAAAAAAAAGTAGAGGAGGTAGAATTTAAACCCGGAGAATGTGGCTTGAGTTTGTTTCTTAACCATTAGGTTCTCAAACTAAACCATGCATCAGAACCACCTGGCGGATGGTTAGAATGCAGAGTGCTAGACCCTAGCCCTGGAGTGTATGATTCCCTAGGACTGGGTAGGACATGAGAATTTACATTTCCCAAAATCTCCCAGGTGATACCAGTCTGGGGACCACGCTCTGAACGCTACTGGTTTAAACCATATTGACTCAGAGTTAAAGGGAAACTGAACTTCTTATGAACCTCAAGTTCCCTTGGGGATCCTGGATCCCAGTCTGTTCCAAAGTATTATCCACAGGAAATACTCCCACAAGTTGCTGGTTGGCATTACATGATAAAAGGGGAATGAGGCCACAGTCAAATATGTCTGAGAAATTTGGATTTGATAGATCTAAACAGGTTTCTTTACTGGTTTTCTGCTCTGTATTTGTTTATTCAAATGTACTTTATGACATAGTTAGGCAAGTTTTCTAAACATTTTTGACCTCAGTATCCTTTTTTCACAAAGTGACTCATGGGAAATGTGCTCTCTAGAACACCCTTGAGGAGACAATGGCCCAGGCCAGTGCTCTCCATCCCAGTGTGGGGAGGCCACAGAGGCCTTCTGTGGGTGGCTTAGAGTCCAAACTGACTCTTTTGGGTTTACTAAGACAGCTTTCCAGGTAGATTCCCAAGAAGTGGGCCAGAACCCATATGGGTTGCACAAAACAAAGACTCTACCCATCTTCTCCAGCCCAATGGATCACACATCACAACTTCTACAACTCCCTGAAGCACATACTGTAATTGCAGAAGAATTCAGGCAAGATAGTAGGGATATTAAGGTGTAACTTCCCATCCCCTCCCAACTTCCCATCCCAATTTCCAACTACTCCAAGTACATATGTCTTTGGGACCCTCAGTGGGCACACCAGTACCATCTCTGTGAAAGGGAAGACCAGTGTTTTACCCAAGCCACCAGCGAGAAAAGATGAGTTCTATCTCACAAGTTTCTAACAAGCATTCATGCTGCTCCAGGTGCTGGGAGAACAAGGGAGAGTAAAGTATGATCACTGTCTTCAAGGTGCTCACAGTGTGCTGGGGGAGGTCACCCAAAGCCAAAATAACCTATGTCAAAGGAGGATGTGATCAGAGACAATGAGCATGTGGAGAATGGGGGAGTCATCTCTCACCAGGGATCGGGGAATTGTCAAGAGACAGATGGTATTCTGGGAAGGAAATGGCTTCCCTCCACATCTAATCCAACCACAGTTCCCTCTCCAGAAGTCATGAGTGCTGGGGTCAGGTAGCAGCAGGACCTGCCAATTGTGAGCAAATCCCACAGTCTGACAGAGAGTACAGAATTTCGTTTCCTCTCTGGTCCCAGCAAGAGTTGGGGTCTCAGCAGCTAAGAGCACCAAGGAGAAGATCAAAACAATAAAGGATCCTGAGAGACCTCAACCCCTGGAGAAACAAGAAGAAGGGCCTCATAGGCCAGGCTATGTTCCTGAGAGTACCCGCTGGTCTTTCCAGGCACCTGAACAGGTGGGTTGAACAGGTGGGCTGGGTCCTCACCATCCCTGTGGCCAAGAAGACGAAGAAGCTTCCTCTGGGTGCCTCAACATGGGGTCTGACAATATGGCAGCTGGAGTCATCTGAAGATTTGACTGGAACCAACTGGGGACCTGCTTCCAAGATGACTCACTCCGTGGCTGATGGAAGGAAGCCTCCACTTCTCACCATGCAGATGTCTCCTCAGAGCTGCTCGAGTGCTCTTGAATATGACAACTTGCTTCTTCCATAGCTAGTGATCCAAAAAAGACAGCAAGAAGGAAGCCACAGTGCTTTTTATGGCCTAGTCTCAGAAGCCACATGCTGTTGCTCCTGCATTCTACTTGTTGGAAGCACGTCCAGCCACACACAGGGGAGGGAATGAAGCTCTACCTCAAGAAGGGAGGAGGATTAAAGAATTCTTGGACTTATTTTAAAACAAGCACACCAGTAAAGAAACCTGTTTAGATCTATCAAATCCAAATTTCTCAGACATATTTGACTGTGGCCTCATTCCCCTTTTATCATGTAATGCCAACCAGCAACTTGTGGGAGTATTTCCTGTGGATAATACTTTCCTTTATTGTTGTCCTTAGATGGTGTGCTTGTTTTAAAATAAGTCCAAGAATTCTTTAATCCTCCTCCCTTCTTGAGGTAGAGCTTCATTCCCTCCCCTGTGTGTGGCTGGACGTTGAATCAGAACAGAGACTGTGGAAGACAGAAAAAAAAAAAAAAAAGGAGAGAGAGAGAGAAACAGCAGTGAGTAATTAACCTATATATAGTTAAACTTAAATGGATAATTATAGAGTTCCTTGGAATGTGTAATGAAAGTGCTAAATAATGATCTTAAAATAGAAATGACACAATATTATAGGAAAACCTAATAACAGTCTGGAACCAATTATAATAAAACTATCTTGGGAAAAAGTGGGATTTGGGTGGGGGGCAAAGAGAGAGAAGGTACAAGTAAAAAAGGTACAAGTTAAAGGCAAAGAGAGAGAAGGTACAAGTAAAGGTCTCATCTAGAGGAAGAGTGGAGAATTAAAGGGATTTTAAAGGCCACACAATATTGGAGTGTGGGGGGAGCAGTAGGGAAAATATGTGACATTTTGTTTTCATAGGATAGAAAAACATGTATTTAATTATGAGTGTGGGGAAACAGAAGGAAAACATTAGTAGAACAAAAAAATCAAGTCAAAATTATAAATACAAAGAAGAAGGAAGAAGGAAGAATCACAAAAACTGTAAAAAAAAAAAGGAAAAGAAGAAACAAAACAAAAATAAATAGTAGACATAAAGCCAACTGAACGAATAAAATTGTGTGAAAATATTGCTATACTAAAAGTGAATGGAATAAAGTTTCCTATTAAAAGATAGGGATTCTCCAATTGTTGTTGTTGTTTTTAATCAACAGAAGGAAATAAAAAGGATCTATGAAAAGACTATGACAGGAAGACCGAATAAAGGTAAAGATGAAGGAAAACAGGAAAAAGGTGGGGGAGTCTCTATGACACATTTGGGACCTGGAATCCTTTCAATCCTTTGTCAGTACTGTCCTTCAATGGTTCCTTGCCCCATTGCTGCCATGCAAGTCAAAAGTGAACAGGTAACTGGGAAAGAATTCTAACTACTCTGAATGCTCACAGTTGTTAAAAACACCCCAGAAATCAATACCACAGAAGAGGTGCAGAGAAGTGGTTATTTCATTTCTTTCAACTGCCGCTTTAGAGAGCTTCGTGAATATTCTCTTTGAGCTTCACTGCTGTGTCACTTGCTAAGATTGAGTGCTTGTTGTACCTCTTCAAATAGGAAATAGTCTCAACTGGGAGCCTCCTCTGGACACCACACAGTTGCCATAAAATTCATCTTGTATTATCCTATTTCCTATATCGCAACAGTGGAGGGAGTGGTGGTTGTTTGCAGGGATGTGATGTGCTGGCATTGGATATCATGACAGGGGACAGGTCAGAGCTCAAGCATTATAGCCTGGAGAAATAAACTCCTGAGGTTGAGCATTGTTTCATTTCCAATTTCTCTAGCTCATCAAAAAGAATTGGAAGTTCAATATCACAGAATATAGTTATGCAATCCCAGATATCTGTTTTGTAACTGCCACGTTCTGGGCTCTTACACCGGGCTCTGTGGACACAGAGGTCCACAAAACCGAGAAAGCCACTCCCTTTGTGAAGCTCACATTATGATGGAGGCAACAGACAATAAAGAATAATAAAATAACATAATAATGAAAGACGGGTAGTTGTCAGTGCTATAAGGAAAAATAAAGCAGGACAAGAGGCCAGGAACTGTGTGTTGTTTTAACCCATCAAACCATAGGCTCATTAAGTGTAGAGTTGACGGTTGGTTCCCCTCTGTGCCTATAGTCCAGACACGGATGATATGTAATAATTGTACAGAACAGCAGATGCAGATAAGGAGAAAAGATAGTTGTAAATGTGCACTTATTCTTTAGGTGGCAGATAACAGGTAAAGGAAATCAATAAAGGTGTTGAACTGATGTGATCAAATTAGTCTTTTCAGGTTTGATTCAACCTTGCTGGTATAGGATGAGTGATAGCTGGAGGAAAGGGGGTTGGGAGGGGGAGCAATCCATACCAGAAGTGGGGACACCAGCCTTCTTGAGCAGTTATATATGTAAAATGTTATATCTATGTTGTCTCTCATATGTGTGTATGTGCATGTGTGTATATGTGTGTACATGGAGAGAGTTAGAGTGTGTGTCTGTTAAAAAGCCTGTGCCCTTTGACATCGTAAGTCACCTTTTTTAAATATATCTTGAAGAAATCATCAGAAACTCAGGCAGACATGTAGGCAGAAAGATATTTATTAAAATATTATTCATGGTAGCAAAGTTAGATGCAAACTAAATACTCCAGCATAGATTACCTCAATAAAGAAAGCCTCACCCATGGATTAGAATATATACACTAATAAAATAGTGATGTCAAATACTATTTAATAAAGTGCTTGTGGTATATTACTGCTAATTATATAGCTCCATGCATTGACAAAAGACTGAAAAGAAAGCCATCCAATTGCTAGCGGTGGTTATCATGAGGTGATGTGATTATAATTCATGTTTTATTTTTTTCTTGTATCTTTTTATATTTTCCAAGTTCTCTGTGATGAGCTTGCATTGTTTTCTTTTGTAGCGAAGTAGCAGGGGGTGGGAAAAAGTTATTTTTACAAGAGAAAAAGCAACATTTTATTTTTAAAAAGGTATTCTTTTTGGAATAAATAGCACCACCCAGAGCCCCAGATCGTGACATCAGGGAGAAGGCGGCTTTCCTGAGCTACAGACCAAGGGACCTGGAAACCTCTGTAGGCTCCAGAGGTCCACAAATGTATTGAGGAACACCTCTCTCCCTTCTCCCCACCGGGCTAGCCACTGGGCTTCCAGGCGAGGAAATGCCTGCAGGACCCAGGGAGGGCCTCAGGGAGCGTGGGAGGGACGCGGGGAGGCAGGGACTCAATCTCTGTGTGTCACCTGCACCTGTCTCCATCTGCCACCCTCTCTGACTTCCTGTGTCCCTGTGCCTCATTCTCCTGCTCTCCCTCTGCCTCGTGCCCCTGTCTTGGTCTCTGCCCCCCTCTAACTCTGCCTCTCCCCAGGCAGCCTCTGCCCCCCTACGCTCTGCTCCCTCCTGCAGAGGGATGTTGCCGAACTTGGCAGGGTGCTAAAGGTTCTGGGCTGGGGCCTGTTGAAGGCCCAGGGAGCTGTTACTATTACTAGGAGCTGCTTCTGTCAAAAGAACGTTCTCACATGTCATGAATCAGAAGAGAGTGTCTTTGCTTCCTTCTGCCTGATCTCAACAAATTCCACATATAGTCCCCCGCACCGCTTCCCCCACCCATTCCCAAGTGCAAGGAGCAAGGCAGGAGGCATCCTGAACATGTAGAGTCACTGAGGGGACAGAGTGGGGAAGTCACACTCTGAATGCCTGATGAGCAGAGAGGTCTGCCCTCACCCACTCCTAACCCACCCCTGCGGAGATGTCTGCACGGAGCATTCCATACTGAAAACATCTCCCCTGGAGCCAAGAACAGCAGGCCTTGGTCTGGAAGCTGAGACTCTTGCTAAGCACTCCCCAGAAGACCAAAACTGGGAAGGAAGCTGCCAGGGCACAGGGGTTGGAGAGGGAGGGACCTCACCTCTGGGCTCTGCCGTCTCCTTTTCTGCTGGTAACAACTCAAAGTCACCTATCCACCGGGGCCCCCCCAGGAATATGTCTACAGCTCCCCTGCTCCCCAACAGCAGGCTGGCAGAGGGCCAGGGGAAAGCAACTCAGGAAAAGGAGAAATGCTGCAAAGCAGGGGAGGGGCTGGTCGAGGGAGGGTGGCCCGGGCAGCAGACCCTTGCCCGGACAATGATCCTCAGGGCTAATGAGCAGGCAAGGCTGGAGCAGGCGTCTTGTGAACCAGCGAGTCTTCAAGGAACAGTGGCCAGGTGGAACGCAGGGCCAGGTTCTCTTTTGTGGGCCTTTATTTTGCTTTTCCTTTCCTACACGGCCCCCCAACCTTCCCTCTTACCCATAAACGTGCTGTGCCCCTGGACAAAGAACTCCCTTCTCTTAACCCTTTAGTTCCCCCACCTGTAGGGTGACAGAATGATGGCTTTCTCATCCCCACTGTGAGGGTTGTGCTTGCAGGGGTGAGGGCGTCTCCCCGCCCTGGCCCCCCAACCTTGCACTGTGCTGGGGTCGTAGCTGGCTTGGTTTCCCTTCAAACAGCGAGTGCACTCCTGCGGACAGGTCTGGGGCTAGTGAGGCACACACGGACAGGTGAATCCTCTGGGGGGCTGAGCAGTGAGATGAGATGGGCAACATCAGCTTTTATGTTATTAAGTGGGCACTTTACACATTTACTTCTCTGAGAATTGAGTGCAAAAGCAGGTCCAGGGAAGTCATTTGTCGGATGAGTTGAATGAACGAAACAATCAGTGAATCAGTGAATCCACAAGCAGTACTGGGCGTGGGGCTATCATATCCAATCAGCCAGGACAGGGGACACATTTTGAGTGGAAGACGGTCTAGAAGTGGCCCAACGCAATCCCCGTGTCTCAGACCACCCCACTGTGGCTATGTGAAATGAAACCTCTGGGCCGGGGGTGCCACATCCAGCAGGCATCAGCCCCAAAACAGGACGTCGGAGGCTGTTCTCCAACCTGCGGTCTTCTGAAGAGAGCACTTTAACAAAACTCATCATGTCGAGTATGTCCACGTTTTCAAATACCAGGACAAACATTTTGGAGTCTCATGCCCCAGGGCATTCATAGCATCCTGGCACAGATGCAGGGTCCTTGAAGTCCTCTCTGGTCACCCGAACTCACGGAACCCATCAGCAAGGGCTTCAATCCAGACTCCTTGGGTGAGTCCAGGCATCAGCCATTAGAAATGGCGTGACTTTGGATGGGTTCTGAAACCGGTCTGAGTCTCCAATTGCTTATCTGATAAATGAGAATCATAGTTCACTGAGCTATTGTGAAGATTAGCTCATGTAATGTGAAACACCTAGGAGTGGTCCCTGAGCAGAGGAATTAGCACTGGATGACAGCAGGGATCCTGCTCTAAACTCTCACAGTGGGTCCCTATGTGGAGCACTGTGTCAGCATGCTCAGAATCACCTCCCTAGGTCTCTGCAGGGAAAAATGGGGCCAAGCTTCTGGATTTTTAACAAACACCTGTGTCTAGGTGTCTAGACATCCCATGTCTAACACGAATTTAACACAGGCAGCGCTCTGATCACATCTGAAAATTTCAGGTCCACCCTTAACACTCTGTATGGTTATGTGTATTGTCTTCCCCACAAGCTGGGTTACTAGGAGGGCAGGGATAGGCGCAGGGCTGAATGGCTCCCATGGTACATGATGCCGCTACATTATATGATCATCAGTCAGTTGAAAGGTACAATTGATTCCCGAGAACTAGCACTAATTTCAGGGACCAGAGCTCTTGAATAAATTTTTCAGCTTTCAGAATTAAGAAGATAGGGGAGCCCAGCTGGCTCCATCAGAAGGGCATGCGACTCTTGATCTCAGGGTCGTGAGTTTGAGCCCCATGTTGGGTGTAGAGATTAATTAAATAAATAAAAACTAAAAAAAGAAAAGTACATAAAATCCTGAGCTGTTTCTGCATCTTCTTCAAATTAGCTTTTATGACGTTGTCTGTTTCAGTCAATGTGCAATGACTGTTCTCTAGAAAAGATGCCACCTAATTCATCTGACAAGTTCAGGGCTAAAAAACTGTCATTCCTCCTGACAAATGTATATGCTTCCTTCTAGCCTGTTGTAGCAGATTATTTTTCCAGAGATGATCACAACAATATTCCTCATTCCACATGCTCTTCTGCAAGGTGACCTTGTCTTCCAGCCTCAGTCAGGAGTGGGAGTCTGTTTTCTCCAGCTCCTTGAATGTGAGCAGACCCTCTGACTGCTTTGATCAAGAGAATCTGGTGGGATTGAGGCTGTGCCGGTTCTGGGCCTGGACCTGACCTTGTCTTACAGTTTCTACTCCTGTCTCTGAGAAACCAGTTGCCATGTAAAAAGTGCAAATATTCTAAGGCCATCATGCAGTAAGAAATCCGAGCCCCATGGAGAGGCCCCGGAGGATGAGCTGATGCATGGGGAGAGAAGCCAAGAACAGTGGGGCACCAGATACAAGCCTACAGAAGCCATTCTTGGAAATCATTCCTACAGCTCCAGCCACCTCAGCTAGTGCCATGCCTACCAAAGATAAACTGCCCAGCCAGAGTCTCCCCAAATTCCTAATCCATAAAATCATGAGTGAAAGCAAATGATTATTTTAAGCCACCAACTTTTGAGGCAATTCATTATGCAGCAATAGGTACTCAAAACACATACTATGAGAATATGTAAGCATCATGTTTTTCTTTTTCCCTTGGCTGTCAGGAAACTCAGAGCTAGATTTCTGAGTCAAATGTAGCAACCTTCTTTAACTTATCCCTTCCCCTTGCTTTATGTATACAACATTTGATCTTTTAACATTTGATTTTTAGTTTGACCTCTATTTAACATTTGATCTATATTAATTAGATTAGATTTGTGTCTTTTATTATAAATCTTGCCCACATTCTTTTGATAGAGAAAGAGAGGGATGTTGGGAATCTTATTCCTTCCTCCACCCTTTCTGTACAACTAAAACTTCCCATGTGTCAAAGTACTGTTTAACTTCCAGAGCTGGTCCTGGGTATAGAATTAGTGTTGTTACCTTTTGGGTGACGTTTTCACTTCTGTGATTCTATGTCTTGCTTCTGTTCTCCTCTGGTCCTGATTTATGAGTACCTCTCACTCTCAACACTCCCTCAACCAATTTTCAATTTTCATCTTTACAAGTGGCCTCTCAATGACCAAAGTGCTTGAAATATCTAAAGAAATGGATTTCTAGTGGAGGAAGTTCAAGTTGAATGTCAAAGAGATATTTTTGGTCAAGGTCATGGTTATGGAATAAACAACACCCGAGGACAGTCTCAGAGGCAAACAAGTCTCTGTGTGTCCTTGGGAAAACCCATGAAGCAGAGCTGATGGTAGTTCTCGGGTACCAAGGGGCAGTCGACATGGCCAGGTACTCGACAGGTCCACAATGCCTTGGGTGACATCTTTGGAGCCACACGTATGGTGGAAATCAAACCATTCTAGACTTTAGAAAGGTAATAGGGTACATATAGCATGTGCCTTATGTGGTCTAGCTCTCCTTGTGGATACTGAGACATTACCCTGTAATCAAACACATGAATAGCAAACACATGCAGCAAAACACATGGCTAGTCACAATCACAGCTCCAAGTTAAGTTATATGAGTTCAAGTCAGACTTTGTTGCCAAGTGAGTTCAACTAAGATCAGATTTCACTGCCAAATGAGTTATGGGAAATACTTTCAATGTTCAGAACTCTCTAATTTGGGAACGTGGCTGGGGTTTGTTATCCCATACTCAATATCTTGCTTGTACTTATCTCACCAACTCAGTCTTAAGACTACAGTTATCCCCCATGTACAGATGAGAAAATGGGGGCTCAGAGACAGCAGGTCACTTGGCAGACGTCATGTGGCTCATCAGTGGTAAAGCGGAGTTTAAGCCCGCAGGTGTCTGACTTCCAAATCTGGATCTCTAATCATCATCTTATCCTGTCTCCTCCACTGTGCACCCTGGGTCATGCAAGAAGAAACCTTTCAACACAGCTCCCTGGGAAGCTACTTGGTTAGGATGAGGGATTGCTAGGGAAAAAGAAGGGAGGAAGAGAGAGAAATCTTCTTTTAAAAATAAATAAAATAGGGGCGCCTGGGTGGCTCAGTCGGTGAAGTAGCTGCCTTCGGCTCAGGTCATGGTCCCAGGGTCCTGGGATTGAGCCCCACATCAGGCTCCCTGCTCCATGGGGAGCCTGTTTCTCTTCTCCCTCTCCCTCTGTCTGCCACTCCCCCTGCTAGTGCTTGCACTCTCTCTCTCTCTCTGTCAAATAAATAAATAAATAAAATTTTAAAAAAATAAAAATAAAAATAAATAAAATAGAACCTTTCTTCTCCAACCCCAGACCTTGTGAGATGTGCTGAGCAACCTGATCCAAAGTGGCTTAGAAAAAAAAGGAGAGCCTTCCAGAAATGCTCTGATTCTCTGATTCTTTTCCCCCAATTATTTTTGCATGTGGACATTGGACTTTTATCCCACTGCTGCCACCACATGTAAAGAAATATTTTTAAATGGCCTTTGCTTTAAAAAAATAAATAAAATCAAGTCCCCAGCTTTTTTTCAGAGCATGATGCTTAGAAAGAGCCCTGGGCTTGAGGCCTATAAGGATGTGGCTCCCAATGTCAGTTACATTACTTGCTGGCTGTAAAAAAATTGAGAATGTCTTGTCCTCTCCAGAGGCCCTGCCTAGAATAATCCCTTCTTTGCCTCTACCTATTGGTCCAAATAAAAGACCGGGCTTGGGACCTGCCTTCTAGGCCCTCAGATAGCCCACACTCAAGAAAGGATGTGCACACCAGCTGAGGAAGCAGAACTCTCACACTTCCCCATGATCAGTCATTCAGAGTAATCTTCTTAAAGAAGTCCTCTCTCTGCACCTCTCACCGCAGGTCCCACAGTCATGAGACACGTCTCACCTCCTTGTCTGGTGTCACGCCTCTTCAGAGCTGACTGGGCTGTGGGCACCTTTGTGCTTCAGCCTATCAGACAGTCTGTCCTAATGAGCTTTCTACTCGCCAGACTTTATGCTGAAAATAGAAAAGTCTCCATTCCTCCTTTCATTCACTTTGAACCAACATTGATTGCTCCTCACGCCCCAGACACTGTCCTAAGTGCAGGGAATTCATTTCTTCATTCATTCAAAGGACATTTACTGAGCCTCTGCTGTGTGCCAGGCAATGTACAAGGCACTCCCAATAGAGCTGCCAATGACACAGAAAACAGTTCCCATCTTAATGGAGCTTAGATGCTAAGTAAGTCAGGCATGGTCTCAGATAGCCCAGAGTTCACCGTTTGGTAGGGAAACTCTTCAAATTCAATGTCATGTCTAGTATAACTGACATAGCACAGAACACTACAGAAATGTCTGTGCTCAAGCTGAACATGGGGACATGATATAGACACTATATCTTTCTGGAGGGGAGGTGATACAGACCGTAAAATCTGAAGGATGAGTAAGGATTACGGTCAAGAGCAGAGAAGAGTGTTCTGAGCGGAAGCAATGTGCACAAATAGAAGAAAGAATGTGTCTCCATACGTCGATGGAAACAAAGCTGCAGGGAACTGGGGTAGCCCTCTGGGGTCGGGCAGAGGGCTTGAGGTAGAGATTATGGAGACGTGACTGGAGAACTATGAGGAGCACATCCGGCACAGCTTTTTCTTGTCAGCAGTGGAGAACTTGGAGCAGGTTACAAGCAGAGGTGCGAGAGAAGGAAACTGAGTTGTCTGTTATGGTTATAAGACTTCACTAATGACACATTTGGAAAATGACCATGCAATGGGCAAGGACAACGTACCTGGACTCCTGGTGCCCTTGGGGACCTTCTGCGTGAATCTGAGGCTCTAAAACAAAGCTGTAGGCTGCAAAGGTGGTGTCTGTGCCGGAAGCCATGACGTGTGTTCCTATAATCATTAAGACGAGTTCCCGAGCTGCTGGGTAGCTAACTCTAGTCGGTGTCAGGGTAATTAACCAAGCTGCCTGAACTTTATTCACAGCCTGACAAGGTGCACTCCTGGGACTTGTCACTGTGGTTAGTCGGGGGGCGGGGGACTTGACATAAGGCTGATTAGGGAGTGTTTTACACAGCAAGAAGCTCTCTGATCTTTAGCTGAGTGGGGCTCCCCCTCCCAGCTCATATCAGAGATGCCTGCGAGGCTAGAGAATAAAGATCACCCAGTCCAACCCTCTCGTTTTCAGATGAGAGAGCTGCCATTCTGAGCCTGGCCGTGGTTTTCCCAAGGCCATGCAGCAAGTTTGTTCTAGAGATGGGATTGCCACCCAACCCTCCTGGCTCTGCTCACAGCCTTTTCTCCATGGTGTCCTTCACTTTTTTTTTTTTTTTTAAGACTATTTCCTAAGCCACTGCTTCTCAAACTTAATCGCACAGGAATCACTGGTGAGCTTGTACAAATATAGATTCTGATTCAGGAGTACTGGGTGGGGTTGAGGTTCCACATCTCCAATGAGCTCCCAGTGATGTGGATGCTGTTAGTCCATGGACCACGTTATGAGCACCAAGGAGCTCGGAGACCTTTTCCCAGAGACCACCTGCAACCTCAGTGGGACTCCAGTAGCCCAAAAACCCAAGACTCTTGACAACAGAGTGCCTCCAGCTGAAGGTTTCTCGGAGGTTCCTCTGCATGCCTGAGTCCTCTCACTCTGGTCACAGCTTTTCTACATTTTAACGAACCATCTTAGGTCACGCCACTAAAATCAGGTTTAAAAGATTGCAGGGAAACCACGGCAGGAAAATGCCTCCCTGCTCATCTGCTCCACTCCCCACTCTCTGAAGACTGATGTACTCAACAGCTTATTCATCCCAGCAAACATGAACAAACATGTGTGTGACTTTGAAACCCCAGGACCTTGATAGCTGGGAACTTTTCTCTCTGCAACTTGTCTCCTTTCTGTAAAGGAGAATCTAATGGATACAGATCAACTGCTTGAGTCTCTTTTCTACTCTGGGCCTCAGAAACCCCTGCAACAAAATGGCAAGACTTGACTAGGTGCTCTTTTGGACACTCCCAAGCACTGATTCCCTGCGACTCTAAGGTACTTTGCAACCACGTGCTTTAGAAAAACACCTATACCCTGGTCCCTGGGGAAGACATTTACTCAAAGGGATTGCATTTGGGGCTATTGTCTCCAGTTGGTGAAGTAACAACAAAACATATCCAAGAAAAAATGGGATGTTTTCCTATTTCATTTATGTAACTGATTCTGTGATACCATTCCCAAGTCATGACCATCCCACAAGAATATGAGGAGGTTTCATTCTCAAGGAGGCTTTGTGGGCATCTGACTGGGGGCCAAAGGGTTGGGCTTTGACATTACTTCTGTGGGTAAGATCTCACTAGGCCACTGAGGACATGCTCATTCAAGTCTCGTTTCACAGCTGAGAAAACTAAAATTCTTCGATCTGGTATTCAATGATTCCAACCTAATTATTATTTTATTTTTAACCCTAAGTCCCTTCTTAACTGAAAGAGGCTTGGAAAGAGGACAAAAGATCGCTACCCCCACCACGTCTACATGCACATCTATGGCTCAGGCCGTATTGGGTTCCCCCAGGCCCCAGTTGCCGGGGGACGCTTGTGTGTGTTACACATGAAGTGTCATGGCACTCCTCAATGGGGGATCGTTTTCCAAGTTGCACTTAAGAAAGGCTTCTTTATACCACGGAGAGTTTATACATTCCTTTCCGGAAACTCCTGCCTTCAGAGTGACTGTCCTACACAAAGAACACAATTACTAGAAAAGATGATGCAGCATTTTTTCAGCAGCTGGGGTCACCCAACCACGGCCAAGACTTTCAACACATGAGGTTTTGAAGTCAGAAGAGGACGTTCCAGCTTAGACTGGGCTACGTGTGAGCAGGACACCATGAGACACCTGGGGAGGCTGCAGATGGGGCTGGGAGATGCCTTTCGATGGCTGCTTTACGGCTTCTTAAACTTTCAGGGATTCCGAAAGGAGTATCTAACGGAAAGCTAGGGACGTCCCAGACAGATGCCGGTGCACACAAACATGGAAAAAGCGCTCCCCGCAGTCTTGGCAGCTCGAGCCCATCCTAATCCAACTCCAGAATCTACCTGAGGACCGCCCTGCCTCAGGCTGGCCATGTCTTGCATCCACAGCCAGCCCTGTTGGACTTGACCTGACTTCTAGACACGGGTCAGCAGCCGTCCCCCCAGGACGATCTCAAGCTGTGCACACGGGACGCTCACCTTGGATGTCCTTGGCCTTCAGATTCCACCCAGGCATTGACTAGCAGGGAGAAAAATGTGGCTGACTTGCACTTGGGGAGCCAAGCCAAGCAGGGACTGCTTCTCACATACTGACCTGGCTTTTAAACAAACATCGCCCCGCAGCTGAAACCTGCTCTGGCCAGACATTTGTGCACGAGCATCAGCTTACAGGCGGGCTCCCGGCACTCAGCGGGCTCACAGAAGGAGGGTGAGGGAGGCCGGAGGTAGGTGTGCTGCATGTTGCCCATGTGCGACATGGTGACAGAGGGCTGGGGGCTTTGATGTTTGATTCCTCTCCCAGTCCAGATGCGCGGTGGAGAATCTGGAGACGTGGTTCTGAGTCCCATGGCTGACACTCTCTGTCGCTCCAGGACAAGTGTCCCGATGCTGCAGGTGCTCAGGGTCCCTGTCCATAAAACTGAGGGACGAAGTACATGACACGGTCTCTGCCTCCGGCCTGAGCATGTCTTGATCCTATGTGAAGGAGGAGGGTACAGGACAAGATAAGGGGTCTCACTGCTGCAGCTTCCTCCTTCGGGGTCAGGGTGGTCTGGGACTCCTGCTACCCAACACCAGTGGTCCTCTGGCCCCTCCCGTAGGCATGAAAGCCGGGGCTTTGTGGCAGGTAACACAACTTGCCTTGTGTTCTGCACTTGAGTGCTCTTGAGTTTCTGCTCCCCAGAAAGATCAGTTTCTTGCCAATGTCATCACTTTAAGCCAACAGGGACCTATCAGTGGCTCCATCAGGCACTGGGGGCCCCAGCCCCCCTTGGCTTTAAGTCTGAGTCCTGGGAACACTGGGGAAACTTAATTCTCGAACACCTTCCACTCAAAGAGCCACTGTTTTGCAGGACCCATGCTGGCCCCTGCATTTCAACAGCTTTTGGGTGGGTTTCCCACCCCAGACGTCGATAGGGCCCAAAACGCCTGTGAATGTGTTGACCTGACTTCAACCGCAGGCTCAGTTTCAAAGCGTTGGCTGAAATCTTAGCCCGCCCTCGTTCCATGCACGGCTCTGCTCCTGGAAGCCTCCGGCTGGATCTCAGTTACTGGGAAGGCCTTTGCTGAATGTGGGTTTTCACCCCGTGCCTCCCAATGAACCATTTCTTGTGGCAGGATGCCCACCACATAGGGAAAGTAGACTTGGTTCTGGGAATTTCTTGCCTCATCCCTCCTCCTTTCTACACCACAGCTTGATACGGAAGGGCACCAGATATGCCATCAGAAGAGCTGGGGTACAGCACTCCCTGCCCTGCTTATGTGTCCTGCGACCTTGGACAAGTCATTTCTCCTCTGTGGGTCTCGGTTTCCCCTCTGGGCTAATAGTAGCAGGTCTGCCTCCCTCGCGGGGAGGACTAAAGTGCTTGGTAAATAGGAAGCTCTACAGTGCTATCAGGGAACCCACTCAACAAGGAGTATTTTGGACATTTTGCTATTTCTCTTCCTGCGCCTGAGAAATTAGCAGGCACAGATCGTGAAAAACCAGCCCCGTCTTTGTAATTACAAATGTGCACACATCCCACTGAGCATCATTTTCAAAAGGCATATTAGGCAGCAGAGACCGCAGGGGGGACCCATGTAAACAGGCATCCTCAGATCCTGGCAAAAAGGACTCAGAGAATGCAATCGTCCCTGTGAGTTACTGGCTGTTCCTGCCATCCCACCCCCCCACACACACCCGGCAGCCCTGGCAGCCGAATGTTCATCTCCCCGAGAACAGGGTTCCGGTTCATGGCAAGGGGGCGGGATCCTGGCACTCTGCAGGGTGAGTGTTGTTCCAAGCCTGCACCAGCCCTTCCAGACCCAAACCCCCTCAGGTTTGAAGCTTTCTGGAAGCCTGCTCCCCAGAAAAATCTCCCAAAGCCATGGGCTGCTCCTCTCTGCAGGACAGGTCATTTGAATCAGAAGTTTGCACCCCACGTGTTATTTCTTACACTAGACTGGGAGCTCTTGAGGGCAGGCTGAGTTTTCTTCGTGTTTCTTCCTCCTAGAGCCCAGCATGCAGTTGGCATTTAGCATATTTTGAATGCAGGGAGGGAGAGAGGAAGGACAGACTTAAGGCTACATGACGTCCTCCATTTGTTATCTCAAGTGACCCTCACACCAGCCCATGGGGATGCTGCCTGTGCCGGACCAGTCAGCTCACGGACGCTTCGTGAGTTTACGTTACTGGCTGAAGACCACACTCCTCGCTGTGGTGCTGGGATCAGATGCCACATCTACTCACAGCCCTCGCTGTTCCTTGCACGCTCTCGTCCAGCCGTCCAGGAGCACTGATGAAGACTGCCACGTGTGAGCAGTAAGGAGCCTTAAGCAATGAGGAGGCCAAGTGTCAACCAAGCCCCAGGAGTCTTGTGCTGACAAAGGTCAGGGTCTAGGATTGGCCCGACCACCTGTTTCTCAACAAGGACTTCAGGAGCTATCGCCATGTGCTCCCAGGGACCACAGTGATGCGGGACAGGAGGGCCGTGCTGTGTCGTCTGAGCGGCTGAGGGCTGTGCCGGGCAGGTCTCTCCCTCCCATGGTGACATTCCATGTGCCTAGCTCCACGAGCCAGCTTTCCTGAACCCGGGTGAGAGCACTCATGGAAAGTGGGGGCGCTGCCTGGGACACCCAGAAAGCGGCCAAGGGTCAAGGCACAGCATCACCATCTCGCTGCTATGGAAGGTAGAAAGGGAGAATGTAATTCAGCTTGGGGGTGGGTAATGGAAGATTGCCCAGGTCGTCGACGGGAGGGTGCCCGTTAATTCTGAAGCAGAATAGAAGCTATTTAGGAAGGGAAGGGCATTCGAGGCAGAGATGAGGTAAAAGACGGCATCAATCATTCACCGACTACAACTAGTTGAATCTGACTGCGGTAGAAATTAAAGAGAACAGGGCTGGAGGCGGGGGGTGGGGGGGGTAGAAGCTGTTGGGGAGACAGGGGAGCGGGCAGAGGCCGGACTGCGGCAGAGCTTGCAAGTCAGGCTGAGGAGTCTGAGCTTGGTCCTGAAGGCAGGGAGGTGTAAAAAAAGTTTTGAGCAAGGAGCAGTGTGCTCAAGAGTGGGTTCTAGAAAGATCAGCCTTTGAGTGGGTGGGATGTTGATCCTTGTCTTCCGAGGAATCTCTGTCCCGGCTCTGGGAGCCAGTCTTGCTTCTGTGGACAAAAGGTGTCCTTCTAATGAAGTGTTAATTGCAAACTGATCAATCACACTCTGGGATGCTCCGTCCCCAAGACTCCAGATTCAGCTCTGCTCGTACGAGTGTGGATGTCTACCAGGAAACGGGGCCAGTCTGTCTTCTCGGAAAGAAACAGAAATTAAAATGCATCTCTGAGACATCAAGGACCCCATGAGCTCTGTTTATTGTTGTGTGTGGATAAAATCCTCAAAAAGAGAAACGAGGGTTTTCAGAGTGTCTCTTCATGCCTGCCTGGAGTGCTCTGGGTCTGTGGGAAGTGCCTGATTGGGATGCGTGGGGGTGACGACTTCAGAGGGGTCGGAATATGAGCTGGCCTGAGGAAGTGGGCACATGGGGTCAAGGGCATTCTGTACATGACTGCATCACCCAGGGTCCCCAGAGCTGTGGCTGCAGCCAGATTCAACTCCACCCACATGGCAGAGAGCACCTACTGTGTGCAGAGACCTTTTGACAAACTGCTAGAAGCCCAGGGAACCCTGGGGCAGAGGAAGAGGCCATCTGTGGCTGGGAGGGAAGAGCTCAGCTTCTCACTGGGGATCCAACTGGGCTTCTTGACATGCATGTAATCATAAACTCTGGCCGTGGCATTCCCACTAGAGGTACCCACGCATTGGGTCCCCACCCCCCTCACCCACTTCCTTCCGGGACAGAAAGTCCCGATGATTTAGAGTGCCATATGTGAGATGACTTCTCACATCCCTGCCTCATGGTATTCACCCCTATGTGTGGTTCCCGCCACGTGGTAGCAGGGTTGGGCTGTGTGAGCCATCTCATCCAATGGAAGGGATGGCATGTCACCTTCAAGACAGGCTATAAAAGACACGTGTGCCTTGTCATGCTCATTCTGTCTCGGATCACGTGTTCCGGGGAAGCAAGCCATCACATGAGGAGCAGCCCTATGGAGAGCCCACATCATGAGGGACCGAAGCCTACTGCCGACAGCCACGTGAGTGAGCCGACATTGGGACTGCAACATCCTGAAAGAACCTGACCCAGAGCTGCCCTGCAAAGCCACTCCCAGACTCCTGAACCTCAGGAAGTTTGGGGGTAATTTGTTACACAGCAATAGGTAACTAATACACTTTGAAAGAATGGAAATATCTAGAGCATGGGTTTAGAGGGAGACCTGGGTCTGAGTTCATACCAGCGTTGTGACTTTGGTCAAGTTATTTAACCTCAGTGACCCAATCTTCTCCCTAAAATGGGGCAATAACAGTGCCTACTTCAAGCTGTTGTGATGAATAAATCAGTTCAGAGGAGGTGGAGTGCAGTTGGCCCAGTATAGTTAGTACCATGTACTAAAGGTTCAGTAACCAGGACTACACACCATCCCTACTTTTTCAGCCTCTCCTCCCCTCCAGCACAAGCTTACTTGCAGATGCTCTGTGTGGCTCCTTTGCTGGAGACTCTTTCCTCCACCTTTCTACAGATCCCCTCACCCATCCAGGCTTACTCACCTGCCTCCTTGGCTCCGTCCCCACTTCCTGCAGGCAGATGATCAGTCCTTCTTCTGGGCTCCCAGCATGCATTGAAGATTTGTCCCAGTGTTTCTTTATTACATTTTATTACCGTTTTTCTGGGACTGCAAGAGTCCTCATGTCCTCGGGGACGCGCACATAGTAGGCATTCCGCAGAAGTGTAGTAAGTGAATGGCGCTCTTCGCCTTTTGTAAGGGTGCCTAGGAGGGGAGAAGGCCCGCCTCGCTGCTGACACGAACGTTCCCTTGCAGGCTCTGGCAGCTATAATTAGGGCTGTGTTATTTTACTCTCGTGTGATTCCTCTTACCACCACAGATAGCTCTTGCTATTTCATGCAGGTCTTTTTAGAATAGTACCTTCTTTTTTGCTTTCATGTGATCTCTTTTCATAATTTCATCTCCCTTTTCAACCTTACCTTTTAAATAGGAGATGGAAAGCACCAGTATAATTGAGACCACGTAGGCACACATTAATTGAAGGAGTTGACACAACTTTCTTCCTTCAATGTGGGGTCCCAACCTGGCCCTGGTTAATCTGTTCACTCCGAAGTCAATCAAAGGTGGAGACTCTTCCTCCCAAATCTTCGTGCCACTTCTTCCACACTTGCCCCTGAGCAGAGAACACCACCCAGCGGTGACACCACATCACATGGCTTCTTAACCCCCAAGACTCTGTTTCTAAGACCGAAAGCCTGAGCTCCAAAGGGCATGGCCTCAAACACGCCCCAGCCTCCTGGTCCATGCAGGACTCAAGCTCCACAGCAGGTGGAGGTGTGGGCAGTTAGCTAACTCGGGCTGTACCACCTCTAACTCGCTGGGGACACAGGACACACCACCTGGCCTCTGTGACCCTCAGTTTCTTCATCTGTACAATAGGGACAGTGTGACACCACCCTCATGGGATTCGCTCACCCAGTATTTCTGGCCCAGACTCTGAGCCATGATCTATGCTGGGTCCAGTGCATGCCTGGGGAGACACTTCCCTGCTCACAGGGACCTACCTCTCAGCCTAGAGAGAAGCAAGGTCTGTCATCAGACCCCCTGCAAGAAGATGGCCATTGGATCCACTGAGACATTACAGAGGACACAGGAGAACAGACAAACGGGGCAGCCACCAAGGCCAGCAGCACTCAGGGAAGGCCTCAGGAGGTGGTGGCACTGGAACTGCAGGAAATCTTAAAGGACCGGGAAGAGGAAGCCAAGGAGGTGTGATGGAGGCGATCCAGCAGTGGGGCCGAGTAACACAGGGCAGACGCGTGCGCAGATGGCCGTCTACAGGTGCAAATGCCTGAGCTAGGGGATGGGACAGCCGCAGTGTGCTGTTTCGAGGACATAAAGCCTGGAGCGGGCACAGGGAGCGGGAGAGGTAGCCGGAAGGCCTGGCACTTGCCAGAACCGGGAGGACAAAGTGCTTCGTGGACTCCATAGACTTTGCACAGATAAATGTGACAGCCTCCCTTGGTTCCAGAACACTCTCCTTTCCAGCCACCAGAGCCAATCCTCATGAAAAACATGCTGAAACCAACACCTTTTCTCTTTTTTAATAATCATCTTTCCTACAGACTCGCAGAGGACAATCGCGCATGTGAATGTTCACGGGTTGTCATATAATCAAATGATTGGTGATTTTCTTTATAATTTCCCTCTCTTTACCTCGTTGTGTTTCTACTGATTTCATGTTTCAGGAACATAAACACCGCCTCTTCGTGTTTTTAGGAATAAATCGGGAGGCACCCACTTAATTCCATTATCCAAGAAACAAAATCACTTCTCCCTCCATACAGTCCTAGAATATAATCACCTGTGCAGGAGATGAGAAAGGAAATTACTCTGTTTTTCTTTTGCTTTTCTCCTAACGAGTGTATTTGAGAAGACAGTGTATGCTGTGTTCGGTATTCAGAGCCCAGATCCTCAGGGAGAGTCTGGGACTAAAATGGGAGAATGTTGGTTGGTCACAGAAGTAAATATTTCACAGTATCCTTCAGCCCCTATGAACATCTTTGTAGAAGAAATAATACCTTTGCTTTTGACACTACCTTAAATATTTTCATTAAGGCATGACTGAGCACATTGCAAGTAGCCCCTGCCTATCACTCCTGTGGAAATTTCTTGCTAGTGCAGGAAGCAGGGAGCCTCGGCCCGGTAGTCCAATACTGTTGGTCTGAGTCCTGGCTTTGTGCATGGTGTGACCTTGAGCATAGATTCCCAGATTGAATGGGGGCAGCTTTAGGGAGGTAGAAAGAACACTGGACCTGGAAATAAAGAGACTGGATTAGAACCACAACTCTCCTGTTTATTAGCTATGTGACTTGAGACAATTGACTTATTTTTTTGAGCCTAAGTTTCTGATTTCATTAAATAGGGATAAGAATACCCACCCGCAGGATTACTGCAGAAAGTACAAGAATGAGACATGTAAGGTACTGCGATCACTCCCAGCAAGTAGGGCAGCTACATACAGTTGCATGGTTTCCGCACTGCACAAAGATGCCTGGCCAAGGGGCACATACAGCTGACATTCTGCCTCGGCTTTTTTCAACTTGTTTGTCAGTCTTACAGGGATTATTAAAAAAAAATTCATCCCTCCCTGCCCCCAGAGAACTTCTGAATGATTCACCACCACAAGCACCCCCTCCCTGGGAGCCTATTTGCAATTTGCACAAAGGTGCAATGTTTAGGAGAGGGATCCCTGAGAATGAGCGGGTGACTCTTCACTCCCCTCCACTGGTTTCTGCTCCACATCCTCCTGCCGGAGACCATCCTGCCTCAGCTACAAATCAGTGCAAAAGCAGAGATCACACCATGTCCTGAAGCTGCCCAGCTCATCTTCGAATGTCTCGGTATTATCTTAGAGTTTCAGTTTTGCAAGAGTTTCAGTTTTGGAAAACGAAGAGCCCTGGAGATGGATAGTGGTGATGTTGTGCAGCCCTGAGAAGGTACTGAATGCCACTCAACCGCACACCAACGGATGTTAACATGGTGAACCTTATAGTGTGTGTATTTTACCATCATTTAAAATAATAAAAATTTAACTTTTTAAAAAAACATTCAAATATATTTTTTAAAGAGTCCAGCTGCATTTGGTGTGGAGAGGCGACAGACCGATACCTGGCCCAGCAGGGGGCTGGGGAGCTGCCCACTGGCTGTCAGAACTGAGGCCCGTGAGTGAAAGAGTATCGTCTTGGGTCTGAGCTGAAATCTTCCTTCATGTAACTTTTCTCCTGGGTGGTCTTTGGGGCCCTAAGGAACAGGTGAATTGGTAAATAACTGTGGGCTCGCTGAGCTAATTTAGCATATTGATTAGGTCAGGTTATGTCAGGTTAGGTTAGGGTGCATTATGCTGCAGAAAGAATAATCTTTGTGGATTAACACAGCAACAATGTATTTCTCTTGTACACTAAGAGTTGGCCTGCATGCGTGCGTGCATGTGCGCACGCTCTTGGAGCAGGATAGAAGGATACCATTGCAAGGGCCAGACCCATGAAGGCGCCACTCTCTGGGCCAGTATTATTAGTCACAGCAGCAGGAAAGAAGACCTCAGTCCTACACCGGCTTTTCCCTGCTACAGCCAGGAAGGGACACATTTCACGCCAGGGGACTTTTCATGGGTCAATCACATGACCCTGCCCACCTACAAGGGGTCCAGGAAGGGTGGGTAAGTATTGCTGTGTCTGTGACTTTCGTAACTCTGGGCTGATCTGGCTGGGATCTTGAACAGAGTGCCCTCCTCAGGCCCTGGTGCTGGTCTGGGTCCTGTCGCCAGGATGTCGGCTGGCTGCACCCTTCCCATTGCCAAGGCTCAGTCTGCCCATCAGCAAGACAAAGACATTAATTATCATGCCGGCTACAGGTAGGGAATAGGGCTTGGGGGTTCCACCATCTCTAGTTCTCTAACACGTGGCCCCGCGGGCTTGAAGCATTTGAAAGCACTGCTGTGAAAGACCCCAAAGAATTTGGGAATATGTGAAAAAGAGAAATCTGTCCAAGAGGCCAGAGCCCCTTTTCCAATGTTTGGCTCTAGATCCCTCCACAGCAAGTTATGAGTGGGGGGGCGGGGGCAGGCAGGCAGGGGGCGGGGAAGCATTTCTGTTCCTATTTCGTTCCTATTTTACCAGAGCTTGTGACACCTACAGAGTCGTCCACTTTTAATAGCACCTGGGGTGGGAGGAAAAGCCTGGTCTGTGGCCACAGAGAGAACTTTTGTCTCCAGGGCTGTCTGACCTGCCTCCATCCTGAGGATTACTGTAACTTTTTAATTAAGGCAAAGTTTGTAGGGAGTTTGGCCCTTTGAAGTGGCAGCTGTAGCTGGAAAACAGGCCTAGGTTTAAGACTTTACTGCCTGCCGATGGCTCAGCAGCCTGCCACCCACATATCAGAGCCCACACCCCATAAACAGCCCAGATCATGTTTCTTTCAAGCAGGGTGTGGGAGAGGGGCCTGGGACCACCGTGACGTGGAAGGACTGCCTTCGCTAACAGTCTCATGGGGCCTGGACCACCCAAGGGACCCCCAAGGAATGCGGCAGTGTTTGGAGGTGGCAGAGCAGTGGATACGGTGGTCTTTGGAGACCCATGATGAAGTGTGTATTCTTGGCCTTGATGTTCTTCGATACCCAGACAAAAAAGGAGCAGAGAGAAGCATGCAGCCAGAAAGGTTGCTTCCGCATCATCACACCAAGGCGTATATTTCTGCCTCTGCTGGGCAGGGGAGGGCAGGGACCTACTTTCATCACGTCTGTATCCCTGAGTCCTACAGAGAATAGGTCCTTAGGTGTTAACAGAACTTAAAACTAGATCTTGGGGAGAGTGAGGGACAGAGTAAATTGTAAGCATGTCACTCTACTGATATTCCACATGTGTCAAGCCCCTACTATGTACCGGGTATTTGTCCTAGGTGCTGAAGATTCGTCAGCCGACAGCACCCCTGCCCTCATAGAGTTTATTTTCTGGCAGATCTGAACTTTAGGACTGCCCTGGGATGCATCCAGGTCACACAGTTAACCAGTGCCAGCGCTAAGACTAGGACGTGGGTTTACTAGCTCCCCTGAGCGCCATGCTTTCCAAACTTCCCCTTGAGGAAACTTTCCCAGGGCACCTGGAGGCAGAGCCCAGAGCAGGCAGATACAGGAGAGAAATTTCCTTGACATTCCAATATTTGACTTTAAAAATTCATACAAATGTTGGATTCTATACCATATCACACATCTGCATTTGTTTTATTATAAAGTAATGGTGTAAATTACCTTATACACACACACACACACACACACATATATGTTGTAAGTTTCCACTTCGTTGATCCTGCACCTCTGTATTTCTTTTGGCACACAAACATGCACTTTTGGGAATCCACAGTAAGGGAAGCACATTCCCAGCTCACATGGAATCTTCTGCATTTCTCCAAGCCTTATGACCTGGCTCCTCTTTGCTTTTGTTTTTAAAATGAGTTACACCATAAGCAAAGTTAAAAACAAATGACACGCTGGGAGAAAATGTTTGCAAATTAGAATGCCTTGATCTCCCAAATATATATCCTATAAATCAGTGAGGAAGCAAGACAACTAACTCAATAGCATCTACCCCCATTTATAGAGAAGGATATACAAACGGCTATTAACACAGGAAACTGTGCTTAACCTAATTCACAGTAAGATAAATGCAAATTTAAATTATGTCAAGATACTCGTTTTTAGCTATCAGATTGGCAAAAATCCAAACAATGGCTACTACACTGTATTGGGGAAGTGTGCAGACCCAGGCATGCTCACTCACTGCTCTGTGGGGGTGGACAATGACATAGGCCCTGTGGAGGGCAATTTGGCGATATCATAGATTCACGAACAAGATTCTCTTATTAGGTCAGCCGCTGGGTTTTGAGTGTTGGTTACACATCCAGCACTGGCTAGAAACTCTATGGGAATAATGAGGCACACGCACAGAGCCTGCCCCCAAGGAGCTTATGACCCTACTTAGAGACATTGGACAGAATAAAAATAGCAACACTTTATCTCTTTTTATCAAGAACTTCCAAATGGTATAGGTCATTGAGCATCACAGCAACCTTGCAAGGTAAGAATTTTTATTTCCATTTTCCAGTTCAGAAAGCTAAAGCAGAGCGTAATTTGCCCAAGGCCACAATAAAGTACCCCTAGAGCTAGAAGGAGACGGGTGGGGCAGCTTGCCCGTAGCTACGGCTAGCAGCACCGGCGTGTGATGAGTCCAGAGGAGTGAGGGGAAGCGTGAGCCGTGGCAGAGAGCCTGGAGGCTCAGAGATGATCGCCTCACTCTTACCTGGGTTTGAGGCTTCCCTCTGTGAGCTGCTACCACCGTGACCCTGGATGAGTTGCAAAACATCTCTGAGCCCTAGGATTTGTCTCCATAGAGTTCAGGTGATAGTAAGATTTTTGTGGGGATGAATTGAGAACATGCCTTTAGAGTACTTTAGCCCATTTACTGGCACACAGTAGGCCCTCAATACGTACTGGGGATGCGGGAGCAGGAGCTAGTGGTGGTGATTATAGGCCTCATGAGTCCGGGCAAGGCCGACATCTGAAGGATGGGTGGAGTTCAAGTGCGTGCGCTCAGACACAACCCAAGAATGAAACATTCTGTCCCACCCAGCAAGGCTTCCGGGAAGGTCATGGCAGTTGGTCCATAAGGCCAAGGAACCGTGGTGTTTCCAACCTGGGAGGACTGAGGCACTCAGGGCTGGTGTGGCCAGACCCCTCCTCTTCACAGAGGGAGGATGGGAGGTGTTTGCTCCTAGCACTAGGGCCCTCATCTGCCCCAGGGCCCCTGGGGCCTTGGGGGAGGGGGGCTACAGGCAACCTCAAGGCTGGAGGGACAGCTCGGCATTTTTGGAATGGATTCCCCCTTTCTCTCAGGTCTCCTGGAGTCTAACTCTTGAGCTATTTGGAGGGGAAATGGCATCTTGTTAGGAGAAAGGGGGAAATGCCTTTCTTCATGACTTCCCGCAGAGGGCTAAGTGCCAATGGGGATTCTGCTGAAGTCCCTAGAATCCCGCTAAGCCTCTGAACCTCTATCTCAAGGTGAACTTTTAACTCCCAGAATGAGCCTTGAAAGCTCTTTTCCCCTCCCTCTCTCAGCTGCCAAACTGACTCCCCAAGTCTACCCTCCATGTAAAAACATAATAAAACATTATACAATCAGGAAGGTATTCAAGGCTCATAATAAATAATTGCCCTGTGACCGGAGGATTGGATCCCCCCGTGCACCCTCAATGGGCCTTTTTCTTTAACAGAACAAATAAAAGGAACAGATGTAGGGCTTCTGGTGCCAATGCAGCAGTGGCCCCTCGGGAGGACCCAAGAAGGGTCACAGGAGAGGCATCATTCTCACACTTAACTAGTATCCATGGGCGACAGGGGGACAGCACCCCCTTCCCAGAATGCCACCCTGGGGACACCCAAATGCCTTTAGTCAATGGCAACACTTCCTTCCTAGGTGCTCCCTGCCTGCCCTCCTCCGTTGTTGCTGACGGAGGGGCACCTTGGCGCAAAGTGGCATCTCAATATTCCCTGACTAGCTGACTTCCTTTCCACCTAGAGCCATTCCCTCCGGCTGGCAACACCGCCTTTGACGGCTTTTACTTCTGTCCACTCCCATTTCCCTGCTCCTACAGCTCTCCCGCCCGCCTCAGACCGTCAGCTCTTCCCGGGCGAGGCCCACACCTGCTTCTGCTCAGTATCCTGGCAGAGTGCCCGGACACAGGAGGTGCCCGAGAAATGTTTGTCGAATCAATACCTGAAATGGAAAACACAGTGCCTGTTGAAAAAAAATAGGAAGCTAGAGGCCTCCCTACCAGACACCTGTATATTCTTTTCAAGGTTGATCCCAGTGCGCTTTGCAGCTTTGGATGTCTCTGCTTCAGTCCCCCGAGCATTTCATGACGATCCCAGCCACGCCTGGCTCTTCTGAGTGGAGTCCTGAGAGACAGAGCCCGGGGAAGTTCTTACACTGCTGTTAACAGCACGGGGTGGCTGGTGGAGGGGATATCTGTTGGCTCTGCCCACCCAGTCCCCAGCACCCTTCTGCTCAGAACGCCTCGGTGTTCCTGAAACTAGCCCCCTGCCCCTCACATGGAGGTCTGGAGGGTCCCAGCCTCTGGCCAGTGTGGGCCCAGCCCCAGGACAGCCAGTCAGGACCTCTCACCCCGGGATGTACATCCCCTTGCTAACGACGAAAGGACAGGGACCGGTGACAAATGCAGTGGCACTTGGAGGAAATCATCCTTAGGTCCTACATGCTCCATGCTGGAGCAGCCCCGTTCCTCCTCTTTCTGGAACCTGGTGCATCCGTGTCTTTCTCTCTTCTGCCTGCTACCCCATCACCTTCCAGGTTCCCTTAATACTTAGGTTGACTGGGCTGGTTTCTGTTGCTTAGAACCCAAGCACCTGAAATCGGGCTTTCTCAACCTCGACACTGGACACTTTGGGCTGGAGAGTTCTTTGCTGTAGACATCTGATCTGCAGCCAGCTTGGCAGGTAACCAGTGAAGGGTGGGTCATGTCGGTGCCCCGATGTAGCCTAAGCCTCTACACTGGGTTTCCCAACCTCGGCAACTACTGATATCTTAAACTGGGTAATTCTTTGTTGCAGGGACTGTCCTGAGCATTGTAGGATGTTTATCAGCATCCTTGGCCTCTACCCACCAGATACCAGCTGCAGCCCCCTACTTATGACAAATGCCTCCAAACACAACAAAATTGTCCCTAGACGGTAAAACCACCATGATAAACTGATTTAGTGATTGAGAACCAGTGGCCATGAACAGATTGGTGGTTGAATCTGTATTGTTCGGTGAGGCAGTAAGTCAGAAGTCAGAGGGTTTGGGACCCCTCACCCTGACCCCCTCCTCCACTTTGCCCTGAGCCCTCCGAGCCCTCCCTTACGCTATCTTCCTCTCAGGTCCTCATCCCAATGGGAAGAAGCTTGAAGAAATCCAAAGAGTTGCACCAAGATGACATTGGAAGACCCGTTCCCACCTCACAGTGGGTCTTTCCTCGTCAAAGGAGTTCAAATCTGCTTCTTGGCCAGCTGGGTAAACTTGATGATAAGTAAGAGGAAAGTGAATAAATATCCAGACCAGTGGAGTCTGTCTGGAGTATCGGCATTTCACTTATCATATTGGGTGGCATTCTACAGACAACAGAGAAATTGTTCTTGCAGAGACAAACCTGTCTTTCTTCCATCAAGTCCTCTTTCTGCTGTAATGACCAGCTTAGCTGGGGTGGGAGGTGAAACAAGGTGAAATTATAAACCTCCGAGATATGAAGGCTCCGAAGCTGCCCTTTCAGACAAAGCCAAGCTCCGACCCTTTCTCACACTTCAAATTGAAACCTCTTTGAGCTTTGATAAGACACCAACTAACTGACATTTTGTTCCTCCCTTCTAGGGCAGGTTTTGCTCACTTCGGGGCTTTCCGAGAACATTTAGGCATAGATCCACCGAAGGCAGCCTGGCTAGTCCAGTTCCAAATAGGTAGTTCTGGCTTTTGACCTCTGTGTTTTGCCAACGCTGGAGGAACAGCTCAGGCTAAAGGGGGCTGGGGGACAGTGTTTGGTGTAGACTGGGAGTCAGGGGACTGGAGGTGGGTCCCAGCCTTGCCACTAATAGATGAAGCTCAGCAACACCTTTTCCCTCCTCGGGGTCACTTACCTGCTTACAAACTGGAACAGACCAGTGAGTCTTAAACTTACGTTCATCTGAACCCACTCCCAAGAATATGCCTTTGGCCACGCTCACATAGACATGTAATTTCATACAATGCATGAAGGTTCTTGGAGCCCTCCCTAAGCATTGAGTCCAGTTCAAGGCCACGGGACCAGACGGCACCTAAGAAGCCATCCCTTTCTTGCCCCTACTCCGTGGTAGCCCAAGTTCACAGTAGAGTCGCATGCTATGACAGACAGGACGTGAATTGTAAACACATCCGGTTTAGAACCCCAGCTCCTTCTCTCACTGGCTCTGTGACATTCGGCAAGTTTTCTAACCTTTCCAAGCCATGTTTTCTCTGTTTATGAAACAGTGACATAATATTCATACAAAGTTAGTTCTAGGCGTTAAATTACATATTGTATGACACCTAGAATATGCTTGATTCATTTTTGCCTTCCCACCCTCTCCCTCTTCCTCCCATGACCCCTGATGGGTATTAAGTTCCTCATAAAACAGGAGCAGAAAAGTAGTGAGTACATCAGCTTATTTAGGTATCTGGGCAGGTCTGGGGGAAGGTATGATTACATAACAGTGTGCTCACAGAGAAAAGAACACTAGAGGTGGCCGCCAAGAGCTGAATTTACATTGCAAGAAGCAACCCTTCCCAAACTGTGTGACTTTGGTTAATTGGCCTGACCTCTCTGGGCCCCGCATCTGCTAATGAAGATGATAATGTGTCCCTAACAACCACCCACTCAGAGAGTTCCTCCTCGCTGCCCGGCACCGTACTCGACACTGGGCATGTAGTACATCATGAACAGCAGGGCTGTTGTGAGGTTGATGGGTAATAACCTACTTGGAAGACCTTTTGCTGTTGTTGTTGTTTAAGATTTTATTTATTTATTTATTTGAGAGAGAAAGCGTGCACGCACTCGTGCACACAAGCAGGGGCAGGGGCAGAGGGAGAGGGAGAAGCAGGCTTCCCACTGAGCAGGGAGCCCGACGCGGGACTCGATCCCAGGACCCCGGGATCATGATCCGAGCCCAAGGCAGACACTTAACCGACTGAGCCACCCAGGCGTCTTCTGAAAGGCCTTTTTAAACAGGGAAACACGAGGCGGACATTTCAATTCCACCATTCTCAGGGGTCGCCAGAGCTTTTTCTTCCCACTGTGAAAACAGGAAGGGCTTTTCCAACCAGAAGGTCAAGCACAGAGACCAGAAAATGGCAAGAGTGACATTCCATCCAAGGCCATCTGAAAAAAAAGGTGAGCACCAGTGGTAAGCTCCCTTTCTAGAGCCTTGGTGAGAAATAACAAGGAGGACAGAAGGCGAGGCAATTTCTCTTCCTGTATGTTTCACATGATGTACATCTCTCCTCAGTGAAGGTCCAATTTAACCATTTCTCATTTAGCACTAGATTTATTGGATGCTGCAGCACAACAGCCAAAATGCTGGGTGAAATGGTAAATCTAGTAATAAAATATCTAAATGGTTTATAAATACGGTTTAGGGAGGCTTTGGTAGGTAAGGCGGCACATGGCTAGTCTAACGAAATCCTTGTGCTTCAAAAACTCTCCCCCAGATACCCACAACCAACACGCAGACCTTTTTGTCTTTATTGAGCAGAGCTGCCAACTCCAACATGTGCAAATACAGATTTAACAGGCAAACGTGCAGCCAAGCCCAGGACTGTAAGTGTTTGAAAAGGCAAATCTGTTTGATGAGCAAATAATGCATGATCAATAAAGACTTGTCGAAATGTAATGAACAGAAACAAGCTGTTTGCTGAACATCTAGCCTAGGGTGGAGAGTATGCAGACTGAACGAGGAAAACACAAGGCAGGTGGGGGGTGAGGTGTTTTAGAAAGAGAATGCTGGTATTCTTGACCAATCCAGGCCATTTGGGCTGAGAGTGGAGCAGGCTGTTCTCAAAGAAGCCCCTACCTGGAGGCTTCCAGTGCCTTATTACCAAAGGAAAGAAAGATAATCAGGAACTGATTAGAAAGAAAACCACACTTTGCAAAAAATTCACATCTTAATTCACAATGACCCAAAGAAGGAAGCCACCCAAGTGGGTGATGGATGAACAGATAAATGAGATGTGGTACATCCATAAAATGGAATATTATTCAGTCCTAAAAAGGAAAGGAATCCTGGCAGGTGCTACAACATGGATGACCCTCAAAAACATACTAAGTGAAGTAAGCCAGTCACAAAAGGCCCTGTATCATCTGATCCCACATATAAGAGGCATTAAATTCACAGAGTAGCCAAATCCATAGAGACAGAAAGCAGAATTATGGTAACCAGGAGCTGTAGGTAAGGGAAATGGGGAGTTACTGTTTAATGAGTCCAGAGCTTCAACTTGGGAAAATGAGAAAGTCCTAGAGACGGATGGTGGAGACGTTTGTACAACACTGTGAACGTACTTAGTGCTACTGAACACTTAAAAATGGTGCAAATGATAAATTTTATGTTATGCACACTGTATCACAATAAAAACAAGTTAATGTCTTTTAGCATTTGTCCTATTCCAACTTGAGTTGCCAGGGTGTTCATCTCCCCCATTAGATGATGAGCAACTTGATGTCAGGAACTGGATCTTATTTATCTATGAATCCTTCTCTGCATCTAACACTGTGGTTCTCAAAGTGTGGTCTGTCGGTCACTGGGGGTCTCCAAGACCCTTTCAGGATGTCCACAAAATCGAACTCTTTTCATGATGTTACTGGCCATGATTTGCCGTTTGGTACAACAGTGTTATGAGCTGCACCGATCCTGCAACACCCGTGGTAGGTAACCTTGCTGGGACCTTACCATGAGTCGGGCCGTCGCACCAAACCCCATTTTATTCTGATGCACTTTCAAATGAAAAAAAAAAATTGTACATTAGAATGTCCTTGATGAAGCCATACGAGTTATTAATTTAATTAAATTTCAACTCTTGAGCATTCATCTTTTTAATATTTTGTGTGACAAAAGGGGAAGTCTTTAGAAAGCACTTCTACTGTGTACCGGAATACAAGCTGTCTCAAAGAAAAGCACCGTGTGATTGCTTGAGTGTCGAGCTGAAAGAGCCTTTTTTATTCATAGAGGATCGTTTTTACTTGCAAGCATGGCTGACAGACAAAAGTCATTCAGATGCGGGTATCTGGTGGACATTGTCCTGAGAAGGAGTGAAGCAAACCTGTTACTTCAGGAAAAACAACTGACAGTATGCTTGCCAAAGCTAAGACCCAGGCTTTCAAAAGAAATGGGACTTCAGACCATGAGGCTTCCACCACCATGAGCATGAGAGTTTCCCAATACTTGGTTGATTTTCTGCTGAGAGCCGTGGTGATATAAATTCATGTGATTTTTTGATGTCGTATAACTAGATCAACATTTCAAAAGGTTTGCATGATTCAGTGCGTCAGTATTTTCCAAGTGACCAAGGCATCATACTCCAGAATCAGGTGTGGGTAAGACATCTGTTTACATGAGAAAGACCACTGTATTTTAATGTAGCAGATACTGAAAGGTCCTGATCCAGTTTCAGATTCCACATCACCACTAAATTGGTGGTGATAAGAGACTAGGACTTGTTGAGTTTTGGTGTAGTATCGAAGAAAACTATCCACAATTGTCTGAAAAGTCAATGCTCTTCTTTCTTTCCAACCACAAATCTGAGTGAGGCAGGACTTTCTTCATATACTTCAATCAAAATAACATATCGTGGGGCACCTGGGTGGCTCAGTCAGTTAAACACCTGACTCTTAGTTTCGGCTCAGGTCATGCTCTTGTGGGTCGTGAGATTGAGCCCCAAGTTGGGCTCCATGCTCAGCAGGGAGTCCGCTTGAAGATTCTCTCCCTCTGCTCCTACCCCACTCCTGCCTGTGCTCTCTCTCTTTAAAATAAATAAATCTTTAAAAATAAAATAAAAATAGCATATCACAACAGAAGAACGCAGAAACGGATATAAGAATCCAACTGTCTCCTATTAAGCCAGATAGCAAAGAGATTTGCAAGGAGCCAATGCCATTCTTCTCACTAATTGTTTTTTGTTTTGGAAAATAGTTACTTCTAATAAAAAATATTTATGTTAACATGAAGTAGATTTTTATTGCTATTGTTAAACGCATTATTAAGTATTATTAACATTTCACGGTATTAATTTTTCATATTAAAAGATGTAGCCTGCATAAGCAAAAGCTCTTTGGCCTCAGTCATTTGGGGGAATGAAAATGGGTCCTCAGATCAGTGAGTTTGAGATCCTCTGATCTAACATAAAGTCTTGAATACACGTCTTAATAAGTAAATGAATGGATGAATGGATGAATGTACGAATGAATGAATAAAGATGTTGCTGGCAAAAAACATATGGTTATGAATGGTGAAAAAAAAAAAGGACAGGTTGATGTGGAAGGCTTCCCAAGGGTCATCCGAGGTAGGAGAGTTATTGGTCCCTCATTTGAGGATTTCACAGATGGACAAAAATTTTCTAACTATTTTGGGAACTCACATAGAGTGGCCAACTTTTTATTTGGTCAAGTAAGGACATTTAAAAAAATAACAAGTCTACCTTTGCCATTATTTTGTAAAAGTCAAGACATTTTAACATTAAAAAAAAAAAAAAAGACGCAATCTTGGTATCAAGGACAGCCTGTCTATTGAATAAATGTAGCTTTTTGGAAAGCTTGCCTTCTGGCCCTTGTCTTTCCTGCTTTGCCATGAGCTAGCGGACGCTCTGCCCTGCGCCATCAGCCTACGGAAGGGCTCAGCAAGCTCTTCTGGGAAGGACCAGATAGGAAAGGCTTCGGGCTCTGCAGGCCGTGAGGTCTCTGTAGCAGCTCCTGGGCTCTGCCCACCCGTGTGAAAGCAGCCCTGGGTGGTGCATGGATGAATAAGCATGTGTGCAATATGGTAACTCACAAACACTCGTGGTGGCCAGACTCGCCGACCCCTTATCTAGAAAGCTGGGTCGGGGTGTATGGGGAGCTGGGAAGAGGCCCCTCCCGCCCGGTCAGCACAGGCTCTGCAGCTGCCGAGATGGCCAGCGTTACCATTTCCCTGGCAAGAGGCTCAGGAAAATCTGCTCCAGAAGCTGGCTCGCCTGCAGGGGGACATCGAGGCTGCCTTTAAGGCACCTGAGGGGTATGGGAGATGACAAAGTCATCAAACCTTCCCTGGAAGGGCAGTCCTGAAGCACAGTGACCAGAGCCCACCTCATGGGCATCAAAGGACAGGAGCCAGATAAAGGGACGGGAGAAGAGCAGGTGAGAGGGCCTGGCCCCGGTGACACGGGAAGGAAGTGACACAGCGGCACTGAGGCAGAGCCCAGTACCGTCTGGCGCCTTAGCTGCAGCCCCCGGCCCCTTCCATCTTGCTCCACATTCCCAGGTGGGAGAGAAATTGAATCTCAGCTTGATTCGGAGGTGCATTTAAATGCCCCTATTTCCAAAAAAACAAAAACAAAAAAACAAACAAAAAACAGAAAAACCAAATTCGTGACTTTCTTTCAGAACGAAAGGATGCATTTTTAGAAAGGGAGTCTCCCGTGCCGTCCTCCCCCCCACCAGGATGTCAAGATTTGCCAGGCAGGCGTCTGCCAGCACGGGCACATCCTCCCCCCAGCTGCCGATCTGCCCGTCGGATTAGGGGCACGCGCATATGGTGGCAAAGGCAGGGGAGAATGAGCCACATCGGTTCTGACATGTGAGCGAGCACCAGAGCTGCGAGCATATGGCCTGGAATACTCTCCAGGCATTTCACGGGACATTTCATGCAAGTTGAGACCGAGGCATTCGGGAACCTGCATCCAGAGAGAGAAAAAGAGAAACTGGGGAAAAATATTTTCTTTTAAAATGTTTACAACACGGGACGCCTGGGTGGCTCAGTTGGTTAAGCATCTGATACTTGGTTTCTGCTCAGGTCATGATCTCAGGGTTGTGAGATCAGGCCCTGCTTCGGGCTCTGCACTCAGCACAGAGTCTGTTTGGGATTCTCCCTCTCTCTCTCTCTCTCTCTCCCTCTCCTCCTCCTTCTCTCTCTCTCTTTCTCTCTCTCTCAAATAAATAAATCTTTTTAAAAATTAAATAAAATGTTTACAACAAATGTGACAGAGAAGAGTTCATATCGGTAACCTAAGGAGCTCATTCGAATCATCTAAGAAAAAGGTGAAAGCCCCAAAAGAAAATCAGAAAATAACATGAACCCAATAAGTCGTAAAGAACCACACGTGGTCACTACGCTAAAAATGACGTGTATCTTTACTATTAATAAACAAATGCAAATTACAATATGACACATCTTTACTCATGTTTTAAAAGAATACCACTTAATGCTGGTGTGAGTGCAGTGGGAGGAGCACTCTGCATATTGCTGGTGGGCACATAAATGGGTCCACACCAGCTGGAAATCAATCTGGTAACACATACGGAGAATTATACACATATTCATAATCTTTAACTCAGTAATCCCACTTCTATGAATATGCAGAATAAACTAATACCATCACCTCCCTCTGACGGCACATCTACCTCTATTCATAGAATCCATGCTGCTAATCCACGTCAGCTTTTTCTGGGAGTTTCACAAGTCACCCATGGTGAACTGCAAACTGATACTTGAATATCTCCTTTTCTCCCTCCACCAACGATGCTGTAAATTTACATACCCATAGCCTCCTTCCTCTGCATGGCTAAAAGTTTTGGGGATCCCTGAGCAGAACCCACCATTTATTCTTGGTTGAATCAGCCCATCACTCAATCATTTGGATTCTAGCCCTGTCATTCAAAACAGCCCCAGCTTCTCCCAGCCTAGTGTCATCTGCGAATGACATGAGTCAACCTGCTTCCTGTGCCATCATCATCCACCTTCCCAGGACACGGCTGAGGACGGAGCCCTGTGGCAGGCCACTAGACACCTCCTTCCACATTGTTGCCAACCCATTAAACAGCAATCAGAGTTGCTCAATCTGCTGTGAGTCTGCTTTATTTAACTAGGATAGGACACGTTCCTCCTTGTTGTCCACCCAGTAACTGTGAAAGTTACTGCCTGATGTCTTGCAGAAGTCCACCAGGACAACTAGAAAGGGGAGAAAGGATCAGTGCTTCTCCGAGAGAAAGTTCCTCCACTCCGCCTGGCACGGCAACATGGGCTTCCCTAGGTTCCCCCTGCCCAGAACCCCCGCTTCCTCTCTCCCCAACCAGCATCTTCCAAGGGCCTTGCTCACAGCCACCTTTGACCTAATTGTAAGTACACATTAGCTAACCCCACCTGGGCTGCAAGGTGAGACAACAGGTATCAGAATTGATATTCAAAGTCAGGGATTAGAGTCCTCACTTAACCGCTTATTACCTGCGTAACCTTAAACATTGTCACTTAATCTTTCCAAATCCTGAAATCCCTCACCTGTCAGTGGACATAATACACCCTGTTCCCCCCACCCCCAAGGGTGTTTATAATAAAGTTCAGTGAGTCAGGGAATGGCAACATGCCTTGTGAGCCAAAGGACCGCCGCAGGAGAGCTAACTTGTTGGTGTTACCACTATTACCACCACTAAATTGTGTTCTCCCTATTTGGTGTAGGGGAGAGGGTAGTCTTTCTAGAGTGCTTACAAACATTATGAGGTGTGAAGCGATCTAACCAGTGGTGCTGCAGCCTGAGACAAAAGGGATTTGTTCTCGAATCCCGGTCCCTAGAGACGAGAAAGCCTGTGTCCCAAGGGGGCAGGGATGCGTCGAGAATCACCCCACGAGGGGGTGGAAGATGGTGCCTAAGGCCTCCTCACACCCCCCACCCCAAACTGCTCTCCCAGTCACGTACCTTCAAAAAAATGTTCATTTGAGGGAACCAAAGGCAGTTCTGGGAGATGAAATAAGACGTTACTAAAATGTTGATTTTAAAAATACATGTACAAATGCAACCCAAGGGGGACAGAGCCAGTCTTGAAGCCTCCACTCACAGCTCATTAACATTCACCTGAGTGACTTGTCACAGGAGGTTACCATCTTGAGGAGCGATACAGAAGGGCAGTCCATACTGTCCAGCCTGCCCCCATGGTGAACCTGCCTGGGAGAACTTGAGCCCACAGTCCTGGTTCCAGGTAAGGAAGCTTGGTCCTTAAGTCCCCTCTTTCTCTTACACCACAAGGCAGGCACCTTCAACTCTGGATCTGTGGTGACTTCGAGAGCCTGGAACTGTGCCTGGCCCACAGTGGCTCCCCGATAAATTCTGCAGCTGAGTTAGTGCATTCGTTGAATGAATGAATGAATGAATGAATGAGTCCCAGCGGGTGACCTGACTTTCTCAAGAACCCCAGGGACCAGGTGGCAAGAACTCAGGGATGAAACTGCTTCCTCCCGCCTCCTATCTCCAGCACTCACGTTGTAGAATCCTAGGATAGGCGAAACAAACAGACCTGCACAGAGCACATTCTTCCCCAACAGCCTGCGCAGTCCTTGCCTTTCCACGGTTACTTTTCTTGGCAGCGGCTCCAGCATTTTCAGTGACTCGTCATTCAACACAGATTTGAGGACTGCTTATTTTATAAAAAGCAGAAAGTTAAGTAATGCAACATCTCTGACCTCCTAATCCCTTCCCACCTCCACTTCTTAGATGGAAATCCCACTGGGGTTTGGCGATTTGCCCGTAGCTCTACCCAGGCCCGACACAGGTGTCCCACCAAGCAGTGGCTCTTCTGTCCCTCCTTGGGCTCTGATTTTCCAGGTAGGATATTTTCACCAAGAAGCTCTATCTGGCCCAAGATGCCCAACCCCACAGAGGGACACAAGCTGTGTCGCAGTTTCTACCAGGTTTTTGCAGGAGAAGGTGGGACCCAAGTGCCAAGGTGGTGACAGGCTCTTCAGGAGGTCAGCCTGGCTAGACAGGACTCCCTGGGACTTGGGGGTATCGACATAGCTCCACTGAATTCACCTCCGCCCTGTGACCTGGTTGGGAAACCAAGGGTTAGGCATCAGTCTACAAGTGGAAGGAACTTCAGCAAGACTTACTCTCTTACAGAGAAGGAAACGGATGTCCTCCTGCGGTGCAGCTGGAGCAGTGGAAGTGACAAGAACTCAGACCTTGGGCCATGGGCCCACTGCTGCATTGAAGGTCACCAGGACACATTAGACGTGCCCCGTTTCAAAGTTCATCTGCTACCTAGTTTCACTGCAAGTTATGTAACTTCTCTCACTGGCAGGTGGCTGAGAAATTGTGTTCTTCAGTAAGGAAAGGATTGAGTCCACTTGGGGGACATCATTAGTATGGAATATTATGTAGCCAGTAAAATTCATATATTCAGAGCCTATTTCAAGGCGGGTGGCAATGCTCATGAGGTAATGTTAAATGAAAGGAACAGGGGCCAAATTATATATGCACAATAAACCCTAATACCACCCTCTATACATTGTTTCCTCTATAATGGCAGTGATTTTAAGATGCACCACGGACTTAATAATATTTCCAAAAAGGGAAATATTAGAGCAACTCTAAGAAGCATACTGGTTTCAGAAACATTAAAGATGAAAAATGTGCATTCAAGAAGAAAGGAAATGTGACATAAATTTATCACACAAATGTCTCGTGTGTGCATGCGTGAGCACGTGTGGGTGCATGTGCGGAAACATTAGACCGACAAGAAGTACATTAAATATTAATAGTGGTTATTTCTGAGGAGAGATTTTTATTTTTATTTTATCCATTCTTTTAAGTATATTTCAATGTTGTCTCTGATGTGTATATATTAATTTTATAATCAGAAAAAAACAAACTTTGCATATAGAACATTAAAAGCAAATATAAGAGAAATGCACATGACTTTTTGGCTCACACAAGGATCACAATTGCCATTCCCCAGTCTTGATGCTTTTTTAGCTCTTCTTTATTTTGTTATGTTTCTCCCCTCTGGTTTCTAAGCACAGTTTAACATTCCATCTTCCGTGAACCATTAGAAAGCTTCCATAATGCTTTCCCCACTCTGCTGCATTTTAGTGGGATGCCCTTGGTTTTCAGCCAACGTCTCTTAGGAAAGTCAGGGACAATTTGGGGCAGGTGCCACAGGCACGTTTCAGATGCCACCCTGAGCTGCAAGCAGAGGCCTATGGAAAAAGTACCCCTGGGAAAAATTATTTAGACTCCAATGCTAAGAGAATCTTTGCTTTCCTTTGAGAGAAAATGGCATGTTTTGGTTTTTTACTCTAAAAAAATCACAAATATTATCTTTATGATATATTATTTCCCTTTTTCTCTACCTGCTAAGAAACTCAGCCAAATTTGAAGCTCAAATATGATAGCTCTTTGGTCCCTAGGTTAGGGCTATTTGGGTGCTTTTTTTTTTTCTTCTTTGGTTCTGATGCTTGAAATAAAATATTTGATTTCCCTGGTGTTACCATGTTCTTTTTTTTTAAAGATTTTATTTATTTATTTGAGAGAGAGAATAAGAGAGAGAGAGCACATGAGAGGGGGGAGGGTCAGAGGGAGAAGCAGACTCCCTGCTGAGCAGGTAGCCAGATGCGGGACTCGATCCCGGGACTCCAGGATCAAGACCTGAGCCGAAGGCAGTCGCTTAACCAACTGAGCCACCCAGGCGCCCTACCATGTTCTTTTGTAAGAAGTTGCAAATCACCAGGGGGAAAGGCATAGAGGAAGTAAATACATATACTCATACTCACTGAGACCTTTCTCTGCCTTCACCTTTCACTCACCCTTCCCTGTGCCCGCTGTAGATTCATCTATCAACAATCTTGTCAGTTATGATTCTGAAACCCATCCCCCATCTGTCCACTCCCCCGATCTCCATTGTCACCCTCCTGGCCCAAGCCTGTCTTTCTCTCTCTTCTTCCCCGTCCCTAAGGTCCTGCCCCTTCTCGTTCCCTGCTGCCTCTTCAGTGCCCAGGACTGCCTGTCACAGGGAAAGCACTCAAGATTTGTGGGGAAAATGAAAGCCAGGCTCACCTCCAGCATCCGCCTAACCACTGGTACTTGCACAGGGTAGTGACTCCTCACGCCCACGGTGTGTCTTGGGACGATGCACAAAGTGCCATGCTACTAGCCTGCGCTCTCGGCATAGGACTCTCCTAACCTGTGTGTGGTGGGGGAGTTGCCACGATCCCACCTGCCTCCTGGGAGCTGAGAAGGAAGGACTGGGGGGAAGAAGACTACGGTGGTGAGGACCTGCCCAGGCCAATCATCAGCAGGATCAGGGTCAGTGCCAAAAGTCCAGGGAGTCCTGAGGCTCCACCCATTGTCCCAAGGCTTACTCTCTATGCCTTTGGATTACTTCATTTGCCAGACATTCAAATTCCATATGAAACTTCTTCTCCCTGAAGGGGCAAAATTTCACAAAGAGACCTCACACATTCTAAGAAACTTGTTTGTGAAGATGATCTTCCTCTAAGGCAATAAGAGACTGGGTCCCTCTTTCCCCCGGTGGTGCGGTGGCGTCCTCCCTGCGATTGGACACATGGGTCCAACGGAGGCCAGAACTCTTGCCCTCACCTTCCCTTTTTGCCAAGAAATCTTGCTGGCTCTGCAGCCTACAGGAACCCCTCTGTGCTCTTCACTGTCTCTGCTCCAGAAGTTCTCACTGGCCCCAGGAAGACATTTACTCACCCACCTCCTCCGAAAGAGATTCTACCCAGTTGTTCTTGGAACCGGCAACAACCCCCAATTCCTTTTTATATCACCTTGTCTTAGGGTCCCCCGTGCAAATCAAGGCCAAGTTACAGTTCCCAGGAACCTGTGGTTTCCAAGCTCATTACGCGAATCCCTCTGGTTTCCCAGATAAGTAACTTCACTGGAAGATTGTTGGGGCACAGCTAGGCCCAGGGGTGCAGACCCTGGAAAAAATCCCCCAACCTCTGTGCCCCAGGAATATCAGTCCTTGGAAAAGAGCCAGAGCAGCTGGAAGGGGAAGAAAGTGCCAGATAGTAGCCAGATGAGGGTGTGGAGAAGGTGGGGTGGAAAGAGAGGCACTATTCCATCCTAGTGGTGCTTGAGGCTTGGCGAATCTGGGCCTCAGAGAATCTGGTTTATGAACCCCAGGCAGCTTCACTACCCACTTGGACCCCACTCTGCCCTCAGCTCCCAGACACTGCCCACAACCCCTGGGAATCTGGGAAGGGCCTCCCATCCAGGCTGATTTGAGGACCCCCCCAAAAAACTCTAGGAGGTTAGATATAAATATACTTTGTTCCCATTTTACAGCTAAGGAAGCTGAGGCGGGGCAGGGGGTTCTGCAGCAGCATGTAAGACCAGCCAGCCCAAGTCCCCTGGCTTCCATCCGCCACATCCCAAGGCAGCACTGAAGGCAGGTATAAGATTTCCATTTCCCGCCCGCTTCCTGCGGGGCCCAGCTGAAATCTATGTCATACACATGTATGAAATATTTAAGCCTCTCCCAAGGAGCCGGGTGTCACTTCTAAATCAATTTATTCTAATCTAATCTTCATCTGCCATGGTTTCCTGGGCCAGCGCCATCAAGGAAAACTCTTGGCAGGTGAGAGAAACTGAAAATACAGAACATTTGTTTTTAATGGTTCCTCCACAGCCGGCGGTTTCCAATATGGCAAAGTCCACGCAAACCATGAAATATGACTGGTCTTTGGAAGTGACCCCCCGATACACTCTGAGATCCGTGCAGATAGATGGGCGCTCGCCAAACTGCGTGCATAAAGTTGTCAGGAGCCCCCTAAAACTGTAACAAGCACCGAGCAAAGTCAGAGGGCCAGTGCGCTCGGCCAACAGCAGAGGGAAGGCTGGGAGGAATCCTGGCAGGAGCTCAAGGCGCGGCCAGCCATCATGTTCCTAAGTGGACTTTTCATAGCTTTAGCCATAAAAGGCACAGTTTTCTCCATCTCTGCCTGGGCTTCAATGGTATTCACTTTTTTCCAGCTCCTTTTATTTTGATAGAAATGCTCCATAATGTAGAAACTGGCCTCACCTTGCTTTCCCATCAGGCTCAGCTGTGGAACTCCAGAAGAAAATTCCAGAAGAGGTTGGGCCCAGGGTCCAGGAAGCCTCAGGAGTCCTCCTGGTGGCTGCAGGGCCCAGAATGTGATGTGCCAGGGAAGGGGACCACAGAAGCCTCTCCCACTGGACCCAGGATTCTCCAAACCTCCATCTAGAGGTTTCCTGCCGTACCGAACTATCATCCTCCTGTCTTGTTGCCAGCCCGTGCCAGCCAGAATTCCCACCAGGCCCCCATCCCTGGGCCAGCCATGACCAGTGCAGGAAGTACATCCATAACTCTGTCCCAGGAGGCCTTGACCTCAAACCTGACAGCCTGACAGAAGTAAGCTGAGACTTCGGAGTCTGACTTTATACCCGGAGTCAGCCCCACCCATAAGCAGTGGGGCTTCTCTATATTCTGTATCTCTGGGTTAGGGAGCGAGGTCCCACCTTGAACCCAACCTGAATGAGTGGCTGTGTCTCTGCCGCCCACTGCTGGAGGATCAGGAACTGTCACAAACCATCAGGAACCCGATGCCTCCCCTATCTGACGGGGAATTTAATGTTTGAGAACGCAGGCTTGACCAAAATGGAGTTCAAGTCTCATTCCTGGCATATTCTGGCTGTGTGACATCAGGAAATCACTTCACTTCTCTGTGCCTCAGTCTGTCCATCTGGAAAATGGGTATAATGATAAGAGCCCCTAACTGAGAAGTAAATGAAATGGTTCGTGTAGAGCATTCTGCACATTGCCTAGCAATAGGAAGCCTCCATACATGGCAGCCATCGTGGGTCTCTCTCAGTGGTACTAAATCTGGTTCTCCTCTCCCTTCCAGGGGAAGGGACAAGGAGGACGTTCCTGACCCTTGTGGCCAATGACTATTGGCCAGTTGGTAGGGAGCAGAAGTGACCCTCGTCACCGTTAGTGTAGGACATGTAGGAACAGGCATGCTTTTAGCACAGTCTCTCCCCTTTGTGAGTGAGCCCTGCAGCCACCTGCTGTGAGGGCAGCCTCACTAGATGATGGGCCTTCACCAGCCTGGGTCTCTAAGAGAGTCTGTGGAGCAGCCCCCACAGGGCCTGACATGTGAACCAGAAATAAACCTTTACGCCACTGAGATGGGCCACCTTGGCGTAACTCAGCACATCTCGACAAATATGCCACCCAACTCCCCCCACCCCCAAATCAGCACTGGACCTGTGGTCTTTGTTCTGCATCTTGGACATAGAGTTTGGATTTTGGGTGCCCTGCATCTTCTCTCTCCCGCTCTCCTGACAGTGAGCTGTGGCTCCCAGCTGCCCCCACCCTCAGCCCCCCACCTCCCTGCTGACCCACACTGCTGAGGCTGGAGCCTTGGCCTGGACCAGGTCAGGGGCAGTAGGAGAAGCCATGGAGGGGGAGAGTTGTCTGGAGCTCCAGAAGGTTCTGCCTCCTCGGGGGCCCGACGTACTCGGCTTGACTCCAAGCCTAGGGCAGCCCAGGGCTGGTGGCAGCCGCAGCACCCCGGCCCCTCCCCCCATTCCACAGCGTGAAATCCTTTCCAGGGAGATGCAGTGAAGGGTCACCCTAACATCGTGCTTCCTCTGAATCAGCCAGCCTTTCACTATTTTGATGGGATCTGGAAGCTGAAACAGGAAGAATTTTCCATAGGGCTGTAGCTCCAGGAAACACCCCCATGAATTGCATTGTGCAGAGCAGGAAACTGAGGACCAGAGAAAGCATGGAGCGTGCCCAGTGGCCCAGCAAGGCAGTGATGGCCGTGGGACAGCATCTTACTGTCAGTTTAATCACTGAGCACAAACATCACCGCATTGGAGCATTTTGGAATCTGAGGTCTGCTGCCCACTGCTAAGTGGTCTGGCCAAGGAAGCAGCCTCCACCCACCAGGGATGTCCATTCTCAGAGACCACAGTCTCCTCCAAGATAGAGAATCCAGAGGGGCCACCTGCATGGCTGTGCCTGCCTGGGTCCACCACAGGGCATGAGATTTCCATGCACCCAGGTCTGCGGCCCTCACCTCCCATCAGCCTCCACCCAGGCTCTGAGCTCAGGGCAGCCATGAGAGAACCCAAGCATCAAAGCGTCTGAGGCCAGAAGGGGCCCTGAAGCCGGTGGATGGATGACCATGACCGGGCCAGCTCCTCACGGCCCACTCTGCAAGAGGTCATCTGGCCCTGGGGTGAAGTCCCACTGGGATGGCGGCACACTGCCTCTCACACTGTGGTTCCATCCTGGACATTGTCTCAGTGTCTGATGGGCTGTCGCCCTCTGCTCCAGATCTGCCCTGTGGGGCCATGCTGAACCTCTATCTGATGGCAGCCCTTCTAGAATGAGAAGGCTCTTGTGAATCTTCTCTCTAGTATGAACAGCCCAAGGCTATCAGGGAGCTTGGTGTCCTACCCCCTCTCCTCCAGGCCTGTGGCAGCTCAGTGTTCTCAGCAGTAGGGGCATCACCTGGGAGCAGGTAGAAATGCCAGCATCGGGCCCCCTCCAGCCCTACTGAGTTGGAACTTACATTTTAACAAGATCCCCAGGTACTTTTAAGTTTGGGAAGCTCTGGCTTACACACACCTTACACTGTCCATATACCCCTGGGAGTGGAAGACCCAAAATTTAAGTGTGCAGGACAGGACTCTCAACTCTCTCTTTCTGAGCCTTCTTTACAGCTGCAGGACCCTGATAACAAAAACAATCCCGGGTCCACTCAGACACCTGAGTCTCCTTCACAGAAACTTCTCCCAAGCTGCATTTCCTCCTCCTGGTGGGAAGAAAAGTGGACATATGCCAATTCCGGTGTGGAAACTTAACATTTAGCCAAATTAGACATCGTTGTTCTTTCAACTGTGTCTGATCTACTAGTTAACCCACCCGTTTTTTAAATCTGCCTACACATTAGGATTACCTGGTGGACTTTGTGAAAATCTCTGATGTCAAGACCCCATCCCAGAAGAATTCAATAGACTCTCTGGAGGGCGCTGTGGATGTCTGGTTTTGTTTATTATGCTCCCCAGGCAATTCTAATATGCAATCAGGAGAGAGCACCAGTGGTTTAACACATCTATTAAAAAGTGGATTTTTTTTCTTAAGAGGGGTGTCAACTTCAGTCTTCAGGGTCTGTTGGTGTAGGCAACTCACGTCTCACAGTGACTCTGAGCTCATGGCAATGTATCTGTGAGCTACTGCCATAATATCGCTGTGTAACAAACAACCACAAAATCAGAGAGAGTGCAAGCAGAAGCATTCATGTAGAGGACACATCTGTGGGTCAGCTGGGACAGCTCTGTCTGTCCCTGTGTTGCCTCATCTCAGCTGTTGTGACATGGTGGGTCTCTTCAGACTGTAGAGCTGGGTTAGCCCTGCTTCTGTTTGCAAGCGTGTGGATCGGGCAGCCAGCTTGTCCTAGTTTTCCCAGGACTATCCTGACCTTAGCACTGCAAGTCCCATATCCCAGCCAACCTCAGAGTCCTGGGAAAACTGGAATGGCTGCATACCCCATCTGTGGTCACCTCGGGCAGCTCTGCTCCCTGTTCTCTCCTCCTCCTCCTTAGGCAGCGGGACCGCCGGGGCATGGATCCTTCAAGACATGGGCAGAGACTCAAGAAGCTAGAAAAATAGAGACCTAGGCACAGGCTGGAATGCCATCGCTTTCCATCGCACATCAGCTTTGTTAGACATGTTGGCTAGAAGTCGCCGGTCCCAATTAAACTTCATCCTATTAGATTTAGCCTCACTGCAGGCTGTCACCATCTTTCTGGATCTTTATTCAGGCATCTGGTACATCGGCCAAAACAAGCCGCACAGCTGAGCCCAAAGCTAAGGGCCATGAAAAAATGCCCTTCCCCTGACGAGAGGCGGTGGCTGGCGTGTGGATTCAGAGAGGGGCGCATAATTGGGCCAGTCATTCCACTCCCCACAGGCAGTGAGATTCTGGCTCCCAAACACAGATGACCTAATTCCTTCCTGGCTGCCCACTTTCCCCAGGGAGCCCAGTTCCAGGGCCTGAGACCTTCTCAACTCCAGTCCCTGTCCAGCTCCTAAAGCACACGTCTGCTTGGGTGCCCCATTGTCTCTGTGACTCGGCTCCCTCCTCCTTCCCCTCCTTCTCTTCCTCTTTCATCAAGCATCCGGAAAGACAGGGATGCTCTTGCATCAGCCTCGCCAGCCATCCTGACCAGACATGTCCTGTGCCAATAAACTTAGTCTCGATTCAGCCTGGTGGGTCTCTTAGATCCTGATCCACCAACCAATACATTCCCTACCACCTTCGGCTCTGCATCCTAGGCCATAATTTTTGTACATCCATAACCCAGATGGCAGCAAAGGCCCCCAGGCCCTGAATATCTAGGCACACTTGGCTGGAGCCCCTAACCCCCAAAGGCTTTGAGCCCACAGATCCCTGCCCTTGGCTTGCTCCCACTCCCAGAGGCCTCATACAAACATCTGCAAACCAACCTGGTGCCCACAAGTCACAAACAAGAAACATGTCATAAGTTGGTGACTGATGAGGGCATCCTGGGGCTGGGTGGCTCATATCACAGGCCTATACCTGCTCCCCCTCATACCCTGCCCTCTGCATAAAACTCCATCCCGCACCTCCTGTTGGGTCCTTCTACCTCCATGGGGATCCATGGGGAGCTTAGCTTTTGCCTCTAGAGGAATGTGGGGGAATGTTCCCCCCGTCTCATTACATATCAATAATTTCTGACCGGGTTTTAGGTCCCAGGGCTCTCTATCTTTCCCCAGCCACCCAGCAAGTGTCTAGGCGCTGATCCCACTTAAATGCAGGCGCTGATCCCACTTAAAAGAATGAGTATGGCTTCAAGGGGAAAAATCTAAAAGGTCTTCATCGTCTTAAAACTTACATGGGCTGGGGCGACTGGGTGGCTTAGTCGGTTAGGCATCTGCCTTTAGCTCGGGTCATGATCCCGGGGTCCTGGGATCGAGCCCCACATCAGGATCCCTGCTCCGGGGGAGCCTGCTTCTCCTTCTCCCTCTGCCTGCCTGTCTGCCTGCTTGTGATCTCTCTCTGTGTGTCAAATAAATAAACAAAATCTTTTAAAAAAATTACGTGGGCTGACTCACCCCACATCCCTAAATGTATGACTACAGACTCTGCAAAACAGGCAAACAGGGCGCCTAACCTTGCATCCTGACCTTGCACCCTACTGGAAACACGGTCCAGCGTGGCTCCATGGCCCACCCACGGTGTGGCCACCAGCCGGTCAGCCAGGACAGGACCACAGTGTTCAGGGGCCCAGCTGAAGCATGGCACCCACAAATTGGATTCAGGTCCTGGCATTAGGGGTTGACCCTGCCTGAACGAGTCACTCACCCTCCCGGGACCCCGCTTTCTGCTGCACTGACTCCTGATGGGCAGGAATGTTATAGAAAGTACATCAGAGAAACAGCACCGGGAGGTACGTCAAACCCTGGAAAGCTCTGCTCGATGTGTGGTGCTCTTATTTGTTGAGCTCAGGAAATGCCGCTGATTTCAACACACGCCTCAGTAAGTCCCTAATTAGGAAGGAGATCCACTGTCACAAAAACCACATGTCTCAGCCCCAAGCCAAATGGAATGGGTTTCTGGATGGGCCCCACTGGTGGAAGATGAGGGGTTGCCTCCCTCCCTGGCAGAGATGAGCAAGGAGGGCAGGCTTGGCCACCCGCTCCCCAGGCTATAGATCTCAGAGCATGAAGGGGCCTGGCGGCTGCAGGCGAAAAAACAAAAGGGCTTGAGCAGCTGGACTCAGGTCAGGCACTGGGGCCCGGGCTCAGCAGAGACAGCCAGCCAAATGCCCGGCCCAGCTGCCACCACCCCGTGCTGCGCCCTACACTGGGGCCAGAGCCTTGCTGCCAGGCTGGCAGGCTCCCCTCTGCAGCTGCGAACCGCTCCGACCTGAGGAGGTCTGCCATCTCCAGCCTGCTCTACCCTCCCCTCCCCTCCCCCCCCACCCGCCTCTCCCTTGCCTCCGCCCGAATCCCTCTCTCTCTCTCTCTCTCTCTCTCTGTTGTTCCTTCTCTCCTGGTCTCTTTGTGTCCCTCGTGCATCTGTCTCAGCCTCAGCCTGAGGCTCTCTTTTTTGTGTGTTTCCTTCCTTTCTGTGTTTCCTGCTCTCTCTGTCTCTCAAGTTAAGGGTGGGGGAGAGGGGAAGAGGCAGGGCCCAAGAGGAATCCCAGACAAAACAGAGCAGGGATCTCACTCCATCCCATACAGGACTCAGAGGCAGGGAGTGGGGACCCTGGGAGCAGGCTGAATTTGGGATTGGGGGCACTTTGGGCCCATGGGTCTTTTTAGGCATCCTCCCAGAATAAAGCCAGGGCCCCACTCGGTGCTCCCAGGGCCAGGGAAGGCCCGCGGTCACTTCTCACTGACACCACCAGGATCCCCAAGTCAGCAAAGGCACTTCACCTTCCCTTAGGTCCCGAGCCTGGCCTGGGGCGGGGGGGGGGGGAGGGTTGAGGAGGAATGAGGCAGTGACCCTGCTCTGACCGAGCTCCCTGTGACCGAGCTCCCTGTGCCCGTGGGGAGAGGAGTAGATAAGCCGCTGCATGATCCCATGCACCTGTAGCCAAGGGGTGTCCAAAGGGGAGGGCCGGCACGGAGGGCCAGCACGGGGTTCCAGCCACCAGTGCTCATTGAGAGGTGAAGTCGGAGCCAAGCCTAGAATGACTTCGAGCTTTCCGGGGTACGGAGGAGGGAGGACATGCTAGAGGGTGCATCTGGGAAGCAGTAGGCTTGCTCCAGCCTCAGTACAAGAGGAGGGCAGGGATGTGGCAGGGTCCAGGCAGAGAAGGGGGTAAAGTCATGGCATGCAGGAAGTCACTGGGCGGCCCTCGAATGCCAGAAGCCATAGGAGGGTGGGGAGGCCCCTGTCCTTCGGTGGAATTGGGAAAGTGATCCTTCCCTCTCCCTTGCCTTCTGTGGAGAAGGGGACATGGGGGTGCCGAAATGGGGAGGGGGGAGGTCTGCTTGACTCCCGGTGTTGGGAAAGGACATCATGATTAGCCAGGTGCACACATAAGGAAGGTGGCGGTGGACCCCACACTGGGGCTTAGTTGCCAAGCTAAGAGCAGAACTTTATTTTAACGTGATTTCTTCTCTACTTGGGCAGAGGCAGCAGCTGTGAGGCCAAGGGAGAGACTATGGGTGAAGAATGAAATAGAAGTGGTGTCTCTGGTCATCTGGCGGCACGCCCACGTCAGGGTCAGGAGCCCCCCTGCCACACCTCTCCTTGCCCCAGCGCGCACCCAGTGCCTCTCTCCCTCCGGGCTCCAAAAGTGCTCTGAGACTAGAAGAACGAATAGATCTCCAAAGCTGTCAGGTGGGGAAGCTGAGGACAAGATGGAGGAAGGTGCTTGCCACAGGTCACGGAATATGCTAGAGCTAGCGGAGTCAGGGCTCTCGGCCCTGTGATGCATCTGTGCATCCGTCCACTTCAGGGAGAGGGCCACTCTCGACTTCCTCGGGGGATGGGAGGTGTGTGGCCTACAGGTGGATCCAGAGCAGCAGCGGGGGGAGCAGGATGTCATCCCCACCCCCACCCCCACCCCCGCCACTGCGCGGGAGGGGGGCAGGTCTGGGAAATCCAAGTGCGCAGAAGCAGAACAGCTTCTGAAGCCCAGCCCTCAGGCCTCCAGAGGCCCCCTTCACCCGCACTCTCATGGACACTTTGGTCTGTGAGGACAGTCACCATGCCTGCATCCCAGATGAGGGGACTGAGGCTCTCGAGGAGAGCAGAGGTCCTACTGAACGCTGGGACCCAGACCACAATCTCCAAGCTGTAAGGTTTATGCCTTTACTCCACCCTGTCAGACACGTGTAGGTATTTGCACTTGAACATTGCCACGTGATGGGGGCATGGACAGCGGTTATGCATTTGTAGCATACAAATACACGTATATGCACACACGTGAGCACACTTGCACGCACGCACACACATACACGCATGCGTGCACCCTTGCACACACACACACACTGATTTTCTAAATCTCCACTGGCTCTCCTTGCCCTGTGCTGTGTGGAAAATTAGTATATTGGTGCAGTCACTAATCCCTTTCATTTGGATCCAAGCAAATGACAGGATCAGTCTCCATCACTGCCATGGCTAAACCCCAGGGCTCTCCCTGGTGCCTTGAATAAGAGTCAAGATGACCCACTTTCTCCAGCTATTCCCTGTCTCCGGGCTGCTTCGGCTGGGAAACTGTCAGCCTGGTAAATATCATGAGCTTAGCAGCCTATTTCCAGCTTCCAAGCCTGCCCCTTTTTGGCTGCCCAGCCTGGCTTATGGGACTGAGCCCCAGGATCCTGCCCCAAATGTCAGGGTTCAGCTGCCCATACACAGACAGAGCCTGTCTGCCCAGCGTGCCAACATCCAGAGATGCCCAAGTACAGACCAAGGTCACTCCTTCCCTCAACAAGCATTTTCTGGGTTCCTGGTCCACATCAGGCACAAGGATGGGAGCTTAAAAAGACACAGACTCTGCCCTTGGGAAGATCCCAGCTTGGAAGGAGCTGGTCATGAAAACAAAACCCAGAAATAAACAGCAGAACCAGCCAAGTATTCTCTGAGCTCAGAGGAGAGAACAATTACTTCTGCTGGGAGGATCAGGGAAGGCTCTTCAGTAGTCTCTGGAGTTGAGACTAGAATGCAAATTAAAAGATGCCACATCAAGATGTGAGGGAAGGACATTCGAGATGGAAGGGATGGCAGGAGCCAAGTTGTGGAGGCAGGAAAGAGCAAAGTCAATGTAAACAAGAGCGCCTTGAAGGGCAGCTGGAGCCAGATCCTGAGTAACCTTGGATCCCGGAGTAGGGAATACATCTGTCCTCCAGGTCAGGGTCAGAGAAAGCAAAGCCGAGTTTCAAGAGGAGGCTCTGCAAGGTCCAGACAGCCTCTCCATAGACCCTGCCCTCCCCTTGGACCATCATACCAGCCATAACTGAGTCTTTGTTACTGCCCAGGGATCTCCCTCCCCACTAAAATGGGTGCCTGGTTGCTCTCCTCTCTCTTTCCTGTTTTTTTCCCTCCCGTGAAGTATATTCCCCAGAGACCAAACACTGCTCAGTGTGAATGTTAGGAACTGTAACCCCTCCTTGAGGGGCATTTGCTTGAGGTAGGAAAGAAGAAAGAATGCCCAGAATCTCCACTGGCCCAGTGGTACAAAGCCAGCCTTGTAGGTACGCTCTCAGATTTCTGCAGGGAAACAGACCCCAAGGCTGCCCTTTGACTTGGCCTCGGACCTCCAGGAGCCAAGGAAGATGGAGAGAGTTGTGCCTGCCTCTGCATTACTGGGGCCTGCTGGGGTGAGGGCCAGCCACAGCTAAGAGCCCTGGGCTAGTCAGGGGATGAGTGGCCACCTCAGAGCCCGGAGCCCAAGCACTATCTTTGAGCTCTTTTCTCCACGTTCCCTTCACTAAGGTGGTCACGTGGACACGGAAGTACATATGGGGACAGGTTGGGAAGGTAACCCCAGGTATGACCTCAGTGCCTCCCTGACTCGGTGATTGATCCTCACACACACGGAGAGTCCTGCAGGTGCTCTAGGTCAGGGCCCTTGGCCCCAGTGAGGGACGTGGCTGCAGGCCCCTGCGCCCCTCCCTGGTTCTGAGGCTGCAGGAGAGCAAGCCCTGAGGAGGAACCTCTCTCTCTACCTCTAGCAACAGGCCACCATATTCTGCTTTCTGTCACTTTGGCTCAGACTTTTCCAGAGTTTCCTACATAGGATATAGTTTCTATCCTTTTGTGTCTGGCTTCTTATGCTCAGGAGTCTGTTTTCAAGATCCACCTTGATGCCCATACTCCTTTCCATGATCTCTCTTTTAGTGCCGAGCACTAAGTACTCCATTGTACGGTCATATGATCTGTTGATCTGTTCACCTGTTGATAGACACTTGGGTTGTTTATAGTTTTTTGGCTTTTTTTTTTAATAAGGTGGCTATGAACATTCATGAACAAGGCTTTTTGTGAACACATTTTTATTTTTCTTGGGTAAATAATTGGGAGGGGAGTTTCTCGATCATACAGTAAACAGCTGTTTCACTTTATGAGGAACTGCTGAGCTGTTTTCGTAAGTGGTTGTACCATCTGAAATCCCCCCAGCAGCACATCGGGTCACCATTCCTCCACATTCCTTGCCAGTGCTTGTTGTGATCAGTCTTCTTCCTTGTAGCCACACTACTGGGTGTGTCTCGCTGTGGTTTTAATTTGCACTTCCCCGGTGACTACGGTAACTGTGTTCTCTGGGTCTGCTTCCAGGTCTGAGTGTGCCGCTCTCCAGCTCCCCCCTGAGACCACGCTCTTCACCTCTCTGCATTCTACTTTCCGTGTCTGGACAAGCTGAGCACCAACCCCTGCCCTGTCCCCGTCTCCAGACCTTTGTAAAGATGGCATCAGAGGATGTGTGTGTATCCTGAAGTGCACACAAGTGTTTGCAAGGCATAGACCTCAAAGTCACCAGCTCTCAAAGCACTGAGCTTATCCATCTTTCATTTTACATTCATCGTTTTGTTGCAGTAGCCCCCTTCCTAGTTTTCCTGACTGTGGTCTTCCCCTTGTCATCCTCAAGGCAGCCAAGGTGGTTATCTAAAGCACCACTAGAACTTGACCTTCCTTTCTGCTTAAAACCATTTCCAGGTGTTGCCACTGCTCCAGGACCCATTTCATTCTGTCTAATAACACTGATCGAAAACCTACCATGGGCCAGGGACTGTTCCAGGTGCTAGACATAGGGGTTAAACACAGCAGACAGACCCTGCCCTTTACAGAATGAAAACCCACTCCCTTATTGTATAAAGGCAACAGAAGCCCAGAGAGACGAACAGGCTGCCCAAAGCCACACAGCACACCAGCAGCAGAGCGGACATTACGACCAGGTTGTGCCCCCAGTCCCGAGATCTCTCTGCTACTTCCAGCAGCCGCCCTCTCCTCTGGCTGTTTTCTCAGAATCACCATAGTCCAGAGCTGAGGGGAGGCAGCCTGCAGGGGCCACCATAGAAATCCACCCCCTTCTCACTGGGAGCCGGGGGAGCTCCACTGGGGCCCCTGGAACCCAACTGCCCCTTTCTTCAGAAGCCTTGTCATGAATAATTGCTTCTTGTCAGAGCCCAGACCTGTGACTAGTTGGTAAATGGGGCCATTTGCTCCTGCCTCCTTTCCCCGAGGCACCTCTTGATTTCCAGCCTGTGAGATGCTCTGTCTGCTAAGAGAAGGAGCAGAGCAGCAATCTCGTTAGGTTGCTTGTGGCTGTCAGTCTCCCTGTAAATGGGAAAGCCGTGCACAGTGACATTTAAAGAGGACTCTGCTGTAAATCCCAGCCTGCGTTCCCACCCCCTACGAGCTCCCTTGGTTATCCTAGGCCCGATGCCACAGAATGCCCGAGTTGAGAGCAGGACTGATGGAGACACCTGAGTCCAAGAAAGAGGAACAGACTTGCCAAAGCTCACATATCAAGCAAAGAGGAGAGGTGCAATTAGGAACACAGATCTTCCACCTTCGAGCTCCATATCTTTTCTTTCTCTCATCGTGGCCTCAAGTGATATACTAGTGCCACTCCCACTCTCTCCCCAGGATCCCTGACTGTCACAAAACAGGTGGAGAAAGTGGAGCCCAAGCAGTGGCTCCACCAGGAGTCCCATGAGAAGTCAAGAGGCTGGGAAGAGAAAACACTTGGGGAGATATCAGCCAATGGTCTTTCAGAATTGAAGATATACATGAGTTCTTCTATCAGAAATAGACCCTAAGTTCTAAGCAGCATAAATATAAACACATACTCACATTTGGAGAAGGGGATCAACACATTAAATGCTGATAAATCACATAATCAGTGTAGAAGAATATTGTTTATAGTATAAACTAATAATAGTAACTAATAGAGGTAGAGAAAAGAAAACATTTTCCTTCTTTTTTTCCTTGAAATTTTTTTTTTTTTTAGGGAGAGAAAGAAAGAACACAAGTGGGGAGCGGCAGAGGGAGAAGGAGAGAGAGAATCTTAAGCAGGTTCCATGCCCAGCGCGGAGACCAATGCAGGGCTGGATCTCACTACCCCGAGATCATGACCTGAGCCGAAATCAAGAGTCAGATGCTTAACCAACTGAGCCACCCAGGCACCCCTCCCTTGAAAATCTCTTAAGTTACAATTCAAGAAATAAGACATAAAAGAATATCATATATAGTAATAAGGTAACCACTAAAGGAGCTAAAAGTACTGCATAAACCTTCCAAATTATTAGAGAGAATACCTATACACAAAGCAAACCACAAAAATACAGGCCATGAAGAAAAGACTTTTAAAGGAAGCATTAAAATCAGAAAGCATAATATAAAATAATATGAGAGAACTGAAACCAAACGTATCCTATTGTATCATTAAATATACTGATGGTATAAACTCATCTATTATTTATTTTTAAAACTCTCATTTTGGGATGAAAGAGTGAAACAACAAACATAGGCTTGTGGAAGATATCTGTGATCCCCCAATTCAAGTCTTCTCAGGCTCACTCCTGAATTCAGCCATGCTAAGGAGACAGTTCTATGGCCTTGGGCTGACTTCAAGCTGGCAAAATCTGGATAAAGAAGTCATGTGCAAGCACATTTCTTTCTGCCCTTGGGCTCCTCCAGTGCAAGTGGGAGCTCCCTGGATCCACACATGTGAAGCTTGTAAGTACAGGAAAATCAACACCTCTGGGGAAACACCCGCCCAATGTTAAATGAAGCCCATCCATGGAAAAATGTTTAGCCCCAGGGAAGTATGAACTAAGCTCAAGATGTGACACCATTTTATACTCATTTGGGGTGCAAAAATCAGAGACCATCAATGCAAAAAGATGGAGAGAATATGGATCAACTAAACCTTTATATGTTACTAGTAGAAATCTAAATTTGTAGAATCACATTAGAAAACAACATGACATTATCTTATAAAATTGAATATTCTCATAGCAAGTCCACTTCTAAGCATATTCCCAAGAGAAATTCTTGAAAATATACCCTGAGGTATACTCCATGGCAGCACTCTTCATAATAACATGGAGACAAGCAAAATATCCATCGATAGAATAATGGCTAAATAAATTGTGACATATTTACACCATGGAATATTACATAGCAGTCAAAACAAATGAATCACAGCATATGCAACAATATGGCCATATCTACAAAATATCATATTGAGTGAGAAAAGTACCAGAGGATGATATGTTGATACCCTTTTAATAAAGTTATTAAAAGCAAATGCTAAAAAATATAATGTTAGAAGTATGACTATAGATGCAACTGAACTACATTGAAAACAGTACTGAGACCGCTAAAATCATATTTAAGGTGAAAGATTGGATGCTTTCCCCTAAGACCAGAAACAAGACAAGGATTCTGCCTTCAACACTTCAACTCAACATTGTACGGGTGGTTCCAGCCAGAGGAATTAGGCAAGAAAAAAAATAATAAATGGCATTTCTATTGGAAAAGAAGAAGTAAAATGATCTCTATTTGCAGAGAACATGATCTTGTATATGGAAAATCCTAAAGAATTCACTCAAAACCTACTGAAACTAATAGAGGAATTCAGGAACATTTGCAAGATACAAATCTATAAAAATTGATCATATTCTTATAAACTAGCAATAAACAATACAAAAACGAAATTAGGAAAACAATTCTATTTGCAATAGCATCAAAAAGAACAAAATACTTAAGAATAAATTTAACAAAAAAAGTGCAGGACTTATACACTGAAACTTCAAAATATTTTTGAAAGAAAGTAAAGATCTAAATAAATGGAGAGACATCCTATGGGAAGACTTAATATAGATAAGATGGCAATATTCCTCAAATTGGTCTACAGAATCAACACAGTCTTTATCAAAATCCCAACTTCATTTTTGGCAAGAGACCAAGAATAACTAAGTAATCTTGATTAACTTTATTTCTAGACTCTCAATTCTATTCCATTTATCAAAATTGCTTTGACTATTCTTAGTCCCTTGTATTTCCATGTGAATTTTAGGATCAGCTTTTCAATGGATTTTCAACAAGAGTACCAAGACAATAAAGTAGGGGAAAAATAGTCTTTTTAACAAATAGCCCTGGGACAACTAGATACTTACATGCAAAATAATGAAATTAAGTCCTTTCCTCATACCATACATAAACATTAACTCAAAATGAGTCACAGGTGTAAATGTAGGAGGTAAAACTACTAAACTCTTAGAAGAAAACATAGGAGTAGATGATGACCTTGGGCTAGGCAATGATTTTTTAGATCGAATACCAGATGCACAATCAACAAAAGAAAAATTAGATAAATAGAATTTTATCAAAATTAAAAGCTGCTGTGTGCTGTGATGTAAATGACATCACCCAGAAAGGAGAAAGACAACCTACAGAATAGGAGAAAATATTTTCAAATCCTATACTTGATAAGGGACTTGTATCCAGAAAAGTTGAATTCTTACAACTCAATAATAAAAAAATAATAATACGTAACCCAACTAAAAAAGGAGCAAAAGATCTTAATAGAAGGAAGAAAAGCACATGAAAAAAAGTGTTCAATATCATTAGTCATTAAGAAAATGCAAATCAAAAGCACAATAAAATACTTCATCTACTAAGATGGCTACAATGAAAAGACAGAAAATAAGCGTTGGTGAAGATCTAGAGAAATTAGAACCTTCTTACATTGCTAGAGGGAACGTGTAACAGTGTTGCCACGTTGGGACACTGTTTGGCAGATCCTTAAAATGTTGAACATAGGGTTGCTCTGTGAACCAGCAATTCCACTCTTAGATATAGACCCAAGCAAAATGAAAACATATGTCCCCACAAAAACTTGTATATGAATGGCCATGACAGCATTATTCATAATAGTACAAATGTGAAAATGACTCAAATTCCCATCAACTCATGAATGGATAAATAAAATGTCATAGATCCATACAATGGAATATTATCTGGCCATAAAAAGAAATGAAGTATGTATGATACATGCCATCCTATGGCTGAAACTTGGAAACATTATGCTAAGTGAAAGAAGCCCGTTATAAAAGGCCACATTCTGTATTTTTTTATTTACATGAAATGTTCAAAATAGGCAAATCCTTAGAGACAGGAAGTCAGTTAGTTGTTCCCAGAGCCCGGAAGGAGGGGAGAGCTGGGAGTAGCTGCTGATGGGCGTGGGGTGACAAAAATACTCCAAAATTTTGGTTATGGTTGCACAACTCCAAGTATATAAAAAACATTGAATTGTACACTTTAAATTGGTGAACTGTATAGTATGTGAATTACATCTCAAAAAAAACTGTTACAAAAAAACAAGCAGGGAAGCAAAAACAGGGCAGCAAAAGATTTATAATGATGCCTAATTGAAATGAAAGGAAGTAAGAGGAAGAGCATCGTAGGATCCCAAAGGTGAGTTGTTATAAAAGTTCTAGTTTTTCACTGTGTCACAGGCTCATAGATCTTTATTATTAAAAGCAAACCAATACCCAAAAGATAAATACAGAACAGAAAACGGCCATGCATGGACCAATAAGACTGTGTCATAAACCAAGGATGTGATTGATCCTCTTCTGAATACCTGTGGTCCAAGCAAAAACAGTTAAAATGAATATCTAGGAAAGAGCAATAATACACTGCCAATGATAATCCATGGGTACAGCTAAAACAGAACCCAGAAGAAACTTTACAGTCTTGATCTATTTTACTAAATAAGAACAAATGAAAATAATTTAAAAGTTACACAAAGAACAAAATATTAGGCATAGGGAAAGCAGAAGAAAGGAATTAGTAAGGATAAAAGCACAAATTAATCAATTATAAAACAAGAGACAGAGGAATTAGTACATTCAAAAGCGGCTTCTTAGGAAAAAACAAAACCTAGTTTTCTTGAAAAAGAAAAGCTAGCCAGGGGCGCCTGGGTGGCTCAGTCAGTTAAGCATCTGCCTTCGGCTCAGGTCATGATCTCAGGGTCCTGGTATTGAGTCCTGGGATAGAGCCCTGTGTCGGGCTCCCTGCTCAGTGGGGAATCTGCTTCTCTCTCTGCCTCTACCCGCCCATCCCCCACTCGTGCATGCTCTTTCTGTCGCAAATAAATAAAATCTTTAAAAAAAGAGAAAAAGAAAAAAAAACTAGCCAAATTAATAAAGGAAAAAAGGGGTGAAATCACACACATACAAAGTGGAAATGAAAATGGAGACACAATCACAGAGTCAAAGAAAAGTAAGCAAAGCATAGAGATTAATAAGTCAATCCTGAAAAATAAATTTGAAAATCTATGTTAACAAATAATTCTCTATATAAAATATAATGCATGTAGTCATAGAGTCTATAATGAGAACAATTATCAGAGAATAAATTGGGCTAAATGTCAAAGAACTATTACTTCACTCTTCAAAATACCAGAAGTTTCCTGAGAAATTTTTTCAACTTTTTAACTCAATCTTTGTTTCTGTGTTATCACTTATTTTTAAATTAAATTTTTGTGAGATAATTGTAGATTCACAAGTTGTAAGAAATAATACAGAAAGATCCCATATACCCTTTGCCCAGTTTCCCTCAATGATAACATCTTACAAAATTATAGTATGATACCACAGCCAGGATATTTACATTGATACAATCAATACATAACAAGATACATAATATTTCCATCACCAGAAAGATCCTTCATGTTGCCTTTTTATGAACAGACCTATTTCCCTCTCACTTCCAGTCCCTCCTTAACTCCTGACAATCACTAATGTCTTCTCCATTTCTGTAATTTTATTATTTCAAGAATGTTATATAAATGGAATCATGCAGTATATAACTTTTTATATTGTCTTTTTTCACTCAGCCATAGTTCTATAGAGATTCACTGAAATTGTTACATGTATTAATTAATTACTTGTTTCTTTATATTTCCAAGTAATGTTCCATTGTATGGGTATACCAAAGCTTGTTTAACTATTCATCCATTAAAGAATATGTGGATTACTTCCAGTATTGAGCAATTATAAATAAATCTGCTATGAACTTTTGTGTCCAGCCTCTGTGCAAGCAAGTTTTTATTTCTCTGGAATAAACGCCCAAGAGTACAACTGCTTGGTGTTTGGTCACTGGATGTTTAGTTTTGTAAGAAATTGTCAAGATGCTTTCCAGAGTGACCGTACCATTTTACATTCCCAGCAGCAATGGATAAGAGGTCCAGTTCTTCCTCATCCTCACTGGTATCTAGTGTCATTACCATTTTTCATTTTAGTTTCTGATAGGTGTGTAGTGATACCTCATCTGAGTTTACTTTGCATTCCCCAATGGCCAGTGATGTTGAACATCCTCCCATGAACTTATCTGCAATCTGTCCATCCTTTTCAGTGAAATGTCTGTTTGTGTCTTTTACCCATTTTCTAATTGGATTGGGTTTTTTATTGTTGATTTTAAGAATTCTTCATATATTGTAAAAATGAGGCCTCAGACATGTAATCTGAAAATATTTTCTCTAGGTCTTTAGCTTGTCTTTTCAATACTTCGTGGGGTCTTTCACAAAGCCAACATTTTTAATTTTGATAAGGTTCAATTTATTGATTTTTCCTTTTATGAATCACACCTTAGGTGTCAAGTCTAGGACCTCTTTGCCTAGCCCTAGATCTTGGAGATTTTCTCCTTTGTGCTTTTCTGTAAGTTTTTTAGCTTATATTTTACACTTAAGTCCATAATCTATTTGAGTTAAGTTTTATATAAGGTGTGAGATTTAGGTCGAGATTCTTTTTTTTTTTGCCTATGGATGTTCTAGCACCATTTGTTGAAATGGCTATACTTACTGCATTGAATTGCTTCTACACCTTTATTAATAATCAGTTGTGCATGTTTGTGTGTCTATTTCTGGTTTTCTATTCTATTCCACTAATCTATGGGTCTATTTCTCCAACCATATCACGCTGTCTTGATTACTGTAGCTATACATTAGGCCTTCATATCAGGTTGGTCCACATGTTCCTGGAAGAAAACAGAACTGGAGTCCTTAAAGACCTGTCCTTTAGGTCTCTTGGAGACCAAAGTGAGACCCAAAAGCAAAGAGAGTTCACTGCTCCTCCAAGATTCATACTAGCAATGACTGTCAGCAATGCTGACTTCAAACCCAGAGAAGCATCTTTCTTCTTCCATGTGGAAATATATATTTATTTTTTATAAGTTATGCTATTCTTTCACATTAGGTAAACGAAGTTCCTCTTGAGATATTTTTGTAATGACTTACACTGGAAAAGGAAATATTTGCAAATAATTTGTGGTAAAAAATTTTTTTCTTTCCAATAAGATTCCATTCTGGTCAGAGATCATATTCTATGATTTTGATTATTTTAAATGTGTTGAAGTTTACTTTATGTCCCAGGATATTGACTGTCTTTGTGAATTCCATGCATGTTTGAAAAAATTGTGTTTTCTTCTGTTGCTGTGTGGAGAATTCTATATATGTCATTTAGATCCTATTGGTTATGTTGTGAGTTCCTTTATATTCTTGCTTCTTTGCTTTCTGGTGGTTCTATAAGTTGCTGAGAGTGGGATGTTGGAGTCCCAACTATTGTGGATTTGTCTATTTCTCCTTTCAGCTCAATTAGCTTCTCCTTTTGTATTTTGAGGCTCATTTGTTTGGTGGATACACTTTTAGCATTGTTACGTCTTGCTGGTGGATTGATCCTTCATTGATCCTTTTCTCATTAGTTAATGTCCCTCTTTGTAATAATTTCCACTGTTCTAAAGTCTACTTTACCTGATACTAATATAGCCAGAATTATTTTTTTAATTAACTTTTCAATTCTTTATTTTCATCCTATTTGAGCATGTTTTTTAATCCACTCTGCCAATCTCTGTCTTTAATTGGTATATTTAGACCATTTATATTTAAGATAATTATTAATATAATAGAGTTGAAGTCTGCTATTTTATGAATTTATTTTGTTTCTTCAGTTTCTCATGTCTCTGTTTTACTTGTATCACCTTCTTGTAGATTATTTAAACATTTTTAAATTTCATCTTGATTTATGATTTTTTTAATATATCACTTTTTATAGTTATTTTAGTGGTTGCTCTAGGTATTACAATACATGTGCATAGCTTATCATAGTCTATTTTTATTGACCTTATACAACTTGGAATGAAATTTAGAAAACTTACTCCATTTACCTTCCCTACTTTTAAATATACTTTTGTAAGTATTTCCTCTACATTGAGAACCACATCAGATGGCATCATAACTTTTGCTTCAAACATCAACTATAATTTATGAAACTCATGAGTAGTAAGATAGTCTATTATATTTACTCCTATTTTTACTCATCTCAATGTTCTTTTTTCTTTTCTGAAGTTCCAAGACTTCTATTTTCACTTCTTCCCTGTTTAGGAAATTTCTTTCAACCATTCTTTAAGAGTAGGCTTGCTAGCAAAAATTCTCTTAGTTTATGGGGCGCCTGGGTGGCTCAGTTGGTTAAGCAACTGCCTTCGGCTCAGGTCATGATCCTGGAGTCCCAGGATCGAGTCCCGCATCGGACTCCCTGCTCAGTGGGGAGTTTGCTTCTCCCTCTGATCCTCCCCCTCTCATGCTCTCTGTCTCCCATTCTCTCTCTCAGATAAATAAATAAAAAATCTTTAAAAAAAAAAAATTCTCTTAGTTTTCCTTCATCTGAGAATCTCTTTATTTCCCCATTCATTCCTAAAGGATACTTTCTTTGGATATAGAAGCTACTGATGACAATTCTTTTCTTTTAGTACTTTGAAAAATGTTTTGCCCTTCTGGCCTCCATGATTTCAGATAAGAAATTCTCTGTTGTTGGGGCGCCTGGGTGGCTCAGTTGGTTAGGCGACTGCCTTCGGCTCAGGTCATGATCCTGGAGTCCTGGGATCGAGTCCCACATCAGACTCCCTGCTCGGCGGGGAGTCTACTTCTCTCTCTGATCCTCCCCCTTTCGTGCTCTCTGTCTCCCATTCTCTCTCTCAGATAAATAAATAAATAAATAAATAAATAAAAAGAAATTCTCTGTTGTTCAAGTCAGTGATCCCCTACAGATTGTTTCTTTCTGGATATTTTCAAGATCTTTTCTCTTCATCTGTAGTTTTCAGAAGTTTAATTATGATGTATCTTGTTATGTATTTCTTTGGGCTTCTCCTATTTGGGATTCACTCTGCTTCTTGAATCCAATGTTTTTGTTTTTCACCAAATTTTGAAGTCTTCAGCCTTTACTTCTTTGAGTTTTTTTTTTTTTCTTCAGGCTTTGTGTCTCTCTCTTTTCTGGGACTCCAGTGATACAAATATTGATTCTTCTGATACTGTCATTCAAGTTCCTGAGATTCTGTTACTTTTTTTTTTCCCAGTCTATTTTCTCTCTGTTGATCAAATTAGGTAAATTCTATTGAACTATTCTCAAGTTCTCAGATTCTATCCTCTGTCATTTCCATTCCACTACTGAGTCCATCCTGCAAGTTTTTATTTGTTGCTGTATTTTTCATTTTTATAATTTCCATTTGGTTCTTTTTTATAAGTTCTATTTATTTGCTGAGACATTCTTTTTTTTTTTATTTGCTTTAAGGGAATTCATAATGGTTTGTTGAAGCATTTTTATGATGGCTGCTTCAAAATCCTTGTAGGATAATTCCAACATCTGATCATCTCAGTGTTGATTGCCTGTTCTCATTCATAGTGTGGTTTTCCTGGTTTTTGGTATATGAGTGATTTTTTTCATGTATCCTGAAAATTTTGGACATTATCTTTCAAGGACATTATGTTATGAGTCTCTTTATCCTATTGATCTTTTTTCCACAAGCAATACTCCTGTTGAAGTGCAGCAAAGGGATGGGCATGTGTGTGTTCAGCTTCCTGCTGGGTCCTGTTGCCACAAGGACTGGGAAAGGAAGGACTGACTCATACCATGTTGTTGTGGCAGGCTAGGGGAGGAAGCTTAGCTACCCCCACCCTCCGCAGGGCCCTGCTGACACCATAACACCAGGGGAGGAGAAGGAGAAAATGGAAGTGCCAACTGGCCCTGCCTACCACTACCTCATTCCCCCTCGTTATGCTGAGTGGAGGTAGGAACTCAGCTCCTCACTAGACCTCACTGAGTCTCTCATGTTGGGGAATTGGAGCACTGATTGCTTCCACCAGTCAGGACCTGGAAGACTAGCTCCCGACTCAGCCGGTCAATGACATCCCAGCAGGAGAATGGGAGCACCACCTGGTTCTGCTGGAGAGTAATGGAAGGTTTCCTCTCTGCTTGGTACCACCAGAGTGGGGATCAGAGTGTTGTCTGCTTCAGTGAAGTAGAGGGGGTATATGGGGTGGGGAGGGAGTGTGGAAGCTCAATTTCTGGCTGTTCTGATAGAACCACAGTTGTGGGTTGGTTTGGTTTTCCCTTTGGCATTCAGCAGGATTAAGATGGGCATTGCTAAAGGGTTTTGTATCATTAGGTCAGCCTTTCCCCTGTCCTTTGGGTAAAGGTAGCCATTTTCTTTGGAAGGGTTTTGCAGTTGTTTTTTTTTTGGTTTGGTTTGTTGTTTTTTTGTTTTTGTTTTTGTTTCATTTTTTGGTTTTAGCTTTTGTTTGTTTGTTTTTGGTTTATGCCTGTTGGTGGTTCAGGGCTAGAGGCTCTTGCGGCACCCTGACTGGGATATATAGGAGGCTCCAAGGAAACCCAAGAAACCCTCTACCATATCGTTCCTCAAATCCCATAGATCCTTTGCCCTTCCACCTGCCAGAGTAGTTCCATGCTTGTTTGTTGTGTTAGGACAACAATATTTTAATTGTAAGAGGGAGAGCCTGGGAGAAATGGGACTACTTTATCTTGGCAGAACTGGGACTCAGGAATTTTCTTTTAATGTGCACTTTTTTTGAAGAATACTATATTTATGGGAAAAGGTACAAATGGTAACTGTCCAGCTTGATGGTTTTGCACACTGAATACATCTGTGTAACTTGCACCCAGTTCAAAAAACATTATATGACTACATCCCCCCAGCAGTTCTTTTTGTGTCCCTTTTATTTTTTTAAGATTTTATTTTTAAGTAATCTCTACACCCAACATGGGGCTCAAACTCATAAGCCCGTGATCAAGAGTCATTTTGTGCCCCCTTTTAATCACTTACTTCCCCAGGGGTAACCTTCCTTGATTTCTCACATGATAGATTAGTTTTGCTTGAGAGACCCCACTCTTTCTTCCAATAAGCAATAGAATAGTGACTAATTAGTTTAGTCCAGGGTGAAGGCTGGATTTCAGCTCTGGTGTGGCTCCATCTGCCTCTAGTTTGCCCTTGTTCCTTGGGAATAGTTAGTTCCCTGTATGAGAGGTTTTTCTCCCTGACACCAAATATGTGGTATCTTTTCCAACACTGAAGATCTGATTCTCCAACACCAACTGGGTATCCAATGATTTAATTCAATTCTGACACTAACTATCTGGAGTTGGTGCAGATCCCAGAGGGTAAAGGGCTCAGACCCACAAAATGCCCTTACTTCAGACACCAGTAGCAAGTCCCAGTACTTTATAGTCCTAAGCCCATAAATTTGGGGATCCCCACAGCCCCCTCCTCCAGGTTCAGTAATTCACTAGAATGACTCACAGAACTCAGGAAAACACTGTACCTAAGTTTTCTTATTTATGATAAAGGATACACCTCAGGAATAGCCAAATGGAAGAGATGCATAGGGCAAAGGATGGGGTGAGGGCCGTGCTGTAGAGTGTCCCTACCCTCCCCAGGCATGCCACCCTACCAGGACTTCCATGTGTTCACCAACTCAGATGGAGATCTGGGGGTGGGCGGAGCTGAAAACTCCAGCCCTCCAGTCAAGACTTGGTCTTTCTCGACCAGCCCACATTCTGAAGCTTTCTAGGAGCCCCTGGCTACTGGTCATTCCGTTAGGATACAAAAGCCTTTATTATCTCTCAGGAAGTTCCAAGGATTTTAGGAGCTCTGTGCCAGGGGGACAAAGATCAAATATATATTTTTTAATTTTACCACACCATGATTCTCAAATAGGAACTACCTGATGGGCCTCACATTCTTGTCTTTGTGTTGCAAGATCGACAAAAGCTCTGTTGCTTTGTCTAACCTTTCCACCTGGGTTCTTAGCGTTCTTCTCCATTAAATTCCAGGGTTCAGTAAGTTGCCTGAAGTAAAAACTAGCCAGAGGCTTGAGCCTCCTCCAAAGTCTCTGCCCAAAAGATCTCCTGGTGTGTTCACTTTCAGCAGCATCCTGCTACCTGTATAAAGCCTAGATTGCGAGCCTTCGGTCCGTATGCAGAATTAGCAAATGCCCCTGCTAGAGAAAGGGCTGAAAAGAGTCAGCTCACTTTTCCAAAATTATCCCTTCTCTGAGCTTCAACTTCTCTGGTTTTTATTGTCTCAGTATCCTCTCACACCTTCAAATAAATGATTTCTCTATTTTTCAGCCATGTTTGTTGTTCTTGATGAGACTGTGGCTTGCCACAAGCTATTCCATCCCACCTGGAAGATAATCCTATTGCTGCTGCAACTGCTCCAAAAGTCTTCATCCATTAGAATAATATGTAATCACAGTAGCACAAAACAATCACCAGATCAAACCTAGTTATGGATTTTGTTGTAAAATTACTAATGTGCTTTTTTTTTTTTTAAAGATTTTATTTATTCATTTGAGACACAGAGATACAGAGAGAGAGAGAGCATGAGCAGTGGGAGAGGCAGAGGGAGAGGGAGAGGAAGAAGCAGACTCCCTGCTGAGTCAGGAGTCTGACGTGGGGCTCGATCCCAGGACCCTGGGATCATGACCTGAGCCGAAGGCAGACAGTTAACCATCTGAGCCACCCAGGCGCCCTACTAATGTGCTTTTCAAACAAAATCTAGCAGCACACTAAAAGTATAATACAACATGGCAAAACAATAATCATGGCAGGAATTCAAGGATTGTTCAAATTTACCATAATAACAAATAAGGAAGAGAAAAAAACATATGCTTATTCTTACAGAGGGAGCAATAAAGATTATTACAAAGACAGCATCCAAGTATTAAAAAAGAAAAACCTCTTGATAAAATAGGAATATTTTCTCTATATAAAAGTTAAAATTCAGCACCGTACTAAGTGTATAAAGTTGTGAAGAAGGTAAAGATTCCCAAGGTTATGATTTTACTTAATATTCCTCCAGAAGTAACTATGCATTAAAACTTTATTAGAGAAATATATAAGATGTAAAAATTGGAAAGAAGAGGTAAAAACCTTAGCCTTTTTGTAGATAATCTCATTCTTTATCTGGAGATTGCAAAAGAACTGAACAGCTCTTAGAAAGGATAAGATAATCTGGAAAATAACTGGTTACAAAGTTAATATGCCAAATTTGCAGCCATCATCTATATAATCAACAAACACTTAGAAAATACAGATCCCATATTTGGAACAGTAAAAATTAACATATGAAGGAATAAACATAACAAGGATTGTTGAAGATCCATATAAAGAAAGCTTTAAAATAACAAACAACAGGAAAGAAGGTCTGACAAATGGAAATACATAGATCGAATCAGTTAATCATAAATGCAGTATTCTAAACGTATCAGTCTGCCTATAATCTATGAATTTAACACAAGCCCAACAAAAATGACCATAATTTTTTCCCAACTAGACACTATGACTTTCATTGTATATATTTTTATTTTTGATATAATTAGAAATTTTCCAAGAGTTAAAAGTACCTTACAAAGAACTCTTATTTTAACCATTTGAAAATAAATAGCCAACATAAATGGCCAGAATAACTTGCCAAAATAAATTCCTCTCACCCTTGAATACTTTAGTGTGTTTTGTGTGTATTCTTGTAATAACCACAGTACTGCCACTCTAATCAGAAAATTAACATTTTACATTGCCACCACCTAATCCTCAGGTCCCATTCAAGCTTACCACTTGTTCCAAAAATAGCCTTTATAGTCAAAGTAATTGTCATGTTTTGTTAGTCTCTTTCATTATGGCACTGTTTCTTAGTCTTTCCTTAACTTGTATGACCTTGAACTCTAAAAGATTATAGGCCATTTTTCTTTTTAGAATATCTCTCAATTTTGGTTTGTCTGCTGTTTCCTCGTAATTAGATTTAGATTAGGCATCTTACTTATGAATATTCCAAAAGCAATGTTGTTTTCTTGTTGCATCTTATCACATGGCACATAATTTCAGTGTGTCCCATTACTGATGATGTTCACTTGGATCGCTTGATTAAGGTGGTATCTCCAGACTTCCCCAGAGTGAAACTACTTTTTTCCTCTTTGTAATTAATGAGTATTCTGAGGGGAGGTACTTTGAAACTATATAAATATTCCATGAAATTTTACATTCATTCAATAATTTATATCTGTATGGATTCATGGATTCTTATTTTACTCAATGGGTTATAATATGTAAGTATCATGTATTTTTGCCTCTAGGAGCCCCTTCAAACTGGCTTCCTTGCCCTTTAGAATGATGGGCTTCCTTTCTTACTTTCTTACTTTCTGGCACAACAAGATGCTCTGGCCCTGGAATCAACCATTTCTGTAAGGACCCCCTCCCTTCACAGACACCTTCCTTGCCCAGTTTGGGTTCTAGTTCCCCATGGCAGGCCATTCCCCTGCATGCATGTCTTCACATTTCTTGAGCTAGACAACATGGTTAAAAATTACATATGGAAAAACAAACACAGGAGGAAGCACAAAAGTTATGAAAATCATAATGTTAAGAAGGAACTTAACCCAATTATCCCATAAATCTAGAACGATTAAGTATTAGATATTGGCACATTAACAAAGAGACAGATCAATGGAAAAAAATTAAAGTTCCAATTTTTAGAAAGCCCCCAAATAGTAATTTAGCATGTATAGTAAATGCAGTATTCGAAATCAGTGGGAAAATGGAAGTAATTCGAACAATAATGTTAGGACAATTGACTAAATATAAGAAAACATAAAGTTTCTGGGTGCCTGCTTTACTTCTTAACCCAAAGCAAATTCTAAATAAATTAAACTAAAAAATAAAACCACGAAAGTTGTATGTAAAAGTTATATCATATATAAAACATAAGTGATCTAGGTATAGATACAGTATAAAAATATAGAGATAGGGATATAACATATATAGTTAGCTTTAGATTTATAGAACATATGGGATAGAACTAATATTTCTAATAAAGAGTACTTATAAATTAATAAGAAAGATACCAACCACCAATGGTAACATGAATGGATTATGACCTATGAGAAAATTATGCAAAGCCATTATAATTAAGTAAATAAAATTTAAAATCATGAATAAAATTCTTCATCTATCAGCATAGAAAAAAATAAAAATGTTCCATAATACACAAACTGTATTCGCAAGGGTGAGAGTATATTTGGTGTAAGGGTAATTTGACAATCTCAAATTGTTCAAATTAAATATATACATATATATCACTTTAGCATTGCTACTTTTAGGAATTTAACTGACTGATATACATTGTTCAAAGCTGAATATATAAGGATGTCCATTGCACTATTGTTTAAAGAAGACAGGAACACTACCAACAATCTAAATAGCTAATATTTGACTACTAAGTATTTTGTGATACAACCTTCAAATCAAATACTATGTACACAGTTATGCCATCCAAAAATACAGGCCCAGCGCCTTGAGCCTGAGAAGTCTTCCAAAGGCATAAGAAAACATTTGAGACCTGGAGAAAAAGTTTTCTAACTATAACAAAAGCCCTGCAAACTCAAAGTTAGAGAAGGTTTCATTACTTATGAAATGTAACAACAAACAAAGCAAGTACAACTCAACTCATATATAAATGTAATGATGTTTAAATCAAAAAATAAATTATTCATCTATTGATTGATTTCTTGCTCCTCAGAGACAGAGATTTGAGTTTATCACACTCCTCAGTTCAGGGCAGAGTCTCCCCATTGGCCTGGCCCTTCTCTTGTTTCATATTTTTCCATCCATGATTTCTCTCCCATTCCCTTCCCAAGGTAGGAATGCTTCAATATGTTTGATGTATCCCTATCCCTTAGGTTGTGAATTTTGTGATTGTGTGTACTTTAACTTTACATAAAAGTTAGCATACTAGATATCTCGTCCCTTTAATTTTTATTCATTTGATACTATCTTTTAAAGATCTGTTCATGTTGTTCTACGTACATTTGGTTCATTGTTTCCAAAACTGCTGCATAGCATTTCCTAGTCAATCTATTCATTGCCCTGGTGGTGGAACCCTAAATAGCCTCCCCCACCCCACTCCCACAAGCAAGCAGTAATGAACAGCTTCCGGGACCAGAAGGAGAGCTTCGGAAGATTCAAGATCATTGAGGTAGCTGAACATTGAATTTCCCTATTACCAAGGAAATTACTGCTCTCCATTCACACTTCTCAGAACAGTGGATTAGAGGTCCCCACTGACTATATCTTTAGTCAAACTTGATGTTAGCCAACTTTTGCCTATTTGGCCAGCTAACATGGGGAAAATCATACCTTGTTCAAATGTGTATTGCACTGTTAAGGGTGATGTACACTTCTTTGTCCCTTGGATTTCTTCTTGTGTGAATTGCCTACTCATAGTCTTTGTCTATTTTTTCCTCTTGGATATCCTGTCTTTTTCTCTGTGAGTTACAAGGATTTCCCCCTTATCTCCTTAATATTGATTTCTTGTCAGGTGTTAATTTTTTCTATGGTGACCTTTATTGAATAGAAATCCTTAATTTTGATCTTGCCAGACCCATGCATTTTCCTCCGTGTGGTTGTGTTTTTCTGGTCTTGTTCAAGACATCCTCCCCACCTCAAAATAACAAAGATATTTGTCTGTATTTTCATCCATATGTTTATATTGTATATTTCACATTAAGGTCTTTAATCCACTTTAAATTCACCTTTGTTTATGTTGTGAGATAGAGATTCAATTTTATTTTCCTACACATAATAAATAATTTTTCCCATAATCACCCAAGAGACAAAAATCTCCCACCTAATTTGTAGGTGTCTTTATCAAATATTTCCATATGCATGGATCTGTTACTCAGCTCTTGGATCTGTTCTACTCTTGTGTTCTTATTCACTAACACATCTTTCTTCTTATTACTATAGCATTATGATATGCCTGTCCAATCCATGGTAGGGTAGATTCCTCCTCTTTGAGTGTTCAAAATTGACTTAGTTCTTTGTATACCAATACTCTTACATGTGAATTTTTAAATAAGGTATCAATTCCACAACATTTGGGGATAAGTGTTTTTATTTGGAGTTGCACTGCATGTATGGAATTATTTAAAGACCATTAACATAGATATAAAGCTGTCCAGTCCATGAGTATGGTTTACATACATAATTGTGCAAGTTTTCACTTAAACATTCTAATATTTAATTTTTTTTTCTCCATAAAGCCCTGTGCAATATTTTTAGGTCAAATTCTAGATATTTTACATTTTTATGGCTATTGTGAAAATTATAGTATTTCTATCATATTTTCTTATTATAGAAATGACATGTGTTCTTATGGAAGAACATCATTTATTTTAGCAAGTCATGCTATTTATTTTTGTAAGCACATACATAAATTGTGTCTGAAAGTATATCCAAGAAGTTTATGAGAATTGTTGCCTGTGGAGAAGAAAGCTTGGGCATCTGGTGAAAAGGGAGACTACTTTTCACTGTATATTCTTTGGGACCATTTGATTTACTCTTTCAGTGAAAAAATTAGAATATAATTATTAACATATTAGTGTACATATGAGTACACAGTTAATGTTTGTGTACCATATCTATCTTCCTATATATGATATATGTATATAGAGAGAGAGAAAGAGAAAGAAACAAAGACAGAGAGAGAAGAGATCCAGAACGGGCAAAAGTGAAAACCTGCATACTCCATAAGATTCCCTCTTGGTGGAGAATGCTTTTCCAGCTACACTGAAATTACAGTAATGATCAGCAGTCACTGTCTACTGTATGTCATCTGCTTGAACTCAGGAAGCCTGCATCTTATTCTGACCTGAGCAATCCCTCCGGCTACCTAGTTCATTTTTTCAAACATGTCTGCATCTGATGATACAGTATAATTAATGGTGTTCATTGTGTGTGTCCTAAAATGAGTGACTTTGCAATTCTACCTTCCCTTCCACGTGCGATGTCTGGGGCAGTCATCCACAGCAACCATCATAGGAACGGATCTACAGGGGACCGAGTGTCCGCAATAGATTTTTCCTTGCCTTGTGTAGCCTCAAGTGTCCAGGAAACCACTTCACATGTGAATTCTCTACATAGTCAGTGTGCAGGAGAAGGGAGAACATGGGGCGGTAGGGCTGGACACCCAAGGTTGAATTCTGACTCCACTGTGCACTGTCTATGTGACGTTGAGCAAGCTCCTTAACTCTGCTCTGCCACAGCATCCTCCTCTTTGAAGAGAAGTTAGTAACAGCACCTACATCATAGAATTGCTGTGAGGACCCAATGAAATAACATATTCAATATACTTTTAAAGGCACCTAGAACACAGTGAGTGCCCAATAAACAGCCATGATGATCAATATCAGGTCCTTGGGCAGGGTTGGGGCAATAATGGATACTCAATCACATTTGGCAAAGGTCCTCCCACTATAGCTTTGTGCTTTTCTTGTTGCCGAGCACCATATTTAGCTGAAATGCCCTGCCAGGTCATGTTGGTTTAAGCTCTGACACTGTATGATCTTGGATAAGCTGCTTTCCTCCCCTGGGCTTCAGTTTCTCCATCTACAAGATGAGTAGCTGGGGCTAGATTATCTCTAAGGGTCCTGCTAGTTTTGACCTTAGATATGTACAACCTAAAAGAAATAAAAACTGATCTGTGCTACATCTCCAAAGAAGCTGCTTCCATACAAAAGCCTCATGACAGACTGGATGGCTCTAACACATGGATTTTATAGGGCTTAGAAGACTCTTCTGGAAGGGTTGATATTGAATGCAATAGTAAAAGTTGCAGAGCGTGATATAGCCCAGTGCTTCTCAAATGTAATGTGCACAGGAATCACCTAGGTCTCTCACTAAAATGCACATCTTCATTCAGCAGGTCTGGGGTAGGACCTAAGATACCACATTTATAATAAGCTCCCAGGTTTGTCGATGCCATTGGTAGGTGAACCACACTCAGAGAAGCAAGGGGTTTAATATGTGCTACTCCCATGCTCCAAAGAGCGTTGCAGACCGGACAAGGAAGTAGTATGGAGAGGTGGTCATTCCTGCACCTCCAAAGGCAACCCGATTCCTCTTCAGAGGGCATTTCCATACTGTGGTTCCTGAAAAAGAAAATGGACTTTAAATCTTATAGTCATATGGCAACCCTTCCAAATACTATCTGAATGGCCCCTGGCAAATCAACAAATACTTGGCATTGCCTCAGTGGTAAAATAGGGGTGAGCACACCTAATTAGGAAGACTGACATAAGGATTTGAGTTAACGTATATACAACTCCTGGTATCCTGCATGATTCATAGTGGGTGGCCCCAAAGTAATAGCTCTTTTTATATGCATTTTGTCACCTCCGAAGAGTGTCAGGTCCCCCAACCCAAGCCTGGGACCCCACTCTCAATCTTCTGTGGCCTCCCGCATAGTATTTAGAGCTGTCCTGGCCTCATTCATCAGAAAGTTTCAATGAGAGGGGCGCCTATGTGGCTCAGTCGGTTAAGCGTCCGACTCTTGTTTTCAGCTCAGATCATGATCTTGGAGTCGTGAGATTGAACCCCACATCAGGCTCTGCACTCAGTGGATAGTCTGCTTGAGATTCTCTCTGTCTCTCTCTCTCTCCCTCTGCCCTTCCTCCTGTTCACATGCACGCTCTTTCTCTCTCTCTAAAAGAAATTAATAAACAAAATCTTTAAAAGAAAAAAAAAGAAAGGTTCAATGGGAGAAAACACAATGGCTCCCCCAAATTGTGGGATGTTGGTGCCTGAAGTCAGAGAGGGGCAGCTGGCTGCTTAAGGTCACACAGCCAGTGAGTGGCATGAACACTAGTCCTCCAAGTCTCAGCTATTGTCTCTCTTTTATTTTTTTTAATTTTATTTAAATTCATTTAAGTAACATATACTGTATTATTAGTTTCAGAGGTAGAATTCAGTGATTCATCAGTTGCATATAACACCCAGTGCTCATTACATCCCGTGCCCTCCTTAATGCCCATCACCCAGTTACCCCATCCCCCCATCAACCTCCCCTCCGGCGACCCTCAGTTTGTTTCCTATGATTAAGAGTCTTATGGTTTGTCTCCCTCTCTGATTTCATTTTGTTTTATTTTTCCCTCCCTTCCCCTATGCTCCTCTGTTTCGCTTCTTCAATTCCACATATTGTCCCTCTTTTATAATTGATTTATATTTAAAATCAAAATGTTACTATTTATTAAATACTGACCCTATGCCAGGCACTGAACCAGATCCTCTATCTGGGTGATTACTCACCTCCGCAATGGCCCTAAAGGATAGAGGGATTGGAATTTTTATTTTTCAAGAAAAAGAAACTAAGGCCCAGAGGGGTAAGTAATCTGGCTGTTTAGTGTCAGACTGGGGATTTGAACCAGCTCCCTCCATTCCCAAAGCCCCTCCTCTTTCCATATTGTTTCCTGTTCATTAAGTGTCCTCCATGTCATCTCTTCCCCTCCGTGGATACTGTCTTCCAACTCTTACCCAGTACACACACACACACACACACACAGAGAGAGAGAGCCAGCATCCCTCATGTACCAATCCTCTCCTGAATGGCTAAAAGGAGCCATCCATGCAAGATCTGGGAGAAGGGTGCCCCAAAGCAGAGGGAAGAACAAGCATGAAAGCCTGACTGGGGACAAGCTGAGTGTCTCAGAACAGAACAGCAGTGTGGCTGGTGTGTGGTGGGAAAGGGGGGATGGGATATGGAGCTAGGCTTCATGATAAGGAATCTGGACTTCCTCCTAAGTTCAAAGGAAAGCCACTGGAGGGTTTTAACAGGGAAAAACATAATCTAATCTTCACATTCCAAAGACCACTGTGGCCCGATGTAGGAGAGCATAAGTTAGGAGAACCCCGGGGCCAGGGACATCAGCTCTTGAAATGAGCCAACTGATGAAGTGGTACCAGGGTGGAAGGGAGAAGAAGACACATACATTTAGGGAGAAGAACTGTCAGCCTTACATTTTGCTGGGTTTGACAGGAAGAGAGAGAGAAAGCAGAGCCACAGAGAGCTCCCAGGATTTTCGGACTGAGCAACTGGGTAACTGTGTCATCATATACTGTGTGATCACACTAAGGATTCTAGTTCCGGCCTTGTCACCAACTCACTGTGTGACCGCGCCCTCAGGACTAAAGGATGTCCAAGGGTCTTCATGGCCCTGGTCCTTCTATGGTCCCCACCTTGATCTGAGTATACAAATTAAGCAGCTAAGGACTTCCTAACACGAGGTATCTGTTGTGCTAATTGAATTCCAGCGGGTGTTCCCTTAGTATCTGTGGATCACTAGCCTGCCCATAACAGCTACATGAAGTATAAATTGAGATTTCTGCTCAAAATCCCACATAAGGGGCTCAGTGTTGTCTGGACTTGGCAGCTGAGCCTGGAGTGGCAGAGAGGGGCTAAGTCTAAGGGGTTCCTTGGGCTCCTGGACTGCAGAACCCAGGATCCAGGGCAGGCCCAGGAATAGACATTCCTCATAAGCCCTGAAGGTCGGGTGTCTTCAAGACCAGCATAGTCCACGCAGCCGACAATGCAGGAAGCTGAAAAGGGTGTGCAGAGCCCTGCATCTCCACCCAAAGTCTCACTCCAAGTACGTAGGCCTTGACATGGTGGCCTAAAGCCACCTAAAGGCATGGAGAGAGCAGTTTATTCTCTGCTCACCTGCTGTCCTCTCTGCTGGGCACACTCTCCCCTGGGGACACTCTCCCTTGGGGTGTTAGAACATATGGCTCCAGGAGTCACTTAATTCTAAAGCCAATCTCTACATCTCAGAGTGACCTTCCTCGGCTCCCCAGGCTAATGTGGCTCCTATTGTTTCAACCTGGTTTGCTGTCTTCATAAGGCTTCCCACAGACCAAGTCATCGTGGCGATTTGTTGACTGGTGTTTGGTTGATGGCCCGACTAACGTGTGAGGCCCATGTGAACACAGACCGTCTCGGCCACACGATTATCAAATCCCCCAAATTTGGGACAGTGCCTGCCAGTGAGGAGACACTCCCTCCATTCTTGTGGAATGAATTTTCTCAGCAGTCACGACTGAGCACCTGTTAGATGCAACGCGCAAGCCTAGAGCTGGATGAGGGTTTCAGGTTCACGGGAGCGCGCCGCTCCCCTTCGGGGATCATAGTCCAGTGGCTTAATATTGAAGGAAAGGAGGCAGGCGCAAAAGATGACATAGTGTGTATGATTCCACTCCTGTAAAATACAAAAGAGGCAGCACTAATCCGTGCTGTTATCAGTCAAGACAGCGGTCACCCTAGTGAGGGGGAGTAGCTGAGGGGGGCGGGGCGCCCCGGGGGGACTTTTGTTTCTTCATCTGACGGCTGGGTACACGAGTGTTCAGTTTGAGGAAACTCATTGAGCTATATCCTTATGCTATATATGCATATGTACGCACACGTCAGTGTGCAGGGGAAAGAAACCGGTATCTTCGTGGAGATCCAGAACCCTCAATATGGCATTTGAGACCTTGTCCAAACTGACTTCAGCTTTTGAGCCGAGGGCCTCCCAGAGGCCTTGACCAGCCCCTGTTGCACAGGGCTAAGATTACCTGGCTAGGGGGCCTGTCTCCACCATCTGCCCGGAGCCCAGGGAACACACAGGTCCCCTCATCTCCAGGACACATGCTCAGAGCCTGTCCCCGAGCAGGTGCCCAGCCATGTCTGCTGAAAAAATGTGTTGCTAATGTGATCCCTCCTCCAGGACGTGGGAAAAGCAGAGCCTGGGAGTCCTGGGCCGCCCCCTCCCTGCCCTGGCTGGGGGTCACGGGGCATCTGGCCTCCTCGGATTGCAGGCAGGGGCCTGAATGAAATCACAGCTGGGAAAGCTTTCTGCGCACCCACTGTAATTCGGCCGACCCGTGTGTGGGATTACTGCTCTTGTGTTTGGTGCAGCTAATGATAATAATAATAATAGTTATTATTAGTATTATTATGAATTAAAACAGCATATTTTGTGCCCCTAACTGTGAGACCCATTTGGAACCCCAGGGGGAATAGCATGCAGACGACTTCCAATTTTTTCCAATTTGGCGTTAGAAAACTTCAGCATGAAGAGATAGATAGGTCTGGGCAGCGATGCAGACATCACACACACACACACACACACACACACACACACCAGAGTGGGGGTGGGGGAGAGGGCTGGGAGCCCCACTCGCCTCTCAGTCATCACAGGCTGCTGTGGGCCGCGAAGCCTGAGCCTGATCTCCCCGGGCCCGAAGCAGCACACTCATTAGCGTGGGCCCCCGAGTCTGGCTCTCAGGCTCAGAGCGGCCTATTGTTCTCCGCTCTCTGTGGAGGACGGAGGGGAGGCTTGTCATTGCCCGGCTCACAAACTGGCCCTGAGTTGCCTCTGTTGGGTGGACAGGAAGCTCTCAGTTGCTAGGGTACTAGGGCAACTCATGGCTGTTTGGGGACCATTTATTTTAGTGACAGGAGGGGGCAGAGCTCGGTCTGCCCTGGGTGGGGCGCCTGGAAGTTGCTCCTCTCAGAAGACAGATCCCAGGTTCTGCTTTCCCTCCTGCAGAAGCCAGCAGTGGCTCTGAGTGTGGGCGAGGACTGGGGGGGGGGCGGGAGGAGAGAGGGACAACGGGGATGCCCAGGATCACCCCCAGAGCTCAGCACAGACCCAGAGGCTCAGAGTCCAGCTGTTTACTCAGGGTGCCAGGCCCCAGGCCTTTGCGGCGGGGGTGGGGTGGGGGGGGCGTTGGGGGGTATTGGAGAGGGAGGGAAGGGGAGAGGAAGGAAGCAGGGCAGGAGGAGGGAGAGAAGAAAGGAAGGAGGCAGGCAGGGACAGAGGAGAAGAGCAGGCAGAAAGGGAGGGAAAGAAGGGCAGGGGAGAGGAAAACATGGGCTTTTAGTCACAGGGACCGAACGACTTGAGAGAGCTCCCATACTCCCTCTGACCTTCATTTCTCTTCATTTTTACACTGAGAAGGGGGAGGGGACAGCTAGTGTTTACTGAGCACTAACTACCTGCCGGATACTCTGCTACACGTGTTACCTCCTTCAGTCCTATAAACTGGACGCCAGCGCCTTCCCCATTGACGGGGGGGAAACTAAAGCACAGAGAGATGAAGTGAGGGCTCAGCTAGGGGGCCTGGCAGCTAGGAACTGGCAGGGCTGGGACTTGTACTGGGACACACTGGTCCCAGAGCCTCCATCTGAGCCACCACACGACTCTGTCAACACAGCTGGGGAGCAGCTTCCCCACCCCCCACCCCCAATTCTCCTTCATGGTGGTTCAGCCGCAAGACATAGGACCAGGAAGGAAGCTCTAGGGTCCTGTGAGCAGAGGGGTAAGGATACACTCTGGGCCCTTCTACCCACCCCCCATGCCTCTGCACACGCTGTGCCCTCTGCCTGGAGCATCTTCCTCTGGCACCCCCCCTTCCCCTCCTGCAGGACTCAGGTCACCTGCGCCCTTCCCACAGCTTCCCTGATGGCCAGCCTCGGCCTTCTGTGCCCACCTAGCTCTTCTGTGCCTCAGACACGGCTCTTACACTGCAGGACACTCACTGGCACCTCTGTGCCAGACACAGATTAGTAGCCGCTAGAACAATGGATCCCGTCTGGTCCTCTTTAATATATCCAGTACTTAGCATTGGAGTGAATTAATGAACACGTGCCCAAGGTCACAGGACTAGGATCAGAACCCCAGGCCTTAAATGCCCAGTGTCCATCAAACTGCTCCTCCCTGACTCTCTTGGAATCACAGAAGCAACATCGGATTCTAGAACTGAAAGGGGGAAGCAATGGGTCATCATGTCCAATGCCCCAGGTTTGCAGCTGGGGAAACTGAGGCCCAGAAAGGGCACGGCCAAGGCCCCCCGGCTCCGCGCCCACCCTTCCGTAATCCTGTAGATTGCAGGACCCCACTGCTGCCTGCAGGGGGCTAAGGAAGCGCCCCCGCGTGCCTGCAGCTGTGAGGTGTTGAGGATGTGGCTGAGGAGCCGGCTGCTATGGCCCCCGCTCGGGAAGCTCTTTGTTCACGGGTAGCTCCATGCTAGAGTGTGTCGTCAAAGGATTTGACCTGGCTGGAACCAGTGGCCAATGACATCTTCCCATGGGGCCCTTCCCAGCCCCGCAGCAGAGCTGGCTCGGGGCAGACCAGCAGCGCAGGGCACATGGTGCAAAAGGCAGCTCCTATTCACACCAGCATTCGGTCCTGACTCCAGACCCTCTCCTCCAACTCGTATGGTAACTCTAGGAGGGAGGCACTGGTATCTGTTTTAACAGTGAGGACACACGAAGTTCAGAGAGGGTAGGTAAACTGCCTAATGTTGCACAGCTCGTCGCTGGATAAACGGGGAAACCAGGCCTGTCAACTGCACACCCATACTCTTCCCACTTGACAGAAATCCCCACGCTCTGCGAGGGACACACCGGCTGCCTTCATCTGAGCAGCCCAGATCATGCTGCCATTGAATCCCATGAGCTTCCTGGTACCCAGATAAGGGTCCTTGCCCATTTCACAGATGAAGAAACTGAGGCACAACAGAAAAGGGGATAAGTGCTGGAGCCAGCAGTCACGGCTGGGGCCCCGACATGCTTTCCAGCGTGCCCCACCCCTTGCCCACCTCACCTGCCCAAGGCAGAACCAGTAACGGGCACCTCTAGTCCATGTGGAACTGAGAGAGTGCCCTGCCAAGCTCAATCCTTCAGAATCTGTTCTCCAAGTCCTCACCGTCCTCTGTGACAGACAAGCTCTCTGATGGGTCCTTACCTCTGTCCCCTCCCGCACCCTTCCCTACCGGGAAACAGAGCTCAGAGCTCAGGCAGAACCAATAACTAGCTTGTGCTTGGGTAGCTCTTCCCACGTGCAAACCACGTGCACACACATCCTCATTTCATCCTCAAAACCAAGTGATGGGAGAAGCATTAGCCCCACTCCACAGATGAGGGTGCCAAGACCAGAGAGGTTAAGTGATGGGCACAACCACAATGGTAAGCAGAGCCAGGCTTCTCGGAGCCCATTCATGTCCTCTCCTTTCAATCAGTTGCTCTGCACCATGTTCCCTGGCAACATCTCCCAGCGTGTGTGCCTTGAAAACATCCATTCCTCCAGTGCTAGGTGAAGAGAAAGGCAGATTCTGTGGACTGACTGGTTTAGGGAAACCTGGGTTGAATAGAGCTAACCAGGTGCCTGTAGGACTTTCCAGAACCTTTAAAGTGTAAATGTGCTTCACAGCTCTCCAAAAGCAGGATAATGTAAAAAGGAAGAGGAAGAGGAGAATAATGTGCAATATTTTCCAGATGTGCAGTTTTTCAGAGGATTTCAAAAGAACAATGTCTGTGAAATACCCCTCAGAAAACACCATGCTATGAGTCCTCTGAGGAGGAAGAAGCAGGAATAGCTATGTGGGAAGGTAGCCTTTAAAGTAGTACTAAACGGATGGTGCTAGGACAGGTGAAGAAGAGGAGGACCTATATTACCAAATGAGGGTTCAGTGTTTGCAAAATGTGGCATTAAAAATGCACAGGCTATGTTCGGGGAGTAAGGATTCCCCGGAACATATCCTCCTACAAGCTGGCATCCCTGGAGCAGCCCTATTTTTTATTTGGTTTGCATGTCTGGCTTCCCAGAAAGATTTTATTTGACCAAAGCGTTCCGCTGCAGAAGGGGACATCTGTTGTTTTTCCTGTCTGAAATCCATTCTCCCTGCTTCTGGTAATAGAACTTCACTTTTCTTTGGGGAGTACATTCTCTTCTGCTCCCAGTCATGTGCTTCCGGGGCATTCTAAGCCCCAAGCTCTGGCCCTGCCAGTCACAGCATCATACCTCCAGCACCATCCTACACCCACCTCTGTGATTGGCTTGCAGGTGGGCAGATGACTCGGTGGTCCAATGGGACTCACTCCGGGACTTCCGCTGGAATGACTGCCCAGGTTCCGAAACCAGGCACGCAAGCCCGGCACTGCCGGAGGCTCTCTCTGCCATCTCTCGGGGACAGCTTGCCTGAAGACGAAACCATCACAAAGGCAAGCAGAGTCTAGAGATGGGGTGAAACCATTCTGTCAACATCCCGTGGGCCCCTGCTCCCAGCCACACCTGAAGCAGACTGTCCCTCTGGGACCCGGATTTTTTAGTTACTTGAAATAATAAAGTATCTTATTTCTGCAGCCAATTTCCATTAGTTCTGCACACACATTATTCATTTACTCATTCAAAATAAGTTATGTTAGGCACATATCATGAACATGTAACCTGTACAGGTAAGGCTGCCACGTACAGCCTTTCAGGTTGTGCACTATACAATTCGAGGGGTTCCCTTTCACGGAGCAGTACCCTAGGGTTACAGAGCACGCAGCCTGAGGCCAGGGGGATACAAGAAGACATAAATCAGCCCGTGACCCAGAAGCGTCTGTGTTTCACTCACATACTTTGTCCTCTCTACTCTCTAGAATGACAACAACCTTCCTCTTCTCCCTGTGGGAATCCTTCCCATCCTTCAAAGCCCAGCACAGCCTCCACATCCTCCGAGAAGCACTGCCTGATTGCCTCAGTGGCCACAAAGTGGAGACTATGGAGGAAAACAGAGGGAAGAAAAAGTGTACCAAAGATGAAGAAGTGGCCTGGGAACCTGACATCCGAGACCCGCTAACACGGCCGATTTTTCTCAGTACTTTCTCACAGTGGGGCTGAGGTGGGAGGAACAGGTTCTGAGCACTCTCAGGGGATGATTTGCAGAGTGCCTCCCAGACACCCCAGAGAGCAGCTAGAGGTAGGGAAGGACAGCTGTGCTCTGGCATACACTGCAGGAGTGACAGGGAAGGCCCTCTGTCCCCTGCGCCACCAAAACCCAAGCGCTCCTCAATCCCGGATGCGGTTCCTGCGGTCACCACCCAGACAGCAGCTAATTCCGCAGAGCATCAGCCTACATTCTTCTCCTCTGCCTGCTTCTCCCATGCTTGGGGGAGGGGGGAATGACCTGGGGGTGGGAGGGCAGAGATGTCACATCTGGCTTGTTGTTCTCCCCCAGGTTTCAGGGTGGAGGGGCTCCCCAGCCACCCAACCTGCCTTCCCACTGGGACCCCTACCTCCCATCCAGGCTCACACTGCCTTGCTTCCGGGCAAGAGGGAAAACAGCACTCCCGCCTCTACACAAAGTGTCCAGTCCGGGCTCAGGCTCCGAAGCCTTCCAGGCTCCCTGATGTCTGTATTTGCATGGAATCTGATCTTCTATACCCCCTCCCCCCAGTCCAGCCCAGCTTTTTCTCCAGTCCCCCAATCTAGGTAAATAGCGAATAACCCTCATTAACATTTCATACATGTTGTATTATGCTCTTTTCCGTTGTATAAAACATGATACAAAAGACAGTCTAAAAAGAAACAAAATGCCCTCCTTGTGTGTTATTTACAGCAGACCTCTTCTAATCTAATCATCTCTCCTCCTCTCCCAGCCCAACCGCACCCCCCCACCCCCAGTGCCCTGCAACTTCGCAGGCGTTTTATTAAAATGAACACGTTGTTCCTGTGGCCCGGCTCTCTCCCTTGCAGGCCTGGGCATAAATAATTTATCTGAAAGCTGATTTGGTTGGCTACGCTTCCATAATTGAAGACCGTCCCCCACAGTTTATTGGCGAGCGTGGGGGCCCAGCCACTCAGCGCCCTGACCCCAGATGGAGCGATTCAAAGGCCCACCGCTGCCCCTGCAAAGCCCTAGGAGGCCTTGCTCATTGATGTGCGCTCCCGCCCCGCCTCCCTTTGCAGCCGGCCAGCCCTCCGCAGCCCTCAGTCTGTCAGGAGGCTGAGCTGCCAAGGCCCTTCCCCACCAGCATCCTCGGGAGGCTGCGGGCCTGCAGACCGTCCCTCGTGGTCGCCCCCCCCACTGCCCAGAGCGCAGCCCTACCTCGGCAGCGGCGCACCTGGCTGGCACCCTCTCTGGCCAGCACGTGCCACTGGATGTCTCCCCAGGGCCACCAGTGAGCCTTGGGGCCCCGGACCGGCTTGGAGACCCTATTTGAAACATGACGGAGAGGCCATCTCAGGCAATTCCTTCCCGTCTCTGTGGTTCAGGGTCCTCATCGGCACGCCGATGACAGGAAACAGTAAGAGCTCACAGCGCTGGTGGCGGATGAAACGAGCTGAGATACATGAGGTTCTTAGAACAGTGTGTGTCCCAGCCACTGTCAGCCGTCCCAGGGCTGCCTGAGCTTCGGAGAGCTGCCTTGCCCGAGGTCACACCCTTCTCGGATGGCTTGTACCCAGTGACTGACAGAGGTCAGGGCTAGAGGGCTGACTGGTTGAGCCCACACAGGTGACTCTGGTGGGCATCTGACCTTAGCACTCTGTGGTGTCAACCAAGACTCTCAACATGCGTCGACTCCTTCTCTGGCCTGGCCTGCCTCCCTCCCTCCCTCTCAAGGGCACCTGTCATGAGCACACCATTGTAGCCATCCTACAGGATAGACCGTGTCCTGTGGAACCCATCCTGCATCCCCCACCCTCAACCAGACCAACCCACAAATTCTCCCGGACAGTGACAGGGCCTTTCTCCCTGGCGCCAGGGTCCAGACCAGCCAGACCCTACAACCCACACAGCCGACTCCTGGCTCCAGCCCCTTCCTTCCAGACGCCTCACAGGCTGAAGGCTTCCGAAACAGTGATCAGTAAGACCCTTAAAATCCCCCATCTTGGCTTCATCATTATTATTTAAAACTCAGGACCCATGATGCCCAAGGCCCAGGGACACTGGGGGCCCAAAGATAAGAGATCCCCGTCACTCTGCCCCAGCAACTGGCCCAAGCCACGGGCAGCCCCTCTTCCTCCAGCAGAGATCCTTGCTCCCTCTTGCCTTGACAAGAGGCATCACTTGATCCATGGACTTCACAGTGTGGCCAACCGGGACCTAGAGACCGCAGTGAATTTTCATTTCTAATGAGCACCCCTCCTGCTGATGGAGAGGCTCGTGCTGAGATTGCCAGGAAAGGGGTCTGCTAAGACCAATCCAAGTGAGTATTTACATCTGGGGTATGTCCAGTCTTCTAGACTTCCTCGGGAGACAGCACAAGTCAGGTTGAGGAAAGAAATAAAGACAGGAAAAGGTAGGCAGGGCCTTCCCTGATAGAGGGTGACTTTTACAGCCCAGCACTCTACAGAGTCGGACCTCCACTGAGACCAAAGGGCCAGAGTCTCAGAGCAAGGAGCAGCTGGGCCAGGGAGGGCTCAGTGAACCAGCTCACAGATATTCACTGCGCATCTACCTGCTCACGGCAGAGCTGCTGGGGCAAGTAGAGATCCAGGTACATTAGCAAAGAGCAGAGCAGGAGGCCGGGATTCCGGGAACCCTGGCCAGCTTCAGAGCAGAATAAGCACAGATGTATAGAACACACAGACAGGCAGAGCTGAGGCCAGCTCAGGATGCCGAGTGAAGCAGGCTGCTGTCCTTGAGAATTCAGGCCTCTGGAGACTCTACCCAGTGACACGAGGTCCCTATCACTCTGCCCCAGGAACAACTAATACGAGCCCTGGGCAGGCCAGATACTCTGGGCTTCAGATAGGGAATGAGGTGTGACAGAGTCCCCACGAACACAACTGCATCCTTAGACTTTCATCTTAGAGTGTCCCTGTTTCATCTTTGCCTCTCACCCACCCAGCCAGTTTTTTTTTAAATGAAAGCATCTAGTAGTCTACATAGGACCAATTGGCTTGATTCATGGACCAGAAACCCCTCAAGCAAAAACATGATTCCCCCCCACTTTGGAGCCCTAGCAACTGGAAGGGTTTTCTTGCATTTGAACAAGCATAGTTAGACTTGCATTCACCTTCTTGTTCTGGAGTTCTCCTGGGATGCAGTGTTAGATTGGTGGGCACTCGTACATTCTGTGCACAAATGCTGAAATATCACTATTTCAAATGGCTTAATGATCATTGTACATGTGCCCTGAGCAAGGCTGCATGAATAACTAAAATGTCAAATGTCTTTGTTTTAGCTGCTACTTTATCAACTCTGCAGGTCTCATAAGCATGAGCCACATGCCAATTAGAATCTCTGATGGTCAAGTGTAAATGTCTTGGTTTCTTAAAAATGCAAGAATGAGTTATCACTTAAACTCTTTCTAGAAGAAATAATCTTTTACAACCTCAAGATCCATGGGTAGGAGAGATGGGTTGTTAGAAAGGGTTCTCCCTAAAGATGGCTCCCTTGCACTTGAGTAGAACAAATCCAAGGGCATAGTTCCATAGGTCTGAACTGGAATTTCCCACTGGAATCAAAATTCCAGACAGCCCTGAACATCACTCTATTTGTCAAGGCTGTAGACACACACACACACACACATCAAGTCTGAAAGAGGGAGGATTTCAAGAGCGATGATGTCTGCAGGGGTTTCTGAGATAAGATGAGGAGTCTTTCCAGCTTCCAAAGGGAGGAACCCCAGCTACGTTCTCCCTGCACCAGGGATTGGAGAGGTCAGTGGTCAAGGGCCCAGGGAGACAGTTGTTCTCCAAAGACCCTTTCCTGATGAGCTATGCCTCAGCTACAAAAAGCCAACCACAAACCTGTGTTTCCAACCCAGTCTCAATTCCAGGAAATTTCATTCTCTTTAATCAAGATCAATACGCACACACACTTAAACATATACATCTATACTCATGTATGTATACACATATATACATATATATGCTTGCATGTGTATAAAATATGATTTGAGTTATCCACTTACATCTATCTTTTCACCAAATAAACAAATAAGCATGAATTCACCCATCAGGAAAATTCCATTGTCAGGATCCATGTCAGATTTTTACTTGGGATAATCTTGTCATTTTGGTGGGGGCGGGGCATGTCCAGAGATGAGCAGAGGTCTGATATGGGTCATCAGGGGCATGGCTGGGATGAATCAAGGCTGTTCTTCCACTTTCTCCAAGACTGTGCTTTGTTCCCAGGTATGTGTGTGGACCAGGGGTAGGGAGAGGAGGTGCGGGTCCCAAGACCTGGGTCCTTCAGGGGACTGAAGCACTCTGGGGACAGCCTCAATCTTGTGAATCATTGCCACGAGGTGTCTGTGAGGTCAGACAGCCGGCCTTGTAACCCCATCTCCTCATTCACTAGCTGTGTGCCTGGGTCTCAATTTCCCCCATCTGTCCATTGAGGAGAGTCATATTTGCCTGGTGGAATGGTCGGGTGAAATCAGCATGATAAGGCCGAAAATGCAAGACAACCAGTGATGAGGCGCAGATGAAGCCGAGGATGAGGAGTCTACCCCCAGAACACAGTAGGCCAATCCATGACCTAGAATCAAAATCTAGCCTCAGATTCCCAGACCAGAGCTCTTTTTAATGCAACAGGGATTTCAAAGTGAAATCCATAGAGAGAGTATCAGGGGCCCCTGAGGGATAGGAGAAACTTTCTAAATTTGATGTTGTCATCTCAAAAATTGAAAACCATTAGTGAGACTGTATTGGATTGTGCGTGGATGATCATGTGATCACCAAATAATGCCCCGGGAATTCAGAGTTTGCATTTACATTTGGGTTTACTATCTCGTTCTTGCAAAATGAAGGCCAGAAGACTTCACGGGCTACTGTGCAAACACAGGTTTAGCGGTTTAGCAATTGTTTAAACAGGGACGAGCAGAGGGAGGATTGAGTCATCAAACACTTCAGGGGACACTGGCAGGCCACGGCAACCGGCTCTGTGCCGAGGTGGACGGGACTGCAGTCGCCACTTTGCAAGCAGGTGCTGGAGGGAATGTCATCTTGGTCCACAAGGACGAGCTTCACAGCACAGGACTATAGGTAAGGGGATGCGACCGGAAAGCGTCTCGCTAACTGGGATGTATTTTTATATTTTTTAAGTTATTAAAAAATATTGGGGGGCTCTAATAAACTGGCCCATCAAAACCTTAGGTTTGTGGTTACAGATTTGTCCATTTTAACCCATGAAAAATAATAATATTGGTAAAATTCTTATATTAAAATACTGATAATATTGACAATAACTCCAATGATGGCCTGGCATGGTCAAACATCAAAACAACCTAGTTGATAACAAGCAGAACTTAAAATGGGAATACGTCCTTCTATTATTAAACCCAACATAGCTTATTTTACTTTCAGCAAAACATCATCTGTCACATTAAATTAATGCCATTAATTTGAATTTTAATGGTTTTGCAGTTTTGTTTGCATATAATGTGTAATTGTGTTTTGGTTTTATAGTGGTGTAAGAGCTAAAAGCATAAGGAATTTATACTTACTTTTATGTTTGTATATATTTAAGTAACAATATGATCAAAATAGTTTTAGTCAACACCGGGGGTCTGCAATAATTTTTTCCCTTTAAAATGCATATATTAGTCAATTTTAAGAATCACTGAGACTGCACCATAGCTCATTGCTAAATGCACAAGAGTACTTCGATTTAAAAGTCCTGGGTGAGGTTGGATTTGGCCCAATGCATTGTGGGATGGGGATGTGAGCCAAAAATGCCCCCGAGGAGTCTAGGTCTGAGCTTTGCAAAGTGCTGAGCCAGTTAGTGACCATCTCAGGTGGCTAAAGGACCCTAATGGGCTACCGATATCTTTTTGGTCTCTTTCTGCTGTTTCTTTACTAAACAATTCCAAGCAATTCCATGTTAATTCAGTGACAAGCCACTGAGCACCCAGAGGTCTATAACTGGAATCACCTATAATAAACTTTGCATTCATGCACTTCGCTGGAGAAAAATGTCCCCAGTCTGGTGCACATTGTCATCATTTCCCAGTGAGGGCCGTGGATGGGCGTCCCTGTGCCTGACTCTTTGGCAGATACTTGCTCATTACCTTCCATCCATACTTGAAAGCTGGAGAAGCAGGGGCTTGGAAGGGCTCGGTCCCTTACCTGACACCCACAGCTGAGTAAGTGTCTGTGCATGGCCTTGAACTTGTGGCCATAGGACTCTGGAGCCCAGACTCTAGCCACTCCACTCTGTGGCCTCCTCCTCTCCCGGTGGCTGTAGTGAAGGTAGAAGGTAGAAGGCAGGAGGTTCTCAGGGATGCTAATCTCCTACAGACAGAACTGTTCTTCTCTGTAACGGGATAGGAATGGGAATCCTTTAGCCGAAACTCCAAAGCCAGGGGCAGCAGGGGACAAATACCACCATATTCCAAATGGGGGGGTGGCCAGAATCCTTCCCTGGGTGTGTTGTGAACTGTGTGCACTTCCGTTACTTCTCGCTCTTCAGCCCACATTTCAAGCAAAGCAAGAGAGCTTATGTCTGTGTATGTGGGGACTTTGACATTACCTAACGTGCTGGGACCTCCCTGCTCTCTGCACCTCTGCAAACTAAAACTACTGGCAGGCGCTCCAGAGATCTTCTTGTAGAGATTAGGGTAGCCACAGAGAGGGGACACTAGAGCCTCCTTGCCCAGATGGAGGCCCACTGCACTGCGGGAACCCCAAGCCCACGCCTAGGCACAGATATTTCTGTTTATCACACATTCCCCCCCCTCCCAGGGTTAGAGTAGAGGGCAATCTCCAAGACGGTATCCCACTCGGAGAACTCAGGATGAGAGGCTAAAGGAGGAGGGTACGGTCAAGGGCAGCTGAAGGGCCTGCAAGTGAATGTGAGCTTCTCCAAGGCCAAAAGGAGGCCAGAGAGAGCAACCAGGTTCCAGGGCTGTGCTGGGGACCACCCCCCAGAGGAGACAGAGGACCACTGAGGGAACATCTGTACCCCACAAAATGCCTGGACAGAGGCCTTGAAAACAAGAGAGAATTCAGCCAGTGCATTCATCTGAAAAGATAGGGCCCCCTCTCTTCCATCCCCCCGCATTTTGCAGGGGCTCTGGAAAAATCAGCAGTAGGCAGGCAGATGTATTGGCTTCCTAGGGCCGCCGTAACAAAACCCCACCAATTCGGTGGCTTATAACAACAGAAGTTTATTGTCTTCTAGTCCTGGACACTACAAGTCCGAGACCAGGGTGTCAGCAGGGACACATCCCTTGGACAGCTCTAGGGGAGCATCCTTCCCTGCCTCTTCCAGCTTCTGGTGCTGGCTGGCAGTCCTCGGCCTTCCTTGGCTGGTAGATAGGTCACTCCAGTCACAGGGCCATCTCCTGTGTGTCCTCTGCCCTCTGCATGTCTGTCTCTGTGTCCACATTTCCCCTTTATATAAGAACACCAGTCATACTGGATGAGGGCCCACCCTGATGACTTCATTTTAACTCAATTAATTCTATAAAGACTATTTTCAAATAAGGTGATGTGCTGAGGAAGTAGGTGTTAGGAGTTCAACTTATCTTTTTTCAGAGACACAATTCAACCCATAATAGTGGACAACCCATCCCCAGGCCATCGCAGGTCTCCACGCAGCGACATGGTCAGGCCCACGTGGCAGGGAGGGAGACGCTTTAAATTGGATGTAGGGGACGGGCTGTGCACGGGCTGGGCTGGACCTTTTTAATATCTGAGAGCGAAATTTATTCTGTGCATGAAAACGGTTGAGAAGCGCTCGTACGTGCCTGCCATGTCATCAAGGGGAGGGGAAGGAGACCCAGCCGGGCATGATTGAAAGCATCGAAGGGAGAGAAATAAAGCCATTTCCTGTTCGTACCCCATCGAGTTCAGCCCATTCAATATATGGTTATATATACAAGAGGCAGCTAGGGACCGAGGCAGCACAATATAACGTCAAGTGAATTAAATCAACTGTGGAAGGGGGAAAAAAAAAAAAGGAAAGAAGAAAAGCAGAGAGAAAATGCTAAGATAGTCAGGAAGGAAAGACTCGGCATCTGCCCCTGTTAGACACAGGCCTGGATGGGCCCTTCGAGGATGGGGTGGATTCTGCCCAGTGAGCAGACAGGGGGGCGAGGGCAGGACCTGCGTGAGCAGAGCCGACCTTGTGCCAAAGCTGCAGACAGCCTGGATCCCATCCCAGGAAGGTCTGCGACCCTCTTAGGGAACTTTTCTGTTCCCCATCCTGGGCAGCGGATGCAGATTTTACGCGTGTCTGCAGGAGGCTAAAACTGTCTTCAAACACAAAATTGTAATGATCAGATGTCTGTGTCGGGGATGAGAGTGTTTCCTCGAGCCGAAGGAGGGCCGCAGACAGTGCCAGGAGTGGATTATGCATAACCCACGACCACGTCTCTCCTTCCCACTGCCAAGGCTCCTGGCCCCCAGTCTCTTTCTCCCGCTTGGTTGGATCCCAGATGGGTTTTCATGAACAGTTTTGCTCTCTCAGCTGCATGCACCCAGGTTTTTCCAGATCCAAAGATGTGCTTCTACCTCTTCTTCTCTTCTGGGTCGTGAGCAATGTGGAGGCTGTTTGGCGTCTTAGAACATCGGAGAGAACAGAAAGATGCCCCTCGCCGATCGGAAAGGAGGATTTAGAGGGAACTACCCACTACCAAGGGGAGGCCCAGAGCCTGATGCTTTGCAGAGAGCTTCTCGGCTGGGTGTCCACCGTCATTTCGGAACTCAGGGGGCCACAGGAAATCGGTAGCAAAATGTCTCTAAGCAGAAGCCCCGATGCTAAGCCCATGCATTTGGCCACGATCAGCCCCGAGCTGTAAGACCTTTTCCACCCCGATGTGTCAGACCTCCCTTTTAAGTCGGCTAGGCAGCTTCAGCCACACTGGGTGTGTGCTGCTCACACCCACGACCCTTACGTGCTCCCCCTCTCCAGCGCTGACGCCAGCTTTCCTGCAAGACCCTTCTCCCACTCACATCCCTATCTCCTCCTCCTCCTCCCTCCTCCCTCCTCCCTCCCTCCGAGACGGGACTCCCACAGCCTTGCCAGAAGCCGCCTCCCTCGGCCCGAGAGCCCATCTCCCTGCAGACCCCTGGTCCTTCATCTGTTCATCTTCCCCAGGGGCCCTTTCTAGCTGCTATCAGAGCCTTGTTTCCCAAAAGGGGTGCTGCTGAAGACAAGCAATGCGCCTCGTTCTGCAGAGGGAAGGGGGCCCTCAGGAGTAAATGCAGTAGGGAATCCGCAGATTCCGCAGCCCCCTCAGGAGAGCAGCCACGCTCTGAAGATTCCTGCATCATAGAATAAGCTTCACCCCCTCTGACTCAGGATTTCCCAGCTCTGTGACCACGGAGACTTTTGTTCCCGTAACGTCTATGAACAGTCCCCAGGTATGGTATGTCTCGGACACTACTCTTGGAAGAGCCACGTGAGGGTCTGTGGTGACGCACAGCAGCCCCAGCAGGTTCTCGGGGAGAGCCCCTGCTTGAGTCTTACTGGCCTCTTCTCTGACACCACGCCCTGCACATTGTAAGCGGCCGCCGTGATAAGCGGGCGATCCCCACCCCCACCCCGGGCAGCGTGAGGTTGGGTGCGGAGGCAGAAAGAAAGCACAGGCTCACCCTCTGCCCCTTAAGCCCACTCCCCGCTCTCCCACCACATGTCCCCTCCCTTCTCCACCACCAGAAGGACACTGAACTTCTCCAGAAAGTGGCCAGTTTTTAATAACCACACAGAACCTCAGAGACAATGAGGTGTGGTGGGAAACCGTGGGGACACACAGGTCAGAGCCGACCTCCTCCCTTTCACGGTGGATCTTAGACCAGTTCCTTCACCCCTGTGAGCCTCAGTTTCCTTATCTGTGAAAGAACCATCGTCATAGCTGCTCCAGGCCGGCAGGAAAGCTACCTGAGATGCGTATGAGCACACACAAGTCCCAAGTCCAGCGCAGCAGCCGGGGAGGGCCCAAAACAGGCTGTGATTCTGGATCCTGTCTGGGAACAGATTTCCTTTTGCTGACCCATGGGGTATGCATTTGTGGGGCGTCTCGCTGAAATGAGAGACCTGAGGGTCTCACCAGAGCTGATGTGTGGCTCTCTAGCAGGGGTCCTGGTGACTTTCTGGGGACCCCTTTCTGTTTGCGGGGCCTGTTGAAATAGAACAGATCACAGTTGTCTTGGGAGCATGTCTGAGCCCTCACTGAGGGGCCCCTGTGGGGGGCACGGCCCTGGGATGGAGAAGCAAACACCCAGTCATGGGGCTTGGTCTCCATGGGCCTGACATGACACGGACCGTCCCTCAAGCCTCTGCCTCTGTCCTCATGCACAGAGTTTTCTCTAAATACCTCCTTTCTCACCTAGGCTCTAGAGCTCTGTCTAACTGCTTTGGGGAGGGGATAAAGCTGCAGGAAACAGAGAAGCTGGACATCTCTTTCCCGCATGGAACCCCAAAGCGCCATGTCTATCGGGAAACGAGGAGGACCAATGGTCTCTGATAAAGAATACGGAGGATGCACAGTGAGTTACAGCAAGTGCCCCCAGCTCCAGTGGCTGGGCCTCCCTGGGCACAGGGAGTGGAGGGAGCCAGAGGGAGTGACATCAAGGGAGTTGTCAGTAGGTCCCAAGAAGGTGAACCCCACAGGAAACTCCCGAATACATTCGTGAGATCCGGAAGAGAAAAGCCTGGGCTCCGTGGCTGGGGAGGAGGCAGGGATCTGGACAGTAAGGGTCTGCAGGGTATTTCTAGGCAGCTGGGGCCTCAGGCAGCTTCACGGTGTCTCCGTGCCCCAGTGGGTAGCAGAAGCAGCTGAGTGGTTCTGTGGGCACCCAAGGCTGGTGAGGTAGGAGCGGGGGATGCTGCCAGCTAAAGAGGGTTCGCCAACCGGCCTGCAGCATCTCAGCACCACCCGTGGGGACCATCCCTGACGGCCAAGTGGCCTGAAGGACATGTCCAAGAAGCCAGGTGTCCCATCCATCCGACACCTGCATAAGCTCGGGGATCTCACACATCCCGACGGAGAAGGCCATAAGCCCACAGGGTCCCGCGTGCATCGCCTTGGTGGAATAGGAACCAGAAACTGAAACTGAATTGTCATAGAAAATTTGAGGAAATTCCGTTTCTTGCATGCCTGAGCTTCTGACTGACGTTCTCAGCCACTGAACCCAGTGAAGTCTCGGGACCATCCTACCGTGACCATCAAAGACACTGGATCCAGAAGGGGATCTGCTAGGGACTAGCCCGGAGCATGCAGCACTCTCTCCCACGTCTTCTCCCTCTGAGGGGCCTGACACCTCACTCCACCTTCTGACTCTCTGAGGCCCCGGGGCTTTGTCCCCACTGGGTCACAGGGCCTCGATATCGTGCATTAGGCAAGGCGCTATGTAACTGTGCTGGTACAGATGAAGTAAGCCCTTGGTTAACGGTGGCTACTGTTCTCATCCTGATCACAGAAAATACAACTTCTGCCTCTCCCCTCTCCTTGGCATATCCCTCCCTCTGACCCTCCCCACCCCATCCTGCCAAAAAGGGCCAAGGGAGGGTGAGGGGATCCTGAGTGGATTGTGGGGGGATTCCAGGCAGCCCATTCCAGGGCAGGGCTCAGTCCCTCACTGTCACCATTGGAGGATGCCAGGCCTGGAAGGACCCCCAGACACAAAGGCACTCACACCCTAGTTCCCCTGATGGGAAGGCAGCCCAGAGGAGGCGGGGCAGAAGCTGAGCCCAGGCTGAGAGCCAGCCCTGGCTGGCCCCGGCCACTGCCTTTCCCCCTCTGTTCCCGCCAGCCACCCCTCACCCCCAGGCTGGATTCATGAGGGAGGAGGAGGAGGAAGAGGAGGACTGCTGACTCCTCACGTCTAATCACGGTATCACTCACTTCCTTGGATCCAGTCCCAAAGGGGTGGTCCTGGCACATCGGGGAGGCGGCAAAGCAGCCGGATAATCCTCCTGCATGCTCTCTGGAGAACAGCACCGAGCTAATGGACTCACCTCTACCTCCTTCCCCAGGCCCTGCCGAGCAATAGCTGAGCCCCTGCAGCTGCCTGACGGCCGGCAGGACCTCGAGGCCACAGGAGGCCCCATCAGGTGGGCAGGTGGGCAGGTGGGAGGGACGTTGCCCCCACCTCATCCAGAGGTCCTGTCCTGGAAATCCAGACCAGGAGGGATGTCACCTGCCTCCATGAACACGGCCTGTGGACCTGTATTGTGCCAGACACGGAGGGACTGCAGGGAAGGAGGGGGGACCCTGCGTAGAAGACCCCCAGGCAGGACGCCTCCTCGCCTTTCTGCAGATGGCTACACTTGGCAATTCCCCGTCCTGTTCCTTCTCTTGGCCTTCCCATCCTGTCCATGCACAGGTCCTAACCATTTGAGAGCCTCGCCATCCGTCCCTGCAACCAGCTGCACACTCGGGGCCTCAGTAGCCTGCGCGGCCTCCCTCTCCACTCATCCTCTCCTGCCTTTGCCTGACATCCAAGTGACACCGCTCCTGCGTCATCACTAGTCCCTCTTAGGGACCCCGGCCACCCAGCTTCGTGGTGGCAGAGGAGGCCAGGCTGGCCCGCTCCAGGCCCGAGGGGGCTGCGTTCTCCCCCTGCCCCTCTGCTTCACTCCCCACCTGCAATCGGTGGCGCGGGTTTGGCTTTAGGAGGTCAAACTCCGTGCTCTGGCCTCCGCCTCCTTCCTCCCTCGGTTTGCTACCCGTAATGGATCGTGCTCAGGCTACTGTGAACTTGGTGGCACAGGAGAGGTGGAATGCAGAAGAATGTAACAGCGGGGCGGCCAGGAATGAATGGTCTTTACAGGTGCCGGGGTGACCCCTGAGTGCCAGGGCCCGCCTCCGGTGGGAAAGGCAGAGCCATACAATGGAGCACTAGGGCAACAATGCGGAGGGAAGTCCAACTTTGTTGGACTTTCTATTGAGAGAAAGAAGCTGGACACAAAGGAGTACCAAGGTCTCTGGGATGCTGGGCATATTCTGTTTCTTGATCTCAGTGCCGGCGACACAGGTATATTCACTCTTTGTGAAATTCCATCTGGCTGGACACTTACTATTCATGTCCTGCTCTGTAAGCATATTACACTTCAATAAAAAGTTTACAGAAAAGGCAGTGAACCTGCAGCTCTGGGCCTTCTGACCTGACAGATTCCCCGCTTCGGGCAGGATCTGTTGAGTTCCGAACTTCAGGCACACTTCGAAAGTAAAGATGCCCAGGGACCCGTGCTCACGCCCTCGGGCCGGCTCCGCGTCCATCCCTGGCACCGCCGGCCTGCTGTGCGCGGTTTGTTCGGGAGCCAACAGAAGTGAGAGCGTCCACAAACCCAGCCCGGCTATTCTCACCAGCCCTTTCATCCCGAGCCGGTGGCCCGGCTTAGATCCCCAACAGGCCAGGCTGCACACCTCAAAGGCAGGGTGCTTCCTGGGCATGGGGACAAAGGTCTTTGCAACTCAGCTCCTCTCTGGCCATCAAACCAATTAACTACAGTGATCACCCCAGATCCTGTGTCCACTCCTGGACAAAATAGGATCTGGCCAAACTCTTTCCCTTTTACAGAGGGGGAGGGTTAAATTAGGGCCCAAAAACAGAATGAGCTTGCCCAAGGCCATTGCGTTGCTGTGCTGTGGGCATGCCCTGGGTCCTCACCTAGCTCTCTCAACAGCTAGGACCGGGTCTCGCACCCCAGCGGCCCCCACCCTGCCCTTCAGCAATTGGGAGTGGGGTTGTTCAGGGCTTCTTTCCTTTAAAAGAATCTTAGAGGCTTGAAGCAAAACGACATCCGTCTTCACTGGATGCATTTGGGGCATGCTGGACATGGTAGCGGGGAGAGGGCGTTTCTGGGGCCTCCCGGCGTGGGCGGGTCACAGCGGGCTGAGGCTGGCAGCCTTCAACCCCCCTCTGCCACAGGTGAGCACAGACATCAGCCCCAAACTGTGATCCACGAAGTTCAACACTGCGGGCCACTATCAACGGGAAGAAAGGGCTGTCCCTTCCCTGTGCTCCAGCCCCGGGGGCCTCTGGAGAGGATACCTTTGCAGCAACTGCCCAGAGGCCGTCGGTGCCATCTGGGGGACAGCCTGACCAGAGGCGGCAAGGAGAAGGAAACCCCCTGGCTTGCTGCCCTGCCAGAGCAAGGGAGGCCTGTGCCCTCTCCGCTTTGCTTCTCTATTCTCACTTCCGCTCACTCATTCCCGCTCACCCCCTCTGTGCCCCAGCCTTCAGGCCACACTCATCCCTCACTTCTCCCTTGTTCATTCACCTCTTCCCTTGCTCTTTCCCCCTCGCCCCCAGCATTTACCCCTGCACTCTTTGACTGCGTCTCCCCCATTCTCCCCTCCCTTCCTTCAATCCTCCCGTTGATTCTCTCTTCCTCCCGGCCCTCAGGCACTCCTTTCCCTCACAGGGCACAGCAGGTGTTAGTGTTGTTCGGATACTCCCAGCCGCCTCCCTTCTAGACCGGAGGTGACTTTCCCTTGCTAGATCCCCTGTGGGAGAGGATGGGCCTCGGCCCGTGGTTGCCAGTGGAGTTGATGTGCATCACCTCTGCACCAGAGCCTTTCCCGGCTCCCTCCGGACATCAGTGCTGACTATGCCCCAGGGGCCAGCAGCATTCTGATGAAGAGCCTGGGTTCAGAGTGAGGAGCGAATGGAGGCCGGCTCCCAGCCCACCACAGCTGCCATGGAGGCGCCCCAGTCATCCCCTTCCAGAGAATCTGCTGGGACCGGAGCTGACTGACGTGAGGCTGCAGGTGCTTCCCTCAGGCTCTCCCCACAAATGACTCGTACCCGTGATTGGGGTACGAGAACTGGGCCACATGAAGGATTCCACATCTGGGCGATGTTGGCTTCGGGGCTCTCCATCAGCCTGGTCCGGACCTTCTCAGTCAAGCTCCACCCACTCTGCCCGTCCTTCCCTCCCTCTGTCCTTCCTCAGGTCTCAGACCTGCCCCAAGCTTGAGGGGTCTCCCTGCCTTCCCTGCCTTCCTCTGCCTTTATCCTCCACAGGCACTTCCCCTAATCGAGGCATATAGAACCCCATCCTGAAGCCTGCTCCACACTGACAGCCCAACTCACAAAGGACGTGTGCGCAGCAAGCACGAGCCTTTCACTGTTTGCTTGTGCACTGCTGTGGCAGACCCCAGCCTCCTCACTCGCTCCTTCTCTCATCGACCACTCAGTCTAGACTCGGCGACAGGCCGCTTCCTCACCCGTCTCTCTATCCACTGACGCCACTCTGACATCCGCACACGCCTGTCACATGCGCAGCTTGGGCTCTTGGTGTGCGGGCGCCCTTGGTAGCCCAGGTCCTTCATCATGGTGAGCCCCCCATCAGCCTCTCCCTCACCCTTTCTAACGCCTAGGGGACCCTGTGTAAGTGGAACCAGTGCTTGACTCCACGGAACGCAGTGCAGGACATCAATCCTCCCAGACAAAAGCCACCCAGGTGAAAACTTAAACAATGTCAATCCCGTCCCAGGAGGTGAAGGGGCCTCACCTCGTGTTGGAGACGGAGCAAACAGATGTTGGTGCAGACAGCTGAGCCAAGATTTGGAAATGAGACACAGCAGGGATTACTACCATTAAATCAGCCCCTCATTCCCCAGCCGCTTACTCTAAGTAATGGGCTCATCTGCGGCCCCACCACACACGTCTGGGGCTTCACGTCCTTCCTCGTTAGCTCATGAGGTATGTTTTTGTAGGGTGAGTATTTGGGAGTCCAGCCACCTTCCTAAGACCCCTAGGACCTGGATCCCCTCTCCTTCCACCACTCTTTCTTGGGGGTGTGAACTGGGGTCAGACAGGATCATTCACAAGAATGACTCCTGACTCTCCTTGTCCTGTTCTACCCCCACATGGCCTTCAAAGAGCTCTCCTGAAAGACTCATTCATACCCCATTAAGAACCTCAATAGTTCGCATCACCTTATGGAGAAAGCTGAACTGCTTAGCATGATCGTTCGTGGCCCTCGTCAGCCCGACAGCAGCCAGCTCCCCTCCTGCCCCGTCCCCCGCACCTCTCCAACACACACAAACTCACACGGTCACGCACGTGTGTGCATGCACACATACGTGCACACACACAGCCAGTTGCCCCGGGCTGCCTCCTTCTGCACAGAGGGACTGACTTGGTGGGCTTTCACTCTTTTGACTTTGCTCCTTCTCTCCCCTCCACCTGACACAGCCCATCTTGTTCCTAAGGACACTACTCAAGGGCGAGCTTCTTCGTGCTTCCTCCAGCCGCCCTGAAGTGAGTGCATCGGTCTGGCTCCCTTTGGGTGTAGTGGGTGCTGGAACAATCCCCTGCTTGCCTGCCTCACTTCCTCCTGGGAATCGATGTTGAGAAGGAGCTTTGGATGGTATATCAGCCTGGCTCGGCACTGCATCACAGGGGGCAAGCTACCCTACTTCTTCGAGTCTCTGTCTCTCCATTTTGGGGTGAAAATAACACTGACCGTCTCATGCAGTGGTCGTGAGGACTGAGTAGGACAAACAGCGCACTACCCTAGTTTGTGTCTATGTTTATGCATATCCATTCCCAGGCAGAGGGAACAGTCTGAACGAATATATGCCATCATGCTAACAGTGCTTGTCTCTGGGCGCGTGAGATTTATGGGCATCATTTCTGCTTTTGTTTTCCTTAGCTGAGGTTTCCATATATATTTTTTAAATAATAAGCACGAACTGCTTTTGTAATGAGAAAAAAATAAAACAAATATATTTCTGAGAGAGAAAAAAGTGAGTAAGTGACACAGCTGGCTTGCAGCAGCTCGCCTGCCTCCAAGAGGCTTGTGGGCTCGTTTTCTTGTCTTGGTGCTTCCTCAGCACCTCCCCCAGGGGCCGGTACCTAGTGAGCACCAGTGAACTCTTCTAGTCCAACTTCCTCATTCAGGAGATGGGGAGCCTGATGTCCAGAGAAGGAAGAGACTCTCCCAAAGCCACAGGTGAAATGAGCCTCAGAGGCGGGGCTGACCCCAGACCTCAAGCCCCTCAGCCCATGCTCTTCTCCCGCTGGTAGAGACCAGGCAGAGAGGGGTGATTGACAGGAGCCCACCAACCCCTTTCCTCCTGCACCACCTACTCTCTGGGTTGGCCCACCAGGCCCCATCTTGACCCAGGTGTGTTGGTTCTAGCTCTAGAATGATTGCAACCCATGTCCCTGAACCTGACATTAAGATCATAGGACCTACCAAGGTGCTGGAACACATCCAAAGGGACAAAATCGCTGCAACGGACCAAGGCTTGTGTCTTAGGATTAGAGACCCCAGAAGAGGTAAGGTCACCGTAGCACAGGGCAAAACAACTCATAAACCAACTCATAACCCGCCCTGCCTTCTCCTACCCCTCCCCTTCCTGTTTCTCTTCCTCATATAAGGATTAACCTCAGGAGGACTCATTTAAAATAAAATAAATATTCACAAAGTTCACGTGGATATCCACACTCAAAAATAACATTTAATTTTCAAGGGCAGCAGAATAGCTCTCCAGTGACATTGAAACGGAGATGGTAGAGGGCTCTCAGCCTGAGTCTCTCAACCCCCTTTCCTGACAAAATCCTAATAAAACAGCAAGGTTTCCAGCATTCAGGAGGCTGTGACCTGCTTGGATCCTCTACAGTTTCAATCCCAATGGAGCCATTTTCATATCAAAAGACCCCCCCCATGTCTACCCCATACAGTTGAAGATGGTGGGATGGGGCCGAGAACATTGGAACAAGTGGGGAGGTTCTCTCTAACATCTGGGGCTTGTTGTGGGACAGGAATCCTACACACCTGGATGTTACATACTCGTGATCAACCCCCAATAACCTCAGAATTCTAATACTGCACATCTTGAATATAGTTTGACCAAACCCTGGCATCTAAAGAGAAGGTAAAGTGCTAGAATCCACCCTATGGCACCCATTGCCCTTTATATTCCTTCTAGCAGCTTAAACCTGCCCAGAACCCAGCACTGGAGAGCATCCTGACTCGTGGCCCTACAGACAGAACCGGGAGCTAGGAAGATTCCCTGTCTGAGAGCAGGTGTCTCTCAAGCAGGGCAAGTTCTATTTAGAGCCCTTCTCTTCTCAAGAAAAGAAAGAGGGAGAGAGAGGAAGAAAGAAGGAAAACAGTTGCAAGGGAAAACATGAACTCAAGAGAGAAGATCTAAGGGCTAAGTCGTACCCGCCCCCCAGTTGGTCTGTTGAGGTCCTAACTCCCGGTACCTCAGAATGGGACTGTACTTAAACATAAGGTCTTAAAGAGATAAATTAAATTCAGTTAAAATATGGTCATCAGGGTGGGCCCTAATCCAGTACACCTGGTGTCTTTATAAGAAGAGCTTAGGACACAGACATGCACAGAGGGAAGACAATGGGAAGACACGGGGAGGAGCGGTATTTGTGACGGCAGCCCAAGCAAACGAATACACAGTCTGACGTCCACTCTCCCCTGCCCAGGGATAGGCCCTGACTTCGTCATAACTTGGGTAGACATATTTTCCCTTCACGGGCCCTCTTCCTCCATAAATAGATATAATTAACATTAATATATTATAATATACATAGATTTATATACTATTATTGTACAACTATATCGGTATAAAGATGAACATATTAATGCGATATATTGAAAGATTTTCTTCGACCTACAAGTTTATTTTTCTCTTGAATTTTAAAAGAAATTAAAGCATTTTGGAGGGTACCTGAGAGGACCGTGGGCTCCAGACACCGTGCCCACTGTGCTTAGGCAGAGCAGCTGTCCCTATACACACCTTTTAAAGCAGCCGTTGCTAAATCTGTCCCGCCAGGCGGGCTGAGACCCAGCTCGGGCAGCTACGAGAAGCTGAGCTCCTGCGTGGAGGTGCCTGGCCCAGGGTGAGTGGCCATTTGCCCACCTCTAAACCTCGGCTGGGCGAAGAAAACGCACCCCACCTCCAAAGCCGAGTTCCCAGACTGCCTCCTGGTTCCTGGCCAGCGACCCGAGTCTGAGAAGCACGCTTTCTGTGGCTCCTGGCTGCATCTCTGACTGTTTCAAAGGGCTTTTCTCCTGGGTCGCGGCAGGCAAAGCCAGCCGAGAGAATAAACCACTGGCCCTGCAGGCTGTCTCCTCCACTCCCCTGCCCTGACCCCAGCCCCTCCCGCTTGGCTCTGGCTCTCCCACAGATCTCGAGGGAGGACCCAGTCCTCTCTTGTGCAAAAGGCACGGCTGGACGGCATCAGTGGTTTGAGACTTTTTTCCTGCCACAAAGCCTTTTCTTCCAATGAATTCCTACATGGACACCCAGTGGATAAAAAGAATAAATAGAGAGCTGGCCTGGCTGACTTGGGCATACTCCCTAAGGGGATTCTTTAGAACCCCAAGGGCTCTAGGGGCACTTCTTGAAAACCCCTGGGCTAGATAATCTCTTGGCCCCCAGAGCGGGAAGAGAATGGCCTCAGTGCCACAGCTAGTGGTCGGCAGAGTCCTCCTACTCCCGGGCTGGGGACACCAAGGCTGGGGCACAGTGGGAACAGGGGCAGGTTGATGGCGGGAGGTGCCCCAGAGGAGTGATCAGGGGAGAACTAGGGTGACAGTGGGACCTGACCCGGGAAGTACAGAGGGTCTGACCCTCTATACAGCAGCCATGTACTCATGGTCATGGGCACAAAGATTGTAAGCCAGAGGTCATGGGCATAGCAGTTATGGGCACAGTTGTCATGGACAGAGAAGTCATGGATACTGTGATGGTGGGCACATGGACACAGTGGTCATGGGCACTGGGATCACTGACTCAGAGGTGATGGACATAGCATTCATGGACACAGAGGTCTTGAACACAGTAGTCATGGACCGAGCAGTCATGGGCCCCGTGATGATGGTCACTGCAGTGAGGGACTCAGGGGTCTTGCTGAGTCTTGCTGATAGCGGTCATGGACACAGCACTCATGCACACGGCAATCATGCGCAGCCCACAGGGGCATTTCTGCTGAATCCATTAGCAGACTGGCGGCAAGTCCCCACCCCTCCTTGGGAGCTTTCTAGCAAGCTAATCCCTGCATAGCTGAGACATTAAATCATTGCTTCTTCTGCCTGTGGGCTGCCCAGGTACATCTGGCTTCATTTAGTCTCCCCCATTGAACAGAAACACATGTGGACCCTGGCGCGCCTCGGAGGTGGGAGTCTATGTGTAAGGGCTTCTGGGGCGGGTGGGGCTGAGCAGCTCTAAAGAAGGACCTAAGGCATCCTTTTCAAAAGTGTGTTTTTTGGCACAGGGTTGTCTTGTGAGATGTTAATTAGGTTCTATGGAAAAAAGGTTTCCTCGGTCAAGTAAATTTGGCAAACTCTGCACTGAACAAAAGTAAGCAGAGAATTGTGGGATTTCTCAAAGACTTTGATAGGTAACCGTAAGTGAAGGAGAGAAAGCACAGAGTTTCCCAAGCATCGGTTTGCTGGAGTGTTGGGAAGGATGCTTTGGGCTGCAGGTGTACAGGAAATCCATTTCTAAACAGGTCAAACTCTCCAGAAAGGTCTGAGCTCACGGAATAGGAAGTCCAGAGGTGGGTGCTTCCAGGACCCGGAAGCCAACAAGGGCACCAAAGCCAGAGCCTCTCCATCCCTCCCCCTCTGCTCGCCTCAGAGTGTTCTCCTTGGGAAAGTTACCCCCATTGGGTCCAAGATGGCAGCTGCAGTTCCAGAACTCTCCTAAGGATGCTACAAAAGCCCACAGCAGAAGGAGATGCCTTCTTCCCAAACATCTTTTAGGAGCCAAGTACACCTTTCCCACAAATGTCCCAAAAGACTCCTTCACCTTTCATTGGCCAGAATTGTGACACGTCCTCCTGACTAAACCAACGGCTGCTTGCTTTAGAACCGTGGCCTGAGGCACCCCAGATGGCCACAGAAAAATCCAGGGGTGCTGCAGGATAGTCAGCATTTTCAAGAGAAGCAGGCAATACCAGACACCACGACCAGGAACTCCTAGTTCACGTGACCTCATAGTTTCCTCATTAGATCATGCCACATTCCTCTGACCGTATCAGATCTTTGAGAAGCTGGGTTTTCCGTGGCTGCGGTAATAAAAAAAAAAAAAAAAGCACTGAATGAAAACCAGTGCAGAACAGAAAATGACAGCAGTCATGTCCAATCCAAATGCAGTTTGAGAAGTTGCAGTGCCATGGCCAGTAGGTACACCCATCTTATCAGGACGCATTGTCGTTATTTAAGAATAAATTAAAATAATGACTTTTTTCTTTCAGCTTCTGTATATTGTTTTTGCAGTCGGCCAAGAAGTTGTCCCAGCATAAATTGTTCTTAAATTGCTTGAGCCTAACTCGGCGATGGTAGGTATTTCTTTTAGCTTAGGGGGAGCCCACGAACAGAGACAGTTTGGGAACTTCTAGCTAAGACTTATCATGGTTTACTCCTTGTGACAGGGGCGGGGGCTCGAACCTGCCTCACCTGAGGCCCGAGAAAGGTGTATACCTGACTATACCCTTGTTAAAGAAGAAGGAGGGGCATATATTAGAACAACAGACACTGGCAGCCAAACCAGGGCATCATTCCTGCCCCGTGCCGGGAACCAGTCCGCAGAGCACACTTTCAGAATTGCTGATCGAAGCAAGCAATTCCGTTCTGAAGGTTCCTTTCTTCCCGCTGTGCATGACCACTTCCTGGGACTTGGCGCTACCCTCCCACCCCCAGAAAGCCCGTGTTGTCTGGGAAGGCTCCAGGGGCAGGTGGTGGTAGCAATTCACAATCCCTGTCCTTGGGCTTCACCAGCTCTGCTCTATCCTGTGGACTTGTCTCCAGCCCCCAGAGACAGCTTGAGACCTCACGGCCCCCCAGATATGCACGGACGCCAGCCTCCACCTTCCCCCCGGGTCTGAACCAGGCACCTGTGTCTGAGAGAGGTCATGGTCCAGCCTGTCCTGCCCAGACTCTTGCCTGGGCTTATAGAGTGTGGGGCGCCCATGGGGGCTCCCCTGGGCCTCCCGCATCAGATTCAACCTGAACATGGTAGGATCTCCACTACTGGCTGGGCCCCGCTCTGCCCTATGCCGGGTCCTGCCCCTTCTCCACCGCATCCCTCCCTATTCCCAGGGTACTCCAGTGGCTGGTCTCCTTCCTGCCCCAGGATCTTGGCACCTGCAGTTTCCACGGGCCTGGGAGGTGCTGCACATCCCTGCTTCCCTCTCATTCTGCAACAGCTCCTACCCTACCCATGCTGTGCCCCGGCTTTCACGTGGCTCTGTTGCATTTCTATCTCAAGGTGAATGGACCCTGTGTATTCCTGTTTTGCTTGTCTTTTGGCGTCTGCTCCACTCCAGAGGGAGCCTCATGAGGATGGAGCCCCAAGCTAGCTCCTACCTGCTCCCCTTCCTGGAGCAGTGCCTGGCACTTAGACAATAACCCAACAGCACCCGTTCAACAAATGGCCAATCCTCACAACAGGTTGGAGTCCTGCCCCCATTTCACAGATGAGGCAGGGAAAGCCACATGCTCTGAGCCACAGCCTAGAGAGGGCAGAGCTGGGTCTCTTCCTCCTCTCTCCACGTAATATGGGTGCCCCCTCTCAGCTGTCCGGGTGACACCAGTGCCTCTGGTCACTTTTCTAGGGAAATGCGGCAGACAGGCTGAGGGGGAGGACACTCTGGTCTTCTGCAGCATCGCTGGGCCAAGTGCTCTCACAGTGCATGGCTCCCTGAGAGGGGCAGGTGCACCGGCAGAGGTCAGCAGGTCAGGGTGGCAGGAAACCAGCAGGTCAGGTCTGCTCTCAGCCACTTCCCTTTCTATGGCCTCTGGAAGATACCCCCTCCCCTCCTTGGGCCTCAGTTTCCCCATCTTCTCAATAACAGTGCTAGCTTAACACACCACCGTCTCCCTCCTCCCCGATGCCAGAACCCCAAGTCCAAAAGAACATAGTGGACTCACAGCAGGAGGAAATGAGAAGAATCTCCCCCCACCAGCCCCCATCCTCAACTGTCCCTTCTCTTGCCAGGGCTGTTCCTTCACTCTGCCTGGGATCCAAGAACCAACTGCACTTTGTTCCTACCCTCTAAACTAGACCTCTCTGAGGTCAAGGCCATATATGAGCAGCCCCACTTACAGATGAGGACCCCAAAGCCCAGAAGACACCTGCCTTTCCGAAGGTCACACTGCCGGGAGATGGCGGAGCTAGGGTTGACCCTGGATCAGGGGGCATGCCAACCCTGAGCTCTGCCTGCCACGGTCAGTGAGGCATTCGGTCCCCGCACCAACCCACAGACTTATGCCCGAGTCCTGCACACCACGCTGCCTTCTCTGACCTCCAGATGCCAAACTGCTAGACGTATGGACCATTTTCTCTGTAGGTGGTAAGTATCAGAGATGATTCCCAGTGAGTTTCTAGAGCTTCTTGAAAAGGCAGCATTCTAAAGTTTTCTTTTAAAAAAAAAAAGAAAGAAAGAACCTCCACCAGGGGCTGAAATGAGAGAGGACGTGCTGCTCATTTGAGTCACATTCCTCATGTGAACTCAGAGGGGACAGCCGGCCCCTCCCACAGGTGTCTCTGCCCCCCCAGCCCTAGGCCACTAGACCACATTAATGCAACGTTGGAAATGTGCGCCCTCCAGATGCACCTGCTTTTCTGAATAATCTGGGGTGGGGTGGAGGAGAGCTGAGCTGGGCTTTTCCTCCCCTTCTCGGGCATGCTGTGCTGGGCTGCAGGGCCTTCAGGGAGCTGCCGGAAGCTGCTTTCCACATCTACCTTAGACCCTGGCCAAGTGGGCAAAGGCCCAGGGTGTCTGTGGCCCTGGGAATGCCCAGCGATCCTGCTGCGATTTCTGTGTTTTCAACAAGGATGCCCCACGATGGACACAGCGCTGAGTCATCAATCATGTCTGACACAGAGCTTTTCCCCGTCTGATGAGCCAGCAGGTCACCACAGAGGTGCTCGGGGAAGGAACCAGGGCTGGGAGGCCAGAGTCCAGGTTCCCAGAGTGGGCCTGACTACCAAGTGCTATGTGACCTCACACAAGTTACGTGAGCTCTCTGAGTGTCCGAGATAATTCCTTAGTTTTACTGGTGAGGAAATAAACGTGCCTTCCTAGTTGAAAGTACAGTCGCTCCACAGTGGTCTGGGAATGGGTCAGTGGGGTCAATAAATGTCACATACCCTCACTGTCACCTGTCCAGGGACAGGGAGCTCACTCCATTTACAGGGCCACCATCCCAACTTTTGCCAGACTCTGACGGGTTGTGCATCCGAGCATAAAGAGAAGACTCTCTTCTCCATCTTTTGTCACAACATATGCTCCTTCAAGGCAGAGCCTTTCCCTCCTGCCCCATGACGACCCTGCAGAGGCGCAAAATCAGGACAGGGCTCAATTCCCCCTCCGTCGGCACTCCCACCAACCTCCCCACCAAACACAGCTGGTGCCTACAGTCCTGCTTCGGAGGATGCAGTTTCTGGGACCTACGAGAGCCTGAGCACCGTGTTTTGGACTTAACATCTGGGCCCCTTCCACGCCCTCCACCCTCTACATGTACGTGAGGCTCTCAGCCCTGAACCCCTGTTCCACACACAGCCTGCCTAAGGCCAAAGAGGGAGCAGGGGTGCCCCGAGCAGGACCTGGGAGACCATCCGCAGGGGGAAAGTGAAAGATTTCCCCCGCAGCCCCAACCACTGGCAAGATGGAATCCCCATCGGCGCTGAGAGCCCGCACGCGTTCCCTGTGTCTGGGACCAGGGCCCCCTCTCTGCACAGCCATCTTTCTAGAAGCCAGATGCTCTGCTGCCTGCCTGCACTTCATCAGAATTCAGCAAAAGGGGCATAAATAAATAAAGGAAACTCTGCTTAGCTCTTTCCTCCTAAAGATCACCAACATGCAGACGCTTAAAGAGACAACATTTTTCCAGAGGAACAATGGGTGAGCTGCATCCAGACTGTGGAAGAATTTTCTGTTAGATATTTGTGTGTGTGTGTGTGTGTGTGTGTGTGTGTGTGTGTGTGTGTTTTAACAAACCAAAGCAGGAGGGAACATCATTGAGATTTCTATCAGACCCAGGAAGCCTTCTGCATTTCAACTTTTGTTTATTTGTTTGTTTTTGTCAATATTTAGCGTCTGAAATTTGTAACACACTCGCTGGCAGCTAGAAAAATTCCCCCGTTGGAGGGCCAATGTTTGAAAACATGATCTTTTTAATTTCTTTCAGCTGGGCCTCTATCGCTGGATCTTTGGTTAATATGGATTCCTTATTCACCATCTCTCCCCCTCCCCATCTCTGTGTGGCTAATCAGCCTGTTGGACATATGGAATTGTTTATGCTCAAAGTGGTTAGCAACAACCCAGGCCAGACTGGCTTCAGACAAATGCACAACTCACCTTTTGGGCAGAGCCCCCCTAGATCCCATTAGTCTTTCTTGGGCAGAACCCCCAGGGTCTCAGGGATAACCCTCAGGGGACACTGTGCAGGGCGAGGAAGGTGTTTTCCCAGAGGGCATAGGACAAAGTTTCCGGTGGCTGGAGGGCTGCTTTGGGCTCCCCATTGTGTGTTGTGTGACATTAGCAATCCTCTTCCCCTCTCTGGCCTCCCTGCACAGCAGTTAAGGACAGGGTTGGACTAGAAGCAGGAAAAGCACTGAGAAAGGCAGACAGGCCAAGACCTTTTTGTCTGAGGACCTCTGATGACCCAGGGCTGTCCCTATGCTGGCCCTCTCAGGCAAAGGCAGCCAATGGTTCCCTCAGACTGACCTGTCCCCATGGGGGTGAGAGGAAACTGGGGGTTCCCTAAGGCCAGACAGGGCTCCTCAACCCCAGACTCATCTCCATAGACTTTGGAGTGTCTGTTCTGCCCCATAGGTGGCTTTGGGCCAGGGGCTAGTGTCAAACAGGCAGAGTCTGCCCTCTGTGGAGATGGAGGGGCTTGGCGCTTCCTGGTCCTCCTGCTCACGTTTGTGGCACTGAGCCCGGGGAGACTCTGCCACCCCACCAGCCCAGGCCATACAATTGCCAGATAAAATACCCAGGGTGCCCAGTTAGGTTTTAATTTCAGATAAGAAACCTTTTTTTTTTTTTTTTTTTTAGTATAAGTATGTCCCAAATATGGCATGGAACAAACTTATAAGAAATAATTCTTTTTTTAAATTAAGGCACAGGCCCCCAGACAGGGGCTGAGACCACCTGGCCAGAGGTAGAGGCTGTGGGGACTGGGAGGACCCCCCCACAGACACACACCTTGAGACTTCTGGGGCGACTTTGCAGGTGCAGGCTCTGTAGTCCCTTCTCTTCTGGTGCTGGGGACAGCCAGGCTGGGCAGGGAGAAGCCCAGTGTGTCTTGCCCCCAGGCTACAGAGTAACAAGCAGGAGCGGGAGGGCTGGGATTGCAGATCAGCCCATTTCATTGTTTATCTGACATGCAAATGTAAATGGGAGTCCTGTTTTTGTGTTTTGTTTTTGCTGAATCTGGCAACCCTACCAGGACACGGAGTATGCTGGCACCAGAGCCCAGACCCAGAACCCAGGCCTCACTTCCTTCCCCAGCGCCTCCTACTGCCCTGCCTCTCTGTATCCCCTGCCTCCCAAACTCTGCAGAGACCAGGGTCTCCACAGTGATGCTTGGGAGGGATTGTCCTCATCCCCCCAGCAGACTACCCGAAAACTCTGGAACCAGAAGTGGGTTCCAAACAGATCCAATGGTTCATTATTCATCTTGGTGACCCTGCCGGGGCCTAGAATAGGCTTTAGCATACTATAAACATTAAGAAAGGTTTATGGAAGGGAGGGAGGAAGGAAGGAAGGAAGGAAGGGAGGAAGGAAGGGAGGGAGGGAGGAAGGAAAGGAAGGAGCGGAGGATAGTGGGAGGGAGGGAAGGAGGGGAGGGAGGGAGGGGGAGCTGCAGTCCCTCTAATTGGCTCTTGGAAATGGACTCCATGGAGCCATGGAGAAGGCTCACATGAGTGGAATTCTCCTACTAGGAGCGCTATCGGGGCTCCCCCACCCTGTGAGCCTCCTGCCTCCCAGGCCTCGGGACCTGGACAGCTGACACAGGTGCTCTTGGACATGAGCCTGACGGCGGACGGACAGAGTAGGGAGCTCTGCCTCAGATCAGTCCCACGCTCAGGCCCCTGCCCACGATGCCTCCCTGTCCTGGCCTGACCACTCCTTTGCAGAGTCAACAGAGCCAATGAAGCAGAGAAGGGTGGGGGGAGGAGAGGTTGTGAGTGAGCACTGGGCCATGTCCTAAAGTGCCAGCCAGATGGCCATCTGGGCAGTTTGGCCTCCCCAGGCCTGCTGGGGCAGGAAGTATGAAACCAAAGCCAGACAAGGGCGGGGATCCAGCCAAGTGCCTCTCTGCAGACTCCTCCAAGCACATGCCGCTCCCTGCCGAACCGACATGTACGTGTGTGCACACGCGCATGTGTGCATACACACGCTACTCGGTCACCGTGCTGGTCACTGCTGATGGGTCTGGGGGTTTCTGCTGCTCCAGCCCAATGCACCCAAGACCACAGTCCACTCTGCAGAAGTCCAGGGAGTGCTCAGAGGACTTTCCAAAGCACTTACTGAGCCCCAGGCTCTGCTCACTGTGGCTGGAGATGAGTCAGATACGGAAGAACGGGCCCCAAAGACAGGATGGTGTCATGGGACAGCCAAGAACTCAGGAGTAGGAAGGACTGGTTCTTTCTGGAATCATCTGAGCTCCTCAGAAAAGGCCACAACCCCTCTGTCACAGCATCTCTAAAACGAGGATTCCAACCCTTATCCTGCCTACCTCATTAGAAAGGAAAGTTCCTTGGAGACTAGAAAGGGATTGGCAGGACTCACAAATGTCTGCTTCCACAATTGAAAGCAGGCTTTTCTATTTTGGTCGGGTGTGCCCTGTCTCCACACAACCCAGGGGCTAGTTTGTGCACACAGTCAGGGCCAGAAGAGCTCAGATGTGGGAGAAATTGCCACAGGCCGGTCTCGTGTGTCACACTGGCCGGTCACCTCCCATGTTCTGCCCACTGGCCCTCCATTCATGTCGCCCCTGACTCTCACAGAATGTAGTGTCGGCTTCAATCCTATGCCTGTTTCCCATGCTCTGCTGCTAGCATGCAAGCCCTTGCCTGGGTGGGCCTGGGGCCACATGGTGCCCTGTTCCCAGGCCTGCAAAAACCCTCTCTCCGGGGGCACCTTTGCCAGACCCGGCTCAACCACGTTCCTGAGCCAGGAGGGGATTAGAGGCCCCCACTGAGCCGGAGCTGGGGATTTGGCACAGAAAACCCCTCCCTTTCAGCGGGGCAGAAAGAAGAGGGAGCAGAGCCAACAGCCCCAGGGCTTCCTGAAGAAACGTTGCACCAGAGCCTCCTGTTTCCTGAGCCTCTGCTGATGGAACAAACTTCCCTCGGCCCCTGGTTTGCCCAGATGCTGGAACAAGCTATCCTGCATCGAGGCACCGCATGGGGGGATGGGGGCCAGCCTGGGACGGCAGGGACTAGAGGCCTGACAGCCCCCTCACCACCCAGCCAACCTGCTCCGTGTGGCCTCCAACAGGTCCCTTCCCTTCCAAAGGACTTAATTTCCTTGACTGTAGAATGGAGCAAGAAAATAGGACTGGTCCAGGGAAATTTCAGAGCCTCATGAGTTTTAGAGAAGCAGATGCTCTGTGGAGAAGGGTGTCGGGCTCTGCCGATTCTCATTTCTTCTCTCCCTTCAACACACTCACACTCTCTCATACCCCAGCCCTCTGAGGCGAACTCTGGGCTCTTGGCCTTGACCACTCCAGTAAGCCCTGCCTGTGGGTCAAAGGACAGAAGAAAGGGTCCCCAAGGGCCAAGGCTGGGAAAATGGGAGCAAGAAAATAAATAATGAGAATATCAAATCATAACTCATAAAATAAGTATCTAGGAGCCATATGTTTATAAATAAATAAATGGGGGCAGCTCTTCGTTACAGAAGAATTCCAATTAATATGTGTAAAATGAATGAGGAAAATTTAAAAATTTGCTGTTATAACACTACAGTAATAATTATTATAGACCAGATGCTAAAATTAGTAGGTGAAAGTTTAAGGAGAAACAGAAGATTTGAATTGTCTCAAAAGATCTCCCCCAAGATATTTATCAGTTGTGAAGGGGGTAAAAAAACACAGTAATCTGCAGCGCAGAAACTCAAGGCAGACCCTACCTTAACCAAGTGACCAAGGTTAGTACCACCTGTAATAAGACTCATCGACATATGCATACGATGCACTGAGAAAGATGCATCACTTACGTGGCATGCTTGCCAAAAATGCATAACCTCAATCTAATCATGAAGGAAAAATCAGACAAGCACAAATTGAAGTAACTGGGAAGTAACTGCTCAGTACCCTTCTGAAGTGTCAAGGTCATGAACAGCAAGGGCACACTGAAGCACTGTCACAGATTGAAAGGGACTAGGGAAACACGGCCACTAAATACCACACAGGGTTCTGGACTGGATCCTAGAGCAGGAGAAGGACATTAATGAGAAAACTAGTGAAATCAGAATGAAGTCTATAGTTTAGTAATAATATTACCCAATATTAATTTATTGGTTTTAATAATTATGTAAAAACATATAAAATTATATGAGATGTTAACATTAGGAGACGCCAGGAGAAGGTTGTACAGAAACTCTCTATACTATATTTGCAATATCTGCCCATTTTCTATTCTTGAAGCCTCCACACTGATGTCAATCAATAGATTACAGTGAGGGCACCTGGGTGGCTCAGTTGTCAAGCGTCTGCCTTTGGCTCAGGTCATGATCCCAGGGTCCAGGGATTGAGCCCCGCATCAAGCTCCCTGCTCCCTGGGATCGAGCCCCACAGGGAAGCCTGCTTCTCCTTCTCCCACTCCCTCTGCTTGTGTTCCCTCTCTTGCTGTCTCTCTCTCTGTCAAATAAATAAAATAAAATCTTTAAAAAAAAAAAATAGATTACAGTGTTTCCTTCCATGGGTCCATCTCTTAATGAGGGTGGGCCCTCTGTGCCTAGTGTTTTACACATACAATTTCATTCAATCCTCACAACGACCCCCTGAAGGAGGTATTAGTAGCCCCATTCTACAGATAAGGAAACTGAGGTTCAGGACCACAAACTAGAAAACAGAGGCATGGAAAGTCAATCTGAATACAGCCTACCTGAATGCAGAAACTATGAGCTGTGATGCCTGCATTCAACTGCGAAAGGCACTCAGAGCGGAGGTTGCAGGCATAGGACGGGGCGTCGAGTGTAATGCCTTCTGGTCCTTTGAAGCATGGCGTTCTGGTGCCACCTACCCTAATCCAAACACAGGACTGGGCCTTTGACAGTAGGGTAGTGGTTAAGGACAAGCTTCTAGATTGCTTGGATATAAATCCCAGGTCTGCTGCCTATTCATTGTGTTCTTTCGAAGGTTACTTAATCCCTCTGTGTCTGAAGTCTCCTCCTGTATAAAATGAGGGTAATATTTAGTGTCTGTCTATAGCCTGACTCTCCTGGCCAAGCACTGAGGACAACTGTACACACTCCAGAAGTGTTAACCATCACTTTTGTCTTCACTCCCCACATCTGTCCTCGACCACCTGCAAAATGCCAGCTTGCTGAGTGGGTTTTTCTAAGCTAAACAGTGAGTCGAGGCCAAGCAAAAGCTAAGAGTGCACTGTGGCGAGAGGAGCAGAGCGGGGTCATCTGGCTGTCATTATCAGCCTGAAATTCTAAGCTGGGTAACGGCCAAGAATCATCCAGAGGCGTTGTGGAATTAAGAAAAATGTCAAGGCAGGAAAGGAGCCCTGGGATAATCCAATTGTCTACTGACCTGCATATGGTCCACAGGCAGAGGCATCCAGCTGCCCCAGGTGTGACCAACCTAAGGTTAATTTTAAAAATAAAAAGAAAGAGAAGGGAATTAAAGAGGAGGGGAAGGGAGGGCAAGAAAGAAGGAGGAAAAATTCTCACCTAATGATCTCACCAAGGAATCTTAGAGTCCCTGAAATTTTGAACGTGAATCAATAAATCTCAGAATGCTACTGAACACTAAAATCTAGGCAGTGCTTGGCTCCTGCTGGCTCAGTGAAAGCACTAATTTTTTTAAATGCATGGAATGATTGAAACCAAGCTGAGAACCGCCCTTGGTGATATAAAGCTGGAGATGAAATTGATATGAGCCCTGGCAGAATGTGCTCTGTGGTTCTCCAGAGTGTTGAAGTCTGTTAAATACCAGAATTCTCATCAACTCGATCAAAACCAATCAATGACTCACACCAGGTTTATATGTGGGCACTTCTGTGGTAATAAGGCTGATTAAACTGATTTTTGAACTGCAGAAATCTATAGTTTTGCATAGCTAATGGGTTGGCCCTCACTACCACGTTTGGAGGAGGTACATCTTGCATCCAAGTGCATTGCAGACCTCCTGCCATGATTACAAATACCTGGATGCCAAGAGGCATCTTCCTGGGAGGAAATAGGATACATATTCTGTACTCTTGTTTTAAGTGGGCTTTGCAACACTGAGATCCCCCTGTATCTGCCTCTAGCCATTCTTTGTTTCAGCGGCCTCAGGTATAAATTGGGGAGGTTAAATGAGGTCAGTGGTCCTCAGCCACGGGTGCATATTAGAACTACCAGAGAAAATTTTTTTTAAATACCAATGTCCCTATTGCTGCTATAACAAATTACCACAAAGGTAGTGGCTTCAAGAATATAAATTTATTATGTTATAGATCTGGAGGCCAGAATGAGTCTGCGTGAGTTAAAATCAAGGTGTCAGCAGGGCTGCATTACTTCTGCAGAGAGAATTCCTTTCTTTGCCCATTCCAGCTTCTAGAAACCACCTGCTTTCTTTGGCTTATGTTTCTCATTTTATATCTTCAAAGCCAACAACATGGAACCAAATCCTTCCATGCTGCCATTTCTCTGCTTCTCTCCTTCCTCCCTCTTCTATTTTTCAGGGTCCTTGCAATTACCTTGGCCCCATCTGGATAATCCAAAATAACCTCCTTATTTTAAAGTCAGCTGATTAGCAACCTTAATTTCATCTGCAATCTTAATTTCCCTTTGCCATGTCACCTAGCATATCCATTGGTTCCAGAGATTAGGACATGGACATCTTTAAAGGGCCATACCCTGCTTTCTATATCATCTAAAACAAACAAAAAGCATGGGGAAAAAAATACATAAAACGACTTTTTTCAGATGTTGAACAATAGGCATCATAGTACTTTAGTTCTTGAGAAAAGGAAAACAAAAGAAGTGAGCCCTATGAGTCCAAAGATTTCTGCCCAGAGGCATTTATTGGACTTGGCAAAGATTCATGTAGATCCAAGCAGAGTGTGTAGTCTCCAGTACATTGAGAAGAGAGAGATTAGACTTTGGGAAGCCTAAGACTTCTGGATTATGTGGGACAGAGCACTGAAGAGGAAGAAGCTATGCAGAGAAAGAGCTCGAGAAATCTGCACAGGGATCCCCTGAGTCTGGCTGAACACTAAGCTGCAAGTGTGTAGGGAGATACTCCACGAGTCTAGTAAAGGAACAATTAGCAAAGAAAAAACAACTAGTGGGAAACTGCCAGCTAAGCAAATACTGAAGCTCAACAGGGTTGAGAGACATTTGAGTTCTAACCAAAAAGAATGGAGAGACCTCACTGAATGCTCAGGGCATTCAGGAGAAACCTCATAGAGGGCACTAGTAGTGGAACTAAGCAAGCCCTAAAGTAAAGGCTACTCTAGACTCTACCAACCTTACAAACAAGTCTCGTAAGTACAAGATGACTTGAAAGTAAACTAACTGGCTGCCAGAATATGACTCAGTGTACTCAATGGGAGGAAACAAAATCCAGAAACTCACAGTGCCATTTTCACAATGTCCAGCATCTAATAAAAAAAATGACCAAATATGCAAAAAAAAAAAAAAAAAAAAAAGAACAGAAGAATGTAACCCAGTCGATAGAATTGGTCTACAGAATCAAACTTAGAAATCACAAAGGTAATGGAATTAACATAAAAAGACTTTAAAGCATCTACTATAAATATTTTTAAGAATTTAAGGAAAACATAAGCGTAATGAAAAGAGAAAAGAAAACTTAAAAAAAAAAAAAAAAACCTGGAACGTCTAGAGTCAAAAATCACAATATCTAAAATGAAAAATTCACTGGGCAGGCTTAAAATCAGATTAGACATTACAGAAAGAAAAGGTAAGTAAAATTGAAGAAAAGGTGAGAGAGACTATCCAAAAAAAGTGGGGGGGAAAGGAATAAATTAAACAGAGCCTCAGTGACATGTAAGACCATATTAAGTGGTCTACTACATGTGTAATTTGGAGTCCCCAAAGAAAAAGAAGAGAGCATAAAAGTTTTTTGAAGAAGTCATAGCTGAAAATATTTTAAATTTTATTAAAAATATAAATTGACACCCCCCAAAAATTGAACAAACCCCAAGGCAGAATAAATACAAAGAAAATCACATCAAGACACTTCACAATCAAGTTTAAGAAAACTAATGATGAAGAGAAAATCCTAAAAGTAGTCAAAGAAATAATACCACATACCGAACATAACTAAAAAATTATACAGATAACTCAACTAAAACTATGCAAGCCAGAAGACAATGGAACAGTATCTCTACTATTTAGAGAGGAGAGAAAAAATGATCATCAATCTAGAATTCTACATCAAGTGAAAAAGTTGTTTAAAAGTGAAGGCAAAATAAAGAATTTTCAGACAAATAAAGCCAAGAGAATTCATTATTGCTAGCAGACTTGCACTACAAGAATTATTAAATAAAGCTCTTCTGGCTGAAGGAATATATCAGATAGAAATCAGGTCTTTACAAATGAATGAAGAGTATGGAAATGCTAAATATGTGAGTAGATTGAAAAAAAGTTATGTGTTTTCTTGCTTCTCGTTTTCTTTAAAAGGTAGCTAACTACTTCATATAAAAATAACAATGTATCGTGGGGGGTTATAATACACATATAAGTAAAATATGTGACAACAATAGTGCAAGGGAGAGAGGGGGAAAGGAATTATACTGTTGTAAAATTCTTACATCACACATAAAGCAGTATATTATTGATGGAAAGTAGACTGTGATGAGTTAAACATAAATATTGCAAACTCTAGACCAATCACTATAAACATAAAACAAACAAGTATAGTTAATAAGCTTATAGAGACGATACAATGAAATCCTAAAAAAATACTGAATTGATACAGGGAAATAATTAAGGGGGGAAAGTAGAATAAGGAACGAATGGGAAAAATAGAAAATAAATAGCAAAATCACATATTTAAACCCAATTTATCAATGATCATATTAAATGTAAATTGTCTAAACATTCCAGTTCAAAGGCCAAAGACTAGGGACACCTGGGTGGCTCAGTTGGTTAAGCAGCTGCCTTCCTCTGAGGTCATGATCCCGGGTCCTGGGATTGAGTCCTGCATTGGGCTCCTTGCTCAGCAGGGAGCCTGCTTCTCCCTCAGCCTGCCGCTCCCCCTGCTTGTGTGTGCACTCTCTCTCTCTTTCTCTCTCTCTCTGACAAATAAATAAATAAAATCTTCAAAAAAAAAAAAAAAAAAAGGCCAAAGACTAGATAAAAAACAAGGCCAAACTAGGTAAAAAAGCAAGACCAGACTACATGCTATCAATAAGATATCCACTGTAAATATAACACAGAGAGGTTAGAAATAAAGGATGGAAGAAAATATGCCACACAAACACTAATTATGAGAACATTCCATTATTACATTGATATCAAGTAAAGCAGACCCCATAAAAAGGAATATATGCAGAGATAAAAAGACATATTACGTAATAATAAAGGGGTATGAGAATGATAGTGTGAACAATTTTATGTCATAAATTCAACAGCTTGGAGAACATATACAAATTACTTGAAAGTCACAAACTACCAAACTCACTCAAGAAGAAATAGAAAGCCTGAATAACCCTATAGCTATTAAATAAATTGAATTTGTAGTTATAAATCTTCCTACAAAGAAAACACTAAACTCCAGTAGTTTTCCTGGTAAAGTCTATTTCTAAAAGTTAGGTAGAAAAGAAATAACCACACCTATCAAAGTCTTTCAGAAGATACAGAAAGAGAAATCCCTTCCCATCTGGTTTTTTAAAGCCAGTTTATCCTGATACCAAAAGCAGAAAAAGATTTTTTTTTTTTAAGATTTTTATTCATTTATTTGACAGAGAGAGAGACAGCGGCGAGAGAGGGAATACAAGCAGGGGGAGTGGGAGAGGGAGAAGCAGGCTTCCCGCGGAGCAGGGAGCCCAATGCCGGGCTCGATCCCAGGACCCTGGGATCATGACCTGAGCCAAAGGCAGATGCTTAACAACTGAGCCACCCAGGCGCCCCGGAAAAAGATATTACTAAAATGGAAAGCTACAGGCCAGTACTCTTCACGGGGCGCAAATCATTTTAAAATATGAGCAAATCAGTAATATACAAAAAGATAATAAACCATGACCTAGTGACATTTATCCTAGGAAAAAAAGATGGGTTTAATATTCCAATATCAGTGAAATCATACGATTATCTCAATAGAATCCAAATAAACCATAATTTGACACAATTCCACGTCATTTATGGTAAAAACTTGCAGTGTGGTGGGAATAGATACATTGGCTTCCTTCCACTTTTCATGAGATCCAAGGCCTTGCTTTCCTCCCTGGACTGGCCCCTCTCCCCAGGATTTCAACCATACTGAGGCCCAGCAGTCCAAAGTCAGCCCTGAAGAAAGAGGACAGCCCTGAAAGCTTACTGGGACCATCTTCCAAGTCAGTGGCTGGGTCTGGGAGCAGTAGTTCGGAAGTGGCCCAACCACCTCGCACCCCAACCCAAGACTCTAGAGAGGACAGCTGATTCAGAGTTCCAAAGTCCTTCCTGCTGATATTCTGGAATTTCCACCACACATTAGAAATTGCTCACAGATGCATACAGCCTCAGGGTGTGGCAGATCTTAGAAATCTGGAACACCCTGTCCTTCGTTTATACACATAGAAACTGAGGCCCAGCCACTTTTCCAAAGTCACAACAATTTGGAGAAAAGGCTGGAGCTACAGCCAGAGTTCTGGACCACTGTGCTAAGGTTCAGGACAGGAAGAAAGGTGGAAAAGCAGCCACTGCTCAACCACCAAACACAAACAGATCCTAGCATCACTCAGGGTTTGTTTTTTGTTTATAGTTATACGAATATTCCCCAACTTACCAAAAGGTAGAAATAGCATAATTAACACCCATGAATGTATATCTGTCACCTAGATTTCACAACTGCTAATATTTTGCACTATTTGCTTCATTGTATTTTTGCTGAAATATTTTGAAGCAAATTACAAATACCATGACGTTTCACACCTAAATTCTTCAGAATGAATTTCTTTAAAAATAAGAACATATCCCTATGTTAATTACAACGTCATTAAGGTACCTAACAAAAATAATAGTAATTCCTTAAAATCTAAGCTGATCTGGAGTTTTGGCAAACACTGCTGGTGTCCCCTCTATTTCTCCTGTCCCTCCCTGGAAGTCAACTGCAGCTCCAATGGGCAATACCCTTCCACACTGAGATTTCCCACTCAGGCAACTGCATTTCTATCCGAGAACGGGTTAGTGTTGCAGGACCTTGCTTTCCCCTTAATGGGGCAGGTCCAAAGGGCCAGGCAGTTAAACCCCAGGAGCAACCCTCAACCAAGGAGAGGCAGGACCTGATCAGTAGATACTCAAGCTTCCTCGCCCCTTTGAGGGACATGTCTGAGTGTGCTTTGTGCAGTCACAAAGGGAGCCCCCAAGCAACTGAACCCCATGGCCCACAGCAGGAACCCACTCACTAGCTCAGCTTGCCCTGGCTTTCCTCCCTTCTCTGTTTCATTCTGCAGCCCTTACTGTGCTTCCTGGGATGATATCCCATGGAAATATCTCGCACACTGATTCTTGTCTCAACATCCACTTTTGAGGACACCAAACTAAGACAATACTTAAATTTTTTTCCAATTATCTCAATCACTGTGTCAAAAGCAAAAGCCTCCAAAGCAAAAGCCTCAAACAATGTGTTTTGAGGGATCAGGGTTGATGAGACAGCATCTCCAGTTCTGGGGCCCAGTGTGAGTGGACATCTCTTAGTTTTGCCCACTCAGTTTCTTAGCCCGCTTCCTACAGGAGCCAGCCAACCCTGACTCTCTGCTCCTGGCTCTGGGGTGGGCAAGTGAGCCAGGCCTGGGCAGTCAGTGCCCCCACTCCCTTGGACATTTGTTCAGGGATGGGTGCATGACCCCAGTGACCCAAGGAGTGTCAGCACCAGGATTTGGCTGAAACCATTGAGGAAGAGAGGTTTGCTTCCTGTTCTTGCTGATCAGGTAGGATATGAGCCTGGAACTGCTGGCGGTCATTTCTGCCACCACGTGGGGGCAGCCAGCCTGAGAATGAAATCAACACAAGGTTGACTCTCACAAGGTGGATCCCTCACAAGCTGAGAAATCGTGCTAACAATTCCATATGGTACCTAGGTCCAGTCGCATAGCTCCCGTTACTTGAGTTGTTAACTTCCCTTTTGGCTTAAGCCAGGCTAAGCTGGGTGTCTCTCACTCCCAGACAAAAAGTAAGTGCTAACTAGTACCAAGTCAAAGAGCTCTCCCTTTGCTGGTAAACGCTGATTCCCAAACTCATTGACTCTGGCTTTGTGGTGCTCTAGATGTTCACCAAGGTGGTACAGAAGAGTGCCTTGACCGAATGCAGGACTTACAAGAAAGCCAGGTCAAATTCACTCCATCATCATCTCTTGCCTCCTTCCAACCTGCCATCTGCACTGCCTAGAAGAATGACCTGTGCCTACCACTGTGCTTTATAGGAAAGCAGTACCTTGACCATGGAGAGTGTTATATTTATTATTTCAATAAATTTTTAATTCCCTGTAGATCCATAATACATGGTACATGATACTATGCTGAGGCACAAATTTGAGTCAAATGCAAAGGAGCTAAATGAAAAGTTAAATGAAAGGAGCAAGCCATTTTCCTGATGAGTGAGCCTAGGCTACCACCTAGCAGGTGAAGGTGAAAATTGAAGGTGAAATTTATATGTTAGGAGAGGCCAGCCACTTGGGGATTCACAGAAGCTTTACTACCATCCCTTTAGGGGTGCCATGTGTTTCCTCAGGTAGGAATAGTAGCTACTACCAGTTGAGTACCCACTTCTGTACTGGGCATTATACCAGGTGACCCACATACATACCACATATGTCTCCCTAAGACATTCCAGATGGAGAGAACATTGTTCTCATCTGAAAATTGCAGAAACCAGGCCCAGGGACTTAAGTGGCTTCCCAAGTTCACAAGGAGTTGGTATTCAATTCTAGGTCTAGAAAACATGGTTTCCCCATAACACCTCTATCTTTTCCTTCTAGCTCTTGTAGGGGTTCCATAAATATTGTGAACAGAATTTAAACCATCTGCACACTGACCCTCTGGCCAGTGAATTGGAAGGTAAGAACACAGGGATACTGTCCATGTGCACACACAGAGCATATTTAAAAAACCAGGGCCTCCCAAACTGGCTGAGGTTCTTTTCAGTAAGTCTGGAGTGAACACTGAGCATCGCTAGTGTTTTAAGGAGGATCCTAGGGATTCCTGTGATTAAGCACTATTGACAGCCGTGCCATGGGGACCTATAGAAGATGGACAATGGCCTTGACACTTGCCTTACTCAGGTGAAGTGGAGGGAGCAAAGGTGCCCAGTTACTGAACAAGGCAAGTATGAGTGGAAGCACAGGAAGGTGAGGCCAGAAGATGTGAAGGAATTTTAGTCCTGCCCACAGCAGCAGAGTATTGTTAGAAAACACAATTCAGCTGAGCAACTTTAAAGATAGAATTGGCTTTATTCAGTGATTCAGGAATCCAACAGTATCCCATCCAGCAAATAGAAAGGTGCTCCAGAGAGCTGCACAAAAAAAAATGGGAGACTTTTATAGGCAGAAGGGAGCAGGGAGAAGGAAAGAAGAGTTAGCTACATCTTTCCTTTGGGGACAAACGGAGACTATCAGGTGGATTATCTCAGTACCACTCACCAAGAAATTCCAGATTAACTGGTTTAAGATTACATTCCTGGGAGAGATTGAAACAGCAGTTAGGTTAGGTATGAAGTCTTGTTTTGCTGAAGTGGGGCTTAGCACAAGTGACTCCATTTTTTGGGCTGTTATTTCTTCTCTTCACAGCGTTTCTTTCTCCCCTGAACCAAGCAATAATTTCAAAGTGTTTCTTTAAAGTGCCAAGACCATGGCCAGGACTGTGGGTATGTGCTCTTGAGTACTTCACACTATTTAGGGAAATAAAACATTCTCATCTTTTTAACCTCTATCACTTCTCTGCAACATCTCTGCTGCAAAGTTGATGACTATAGCTTCTAAGACCTCAAGTCAAAGAGCAAAGTAGAGAGAGCCCAAGAATGCCTCAAATGTCCACTGCCCTGGTTGGGCCAGGGAGCCCCGTGTACCTGCGTGACTTTCCCAGAAACTGGGGGAGCCCTCTGCTGGACCAGTTAGAGCAGCCTTTACCTGGAGCTATCACCTGGCCATGGGGAGAAGCCTTCATGTCCCCAGGCTGGGACTCATGGCACTGTGGAAGGTGGTAAGCCTCGGTTTCTACATCTAAAAGTGGGGATAATAATTGTATTTTCTCATAGTCTTCTTGGGATGCAACAATGGCTGTAAATAATGCATATAAAGTGCCTGGGTTTAGCTAAAAATGTTCAGGAATATGCTATCGGTTGTTAGTATTCTCAACTCATCCAAATGCAGATTCTACCTGCAGAGATCCATTCTTTTTTTTTTTTTACCTGACTCAGAGCACATAATTACATAGTGTCAGGGCTGTAAGAGCATTTTAGAGATCCCCTATCCAGTCAAACCCTGTTATTCCACAGATGGAAAAAAAAAAAAAATGAGACCCAGGGAGGTTCAAACACTTAAGAAGGTCACACAGGAGTTAGTCTAGAGCCAAGACAAGCCCCTGAGCACCTAGCTCGCCCTTCCCCACCGCATCATTGGCACACTTGGCACTTCCCCAGATTGCAGACAGGGTGAGTCCACAAGAATTTCGGTGTATTTAAAAAAAAAAGATTGATTTTGATGTTTTGAGGCTTCATGAAACCAGCAATTTTAATCAATTTTTCAAAATTGCTAATTTCAACCATCCAAGGAACTTACACACAAACAGAAGGGCTGATTGAAATTTAAATGGTGGCTGGCTTGTTAGCTGCAGGCACCAGGCTGGGTGTTTTCATATGCAAGTCTGCAACTGTGTCCCAGCCTGGCAGCAAGAGGAAGCAATCTCCGCGAGACACTCGAAGGCATTAAGAATTCAGGCAGCCAAAATGAGAAGCAACAACATGAAATGATAAAACAAAGACAGATCATTATTAGCGCCAACATAATGTGTTCCCGTGTCCTCCGATCTCATTTAGAGCCGGGCCCGTTTGTCTATCGAAACTGTAATTAGGCTGATAGGAACCAGAGGATTAAAGTAACTTTCTCCCCCCAGTTGCAGGGATTTCAAATGGGCGAGATGGGGGGGTGGGGAGGAGGGGGGAAAGAGAGAAACCTGAGAAAGATTTTAATATTCTGGGCGGCAGCTCCCGGGACAGCACAGACTGACAAACAATGGCTTGGTCCTGCCCAAAGCGGCCTGGGGAGGGCTGTGACATGGCTGCCTGCCCCACCTCGGGGTGGCAAGTCCGCCTCCCACCCTAGCCAAACCTGCGCCTTTGTCCCTGGCGCCTCCCACTCCATGACCACTTCTCTAGTCGGACTCAGGAACTCCTTGCCAGTCGGTCCCCTCTCACTCCCTGCAGCCTCTGCTGGTTCAGGCCCCAGCCCCCACACACCTGCTCCGTTATGGCAACCATGGCCTGCCCGGCCTGGAAGCCTTGGGAGCTCAGGGGCTCCCCTGGAACCCCACCTCTGTCTCTGGTGCCTTTAGTTCCATGCCAGGTTCCCACCTCAAAAGGGCTCCTCCTGGCCACCAGGAAGACCCTTTCTCGTCCCGTCTCTCTTTAAACCCATTCTGGAACCCACTTTCCCACCCACAGAATAAAGCCAAACCCTGGCAAAAGGCACTGAAGGCCCTTCCCATCTGTTCACACAGGCTGACAATGGCCCCTCCTGTCCCAGGCTCTGGCCACACAGGGTTGGGGGGGCAAATGGCCCACCCTAATGTGCTGCACACTTCACCCCTCCGGCTGGTGCCCACACTCTTCCAGCCTACTGCTCCTTTATTTGGCAAATTCTACTTGTCCTTCGATCTTCCCTTCTTTGAGAGGTTTTCACCCGAGTCCCATGGGAGTCCGGTGCGCCCCCCACTGTGTGCCCCCACAGGACCCTGTCCAGACACGTGTGGTGAGCCTTCCTGCAGCTGCGGCCCTCGGTGTCAGTGACTCTGTGGTGGCCCTCCACCGGACTTTAAGCTCCGCGAGGGGAGGGACCAGACCGTGCTCATCCCCACATTGGTGGAACCCCGTACTTGGCCAGAAACACGGAGTTAATGCATTGGAACACTGATCAGCCTGGACACGTTATCTGGGACCCCAGCAGCAGTCGGCCTGGGGGCCCTCACTGTCCTTCGCTGTATCTACTCCTCCGTGCATTCTCGTCAACCTGGAGGGGGTTCCCTGTGTGAAGGAATGTGTGCATGTGTGTGTTAGGGAGATTGCCCCTGTGTGAGTGTGTGTGTGCACACATGTGTGTATGCCTGGGGTGGGTGCATCCGAATTCAGCATCTGAATTTCCCACAATTATTTACACAAAATTCAATATGGCCTCATCTGGTCCCTCATGTTCCAAGTCCCCAGATGCCTCAAGACCTGATACAAAAGTGGCAAAAAAGCAACCTCTGACCGTGGTTCACCTAGAGTCCCCTGAGGAACTGGAAGGTACCAGTCATGGTGCTAAGTCTTCTCTTCCTGGCCTCAGTTTCCCCACCTGAGAAATACAGGAGAACCTCCAAAGGCTAAGGGCCTCTATTTCTCTGACACTGTGACAACGAATTAATGCCCCTTCAGGGTGTGACCACCACATTCTACCACACGGGCTGGCAGGGAACACAGGGGCCCCGTGGGGAATAAGCCCAAAACGGGGAACTCAGCCTTGAGAAGGGCCCACTGGCGCCTCCTCGGAATGGCCTCCACATGCCCGCACTGGGCATTCAGGGACCAAGCGAGGGGGCTGTAGGTGCTTGGTCCCCACCTGAATGATTTGGAAACTGATACTCAGGGAAGCAAAGGTGTGGACCAGTTCGGGCCTGGGAAGATCCAGCCAGGCCCCCTGGCCCCAGGCCCCTCCTACCTGTCCTCTTTCTTTCACTTCGCTCATCCTCTGAGGGCTGTGGGGGACAGCAGAGAGCAGCTGAGAACTCTTGACTCACTTTCCTCATCCTCTCCTTTAAAAGCAAATTTCTTTTCTCAGAGAAAAAGCATGTGCAAATGATGTGAGCTTTCTATCTATGACTGGTGTGTACGAGGGTGAGCGTGTCCACGTGAGGGGGGAGTGTGTGCGGGGGGGGGAGACAAATGGATGTGGGTTGTGTGCATGAAAGTAAGCGAAATCATGTGGGCACACGTGTGTGCGTGTGAGTACATGAGCGGATGTATGTGGGCGTGTCTGTGCGAGCGGCATCCAGACCGTGTACTCACACGTGAGAGTGTGGATACTGGGTGCAGGTGTGTGGGGTTTGCAGGGTGTTCCCACGGAGGTGCATGTGTGTGCGGCCTGTGTGACACACATATGTGGTGTAGGGGACTGAGGAGAATAGGAGGGCATAGAACGCACACCCTTCCTAAGACGAAAACCACATTGTCTGATCCCAATGCCAAGTGTCGGAGGTTTTCCCCAAGACCGCTGCCAAAGAAAATCATCTTTGTTTAGGCTAACTTACGCTTCTCACATGACCTCAAAGACAGACAGATAGCATCAGATAATGTCACGTGCAGGCTCCCACTTTCTGGATGGGTTCATCGGATTCAAGGCACCAAGGGAATCATGATGTTTTGATTAGAGGCAGATGTGCTTAGAGTCAGGCCGACTCACTGGCAGCTCCTTCATCCATAAACGAGATGGATGGTGCCTACTTGGGGGGGTGCGGTTTGTTGCTCGGATGAAGCGGGACAGTAGATACGTGAGTACACAGTAGGTGCTCAGCTCATGTCGGCTGTGCGTCAGTCCATCTGACAGCTGAGGGGGCCACACTTTGGCTGCCGGACATTATTAATGCCCCCTCCTCTGCTGCCAGACCGAACAGCATGTGCAAATGATGTGAGCTTTCTATCTATGTGAGTGTGTGTGTGCACACATGTGTGTATGCCTGGGGTGGGTGCCCAGCGGCCCCTCCTTGTACATACCCCGTCAGCTGCAAGTGCCCCAAAGCACAACAGGAGCATTCCCTACGCTGTGTCCTCCGCTAAATACCCTCTGTGACAGCTTCTTGGCAGAAGCATAGCTCCAAGGTCAACACATGTTAAGAATATGTACCTCACCTACCTCAACATGGAAGCAAGAGGGAACATCACCTTATGGCGGCCTTTCCTGAACCCACAGCCTGGAAGTCTGGCTTCCAGATGCCCCCCATCCCACCTCACCCAGGGTGCCCCTGGGGTATCTCAGCCCAGGACGAATCTAGTGGTCACCTCACCTGCTCTGCTCACAGTTCAGGACACCCTCTACCACTTCCCCGCCCAGTGACCATCCAGCCTCAGCTTCCACATCCACCAACAGGCCACGGGCCACCCCCGGGGGAAGGCAGTTACCCTTCCAGGACTTTCTCTGGACCAATCTCTGAATAGGACACTGGGAATACGATTGTGAAAGAGACATAGTCATGGCCCCGAAGGGCTTACGGTGAAATGGGAAGTTCTAACTGATCTCTTGGTGAGGGCAAGGGTTGTCTATATGCTCTCCCTTTAGGGCTCCAGCCCCACTTTGTCCCCAAATCCAAGAAATAGCAATTTTTAGACATATGGCAAGCCACAGTCTGCAGCTTCCTGGCCCAATAAGGGCCTCTCCCTGCTGTGTCACAATTATGCCTTCTTCACATCAAATATCCAAGAGCTGGGGGATTTGGGTATCATACCTACACAATCACACTAGTGTTGGCTTCTCGTCTTCTGGGGAAAATGTAAGTCTTCCTAGAAGGGCAGAGCCGGGAGGTTCCAGGTCCTTCAGGCTGACATCGGTTGGTCCTTTCGTGGACGTGTGACTCAAGGCTCTGAGAGAGCACAGGATTGTTCCAAAATCATAGAGCTATGGGGCTCCTCATCCTAGTTTTGCATCTGTCAGCATGCTACAGGGTTCTGAGGTTTGGCCAATGAGGTCAGGCTGCATGGTAGCTAAGGTCAAGGGTGGTTTTTCACCAAGCCCGCTGCTGCTAGGAACATTCTCTTAAGTTGTTCCATTTACGAATTCCATGTCCCAGTCACCATCCCATGAAATTCATCATTTGGACTAAAAAGCCTCATTTCCTGAATCTACTACGCTAGGTGCCCAGTCTGAGCTCAGAGCTGGCAGGAAGAGGGGTAGGGGAGATAGGGGCAGGGGATGGGGGCACAAAGGAGATGTTCTATTAATGTTAAGGAATTCTACCTGCTGAAAGCAGAAAAAAAACCCAGATCTCAGAGACTTCACAGGATAAACTCTGTTTCTTGCTCATACTACATGTCTAATGCAAGGCAGTGGGAAGCTCTGATCCACACAGTCATGCAGGGAACCAGGCTGACAGAGAATCTGTCATCTTGTAGCTGCACCATCTGGACCACACAGCATCTGTGGTCACTGCAGAAGGGGAAGAAAGGGAGGGAGGAGGACTCCTGCCAGCTCTTAACAGCCTCAGCCAGGCAGCAACACATGTCACTTCTGCTCACTGTCTAGAAGTAGTCCCATGGCCCCGCCTTCCTGCACGGGGGCTGGAAATGAAGGGATAACATGGATCTTTGGTGAGCATTCACTGTCTCTGATGTTGACATTTTGGCCCCAGCCCTTCAGGGGAGAGAAGAAAGGCCCACTGGGAAAGAGAAACTAGTTCGTGGGTTTGTGTAACACTGGAGGCCAGGGAAGGGAGAGGTCCAGGAGGAAGATAAAGATAATCAGGGAAGACTTCCTGTGGGAGGTTAATCTAGAAAGAGGTATCATTCAACACCAAGGTAGGAACAGATAGAATCTGATTCGTTTCAGAAGAAGGAAGATGGGGGTCACGGAGGGAGGGAGTTGGGCCAGGTCCATGGGGCCCGAGAATGAGGCCCTTGGAAGACAGCCCAGGGTGCTGGGTTGGGGGGTGGGAAGTTAGTATGAAATAGGCATTAAGGGAACATAGGCTTCCTGAGGAAGGATGAGAAGCAGGGGACATGTTTAAGGGCTCTCTGGGAATCCTGGAGAGAGGAGAGGAAAACAGGAAGGTTGGCACTGAGCAGGGATCAGACAGGAGAGACACCTTCAATGGGACCAGTTAGTCCTCAGGACAATCATGCGGCTAGTGATGGAAACACCTCTGCGCCCATAAAATCCTGACCTTCATCCCACACAAGAGTTTCCAGAAAAACTGCAGCATTCAACCCAACAGGAAAGTCTGTTCAACAACTGCACTGAGACCAAGATGATTTGATTTCGGGAGGTAAAGTACATCTTGAAGTTAAATTCTTGGCTCTACTTTTAAATCCACTGGAGTGGGTTAGCATAGCTGGCTCATCCTTAATGGATGGAGCTGGGCACTCTCCTCCCCTCCCTGCCACTCGAGGGTGTAAGGACACCCAAGGTCTCCCTTTTGATAGCACATTTCTCTCCAGCACAGGGGACAGACCATGCCAGGCTTGGAGGCAGGGAAGGAAAATGCCTGGGGACCCAGATTCCAGAAAGCAGGAGGGAGCAGGCCCGTTCACTCTGCAGACGATTCTCTCTCACCTTGTTGGGCTCCTGTTTTGGTGCCAATGACCCTCCAGTACCAGGACCTGGACTATGTCCTGAGCTCATAGATGGGAGAGTGGGATGAGGGGACATGAACTCATGACCAGGGATGACCTAGGGGTGTTTGCTTGGATGGTACATGGGCAGGTTTCAGTGGTCTGATTGGCTAATCAATATCACATGCTTGGCTCTGTGGGGTAAGGTTCCAACTGACAGTGGGTTTGTGGGATTTACAGACAAGCTTGATTTTTCTAACAGTCAAACTTACTCACCAATGAAATGGGCCACCTTAGGGTAGGTCTGGCATCCCGATCACTGGAAAGCAGCCCAGACAACCATCAGTTTCTCAGCTGGTACAAAGAGGGGTCAGAAAAGACCTGGCAATCCTGACATACAAGGTGCTTATGTATGATCCCCGTCACCAGGTAAGTCTGCACGTTGTCATAGGGTGACTACCCTGTCTCGGTTGACCCAGGACATCCCCAGATTTAGCACTGAAAGTCCGACATTCTGAAACACCCCTTGGTCCCAACTGGCCACCCTACTTTGGAGGCCCCATCAGGGACAACCTCAAAACTCCTGTCTAAACCTTTAGGGCTCCGTAATTCAATGTTTCAGGGTGTGACACGTCATGCGTCACCATCATTTGTTATGAATACTAAGGCTTAAAAAAAAAAGATCAAAGTTTGAAAAGATTTTCCTTAAATAAAAGTAGATTCAAGATTGTTCACATACAAACACCATTCTGACCCACAGGCATTCTAACGTGCTTTCTCATGTGGGATGCAAAGCCGTGAAACTATGGTTACCATGCCAGGGCCCTCCCTTTCCAGCAGCTGAAATGAGCCCACTGTGAATTACTACAGAGTGTTACTACCTGGAAAATAAGGAGGCGAGCACCACCTGTGAAGGGTTCTTGCCAAAAAGCTTGAACTTGAATCTGGGGAAGCCTTTCCGTCTAGCCTTTAGTCTAGGAGTTACCAAGGAGAGAGGAGCCAGCTCAACACCCCCACAAGAATGAAGTCAACCAAATCCAGGACGTGGGACATTCTATGGGACAGCTGACCCTTACTCTTCATGGAGTGAAAACCATGAGAACTAAGGGGGTGGGAGGGGGGGGGTGCAAAGAGGCCGTTCTATTTAGACCCACCAAAACCAAACACAAACAGAGGGTGGAGCTTGGACTTGATTCAAACAAAGTAACATTTTTTTGCAGGACGGGCAGGAACATTTGAATGCAGCTTGAGCATCAGAGCAGTGTACTCCGTGCTCTCTGCATTCCGGGTTTCCCAGTCTGGCTGGTGGGAAGAGAAAAGTGAAGTCCACGCTCCATTCCCTCAACCCTTTGGCGGGTGGGGGTGGGGGGGTATTCTCCTTGGCCTCGGGTCGTTTCCTCGCTTGTGTGTGCTGATCGGAAAGGCGCCGTGGCCTGCAGGGGACCCTCTGCCCCTCTCCAGGGTCCCCTCTCTTATCTCGTCTCTCCAGTGCTCTGGTCTGCTCACTGCAGCCGCTGAGGTCTCCTGCACTCTCAGCCCCGACCCCTCCAACCAGGTGGTCCACCCAGCTCCCCGGCTTGCCTCCCCATCTTCCCATGCTGCAGCCCAGCAGGGAGCTGGGGCAACCACAGGATGCACTCTGTTCCCCATCACAGCACTTGGCTTTCTGCTGTCCCAACTCTTGCAAACTGTGGTTTTGTATCTTCTGGTTCTTTGTGTGCAGGAGGGCAGAGCCCATGCCTGTTACTCCGTGCTGGCCAGAAGGAAGTCCTCCCAACGGTTTCAACAGGTGGACAGAGCAGGAATGGCTGTGCTTAATTCACAGATGGGGTCCCTGACGCCCTGAGAAGCGGACCAGCCCACCGGCCCTAGCTCGCTATGGGCCCTGGCACCTATTCCAGGGCCCTCTCTGCTGGGGCGTGCTCCTCGGGGAGGCTCTCCTGGCAGGCATCATGCCCTGCTGGGATGTGCCAGCCAAGCTGGGGCCTGCCCTGCTGGGAAGAGGCCCTTTCTAGCACTTTCCACTAGGTCTCAAGAGCTGGCACCAGCCCGTGCTAGTTGTGAGTTTCCGTCAGCATTTTTCCCCTGTTATCAACACTAAATAAAATAAACATTTGTCTGACTTGAGGTTTTTGGCTTTCACGGACTGTTTCCCATCTGTCTCTTCTTTTCCTTCCCTCTGCCCCACTCACCAACTATCATTCTCACCTCCTGCCTCCCCAACACCACAACGCCATTCCCTCTCACCCCTGACACACACACACACACACAAGTGTGCACACAGGCGCACGTGCTCACACACACACACACGCTGGACTGTGTTCTTTGTTCCGGGGAGCACTGGTAGTCTCTTTTCTTTCTTCTCTTGTCTGCTTTCTTTTGGTCCTTTGCGCCCACATCATAGCTCTTTTCTGAGCATCCTTCCATTCTGGCAGGGAGCAACAGAATTCTAATATTCCAACTCCACAGCTGGCTGCGTGACCTTGAACAAGTCACAAAACCCTCTAAGCTTTTATTCTCCCTGAGCTGTAAACCCCTAGCAGGCACTGAGCATGTGGGACCAAAGACGTGTCCCGGAACCCCTTCCTGCTGACCCCCCCAAAGGGGATGATGTGAGGAACCTGCACCGGGGGTCCGAGGATCTGGGCTCCAGCCCAGGTTCCGGCCCACCTTGACCATGTGGCCCTGCGCAAGTCCCTGACCTCCGTGGCTCCCCGCTGTCCAATCTATAAAGCAGAGACAATAATCTCCTGTACTGCTAGCATGCTGTGGTGGCTGCAACGGCTCTCTGCTTCTCTGGGGGCCTCTCATATTTGACACGGACAGTCCATGGGGGTCTGGCTGCTCGTGGACACGTGGCAGGGAGATGATCCCCAATCCAGCATGCTCAGGGGAGGGAAGGGACTCGCTGGGGACACAGACCCTGGCCTAAAGCCTCAACATTACCTGACACACACCATCAACTGGCTCAATTTGCCTGACGCGAAGAACACAGCTCATAGCTAAGAACACAGTTTACAGCGATGTAATTATTTTATCCTTTTGGTCATGTTTACTTCAGAAAATTGCAAAGATACAATAGAGTATATTTTAAAATTTTTTATTTATTTATCTGTCAGAGAGAGAGAGTACAAGCAGGGCGAGCAGCAGAGAGAGAGAGAGAGAGAGAGAGAAGCAGGCTCCCTGCTGAGCAAGGAGCCCAACATGGGGCTCTATCCCAGGACCCTGGGATTGTGACCTGAGCCAAAGGCAAACGCTTAACCAACTGAGCCACCCAGGCATCCCTACAATAGAGTATATTAATGAAAATTAAAAATAGCTCATACTCGCTTCATCCAGAGATAACCAACAAACTTTGGCTTATTTTCTTTCTTTCAATTTATATATATGTTTATTTATTATATATGTTATATATATAACAAATGCATTATATATGTATATGTGTGTGTGTATATATACACATATATATATTACCACACACAAGTACACATATATTGTAAGTACATACAAAAAGGAAAACATATAGATGCATATGCTGGTAAGAATTTCATGAGCCACATAGGCATGTATGCAAAAAATATCATTTTCATTATTTTCCTACGGGTGAACTTCATTTCTGTCTTGAGTCCCATTCTCCTCGATGGGAGGAATGTTAATTCAGTCAGTTCCAGTAAATTCAATCACTTCAAGGTTTCTCCTCAGTAAATGCAGATTTCAGTGCAAGCCAACTCGGAACTGTCCCCTCTCCATGTCACGGTTCCTAAAAGCTGGTCTAAGCTGTGCCGGGGACTGGGGTTGGCGGGGAGGGGGGGCTCCTCTGGGCAGCTATCATCCACGGGGTCGTCGTGCCCCCCTCTGGCCCAGGCTGCTCAGTCCCTCATCTGTTCACAAGGCCTCTTCATGGGCTGCTGTCTCCCTGTGTCACCTCTCAACTAAGACGCTCAAGGTGTCACCCTGGGCTATGGGAGAGACCTCACTGCTGAGGTGCGCAGAAAGGAGAAAATATACTGCTCACTCCTTTACAAGGCCAATTCGCCACATACCATTAACGATATACCCACGTATCCCGCTATCGAGCTCCCTCTGTCCCTAACTGTTCACGAACTACAATAACAAACCCCTGTTCAGTGCTTACGGGCAGGCGCTGCTCTAAGTACCTCATGCCTAACAACTCATTTCACCCCCACAACCACCCCACCAGATAAACATGGTTATTACCCCTCCGTTATTGAAAAGAAAACCGAGCCCCAGCGAGTTTAGGCCTCTCGCCCCAAATCACACAGCTGGAAAGACATAGAACCAAGACTCCCCCCTCCCCGCAAAGAGCAGGACCCGGAGCTCACACTTGGATCATCACCCACATGCCACCTTCTCTGGGTCCCTCCTGCACACACGTGAGCACACACCACCTTTCGGATCCTGCTTTCTCACTTAAGATTATAGCACCAGAGCAACTGTTCTCAAATTAGGCCCGTGGGAAGGGTCGGAGTCCCAGAGAGTCACTCATTTTCCCCTCGCCTGACCCACCAGCTCGGAGCGCCCATGGTCTATCAGGGTAGGCCAGGTGCCAAGGGTACGGAGCAGTGTCAGGCAGGGTAGCCGCCTGCCCAGGCAAATCCCAGCGGCCGGTGAGGGAGCCGGCTGTGCAGACAAATGCGGTTTCCCCTGGTGAGCGGGGTGGGTGATCCCTGCGCCTTGCTCATGGGCCTGGGGTGGAGCTGGGGGGGTAGAGAGTGGGTAAGGGCTCAGTGCCGAGCCCGCATGCACGGGGCATCGGATAAAGTATTTCCAAATGTCACCACCCCATGACCCAGAGCAAAGGAGAAGGACCACGCTTCCCTGAACAGGCCCGGTTGCAGAGTAACGAAGGGAGAGGCTCATGGGAATGGCCACCCGAGAACAGATGCTGCCACCCAGCCGAGGGAGCCACCAGGTCCGGCCCTGGCCCTCGGTGCCGTGGGCCAGGCAGGCCACACAGCCCTCTCCCCACAGGTCTGCCACAGCACCAAAAATTTGTCACTCACAGGCTCCTCCTTAAGGCTAGCAGGCCCCGGAGGGGTAACACATCCAGGCACCCAAATAACATTGTCATGGGATGTGTAGCATCTTCCCGAGTCTCCCACTAAAATGCTAAAGGGAAAGGGACTCGGATATCCTAGTTCCCAGTCCGACCACAGAGCCTCCAGCCTGGGCTCCTGCGTTCCTTCCTTCTTCCGTATAATCCACAAGCATTCAGAGAAATGATCAAAATGATCGACTATGGAATGTGCCCCCCCAGGGTCTCACGGTCCCCGGAAAGGTAAAGAAGGCGCCAGTCCTGACCCCCGGGGTTTCTTCTGTCACTTCCCTCCTCCTGTCCTAGATGCCGAAGGAGTGCACGGAGGGGAGAGGTCTCCCCTCCAACAAGGTCCCAGACAAGGCCTGACCAGGGAAGCAGCTGGAACCTAGGCACAGACAAGAGAAAACAAGGAGGAGAGTGGTTCGGCCTGGAGCAAGGACGGAAGGGTGAAGAATTCAGTTGCAGGGGACCAATGGAGAACTGAGAATGCCATGCAGAGAAGCTGACCTCTCAAACCCTCAGGTAAGAAAATGGTCAGGTGGAGAGAGCTGGGCTTTTGCGACGGGCTCTGCCTGGGGAGACACTTTCAAGGCCAGCGGTGAAGACACAGGGAGACTGACACTCCCCCCCCCTCCTTCCTGGCCTCACGTGTCTGCAGATGACACTGCGTGTCCGCAGATGACACTGCGTGTCCAGACAGGGGACTAGAAGAGAGGACCGAGTCCCTGGCCCTCCCCAAGGCCATCAGATCAGCGAGCACACACAGCCCTCACCTGTCACTCTGAAGCCTCTGTCACCCCCACCCGCTGCTAGAGCTGCTTCTCCCGGGTGCCCTGGCTACAATCTGCACACGCAGCCCCCGCAGCGAGCAGAGCTCCCCGCACGTCTGTAGCATGGAGCTGCTCCTGCGGGGGCTGAGCCACAGAAAGGCAAGGGCGGAGGCCGTGGACGGGAGAAGCGAGGCTCCAGCCTGCGGCTGCTGATGCAGGAACCGGCCCACCTGCGTTCCCACCCAGCTCTGCCACGTACAGCTGGTGGCCCTGGCAAGTTCTTGACTTTGCTGAGGGTCCGTTATCTCAATCAACTAAGAGTCACAGCCCATGCCTTGCAAGGATGTGGTTCCCCTCCCATGAGACTGCACTTGCAAAGCACTGGACAGGCAGGTGGCCTTGGCTCATGGGCACTCCCTCCCGCACGAACACAGGGCATGCATACGTATGGGAGTGCTTCCTAAAAGCTGAAGGCCCCAGGCGGATTCCCTCCCTAAAGGCAGCGAGTTGGGCATTGGTAGAGACGTGCTCCAGACCCGCCCCACACGTTGGAGCAGCTGGTCCCCTGTGCGCATTTGGAAGCGCTACCATGCACCCGTTTTATAGCTGGGGCGAAGCAGACAGAGGCCGGTTGCTGGGTTCCTTCCAGCCCCAGTGAAGTCGGTCTTCCTGCCGCTGCTGAGAAACACTCAGCACAGAACGCCTGGAGTCCCGCCAGACACGGAGGCACAGCCTGCTTGGCACCAGCTCCTGGGAAAGAAAGCTGCAGAGCACAGCCCATTCCCAGAAACTGGAGACGGGGTCTTCCGATAGGGCCAGTCTGCTCTCCCAGGCCTGCAGGCCTGAGAGGGGGCACGGGGTGAGGGGAGGGGAGACATGGGGAAAGGGAGCCTGCCGTGAGGCACATCCCAGGCTGACAGAGGCCCTCTCGGAGCCCCCAAGCTGAGCACTCCTGCCCTCCGGGAGCCACAAGCCCAGCTCCCCACCTGCCCCCACGCCCAAGCAGCCAGCAGGCTATGCAGGGCTCTGGTCCTGGGCACTGGCCAAGGCTGACCCTGGCATGGGGGCTTTGTGGTGGGAAAGAAAGCTGCCCTGTCCAGCTGCAGCGCCCGGGCCCATACCACGTCTTTGTCCTCGAGGAGAGCTGGACACAGATCCTTGTCCCCATTCAACACCCAAGGAAATGGAGGCTCAGAGGGTGGAGGCGCCCAAGGTCACAGTCCTACGACAGGACTGCAGCCCAGCCCCTAAATCACCCCTCATTGCCCTCCCCCATCTCTTGCCCTCAGGTCACACCAGTGGTCCTGAGCAGGAGCTGAGGCCACACCAAGAGCTTTATGCGATTAGCCCGAAGTGCCACAGGGTGGAATGAGCACCTAATGGGGACTTGGAGAACCTGAGTCCCAATCCTGATTCTACCACGGAGCAGCTGTGTGTCCCTGGGCAAGTTTATTTCCCCCTCTGGTCTGTCTCCTCATCTGTTATATGGGAACGGTACACTTTGGATGGGCCACACAGACTAGGTTATGGCGGAGGAGGAAGGAGCCCAGGTGCAGAACAGTGCTGACCCAAGTAACATGTTTGTGCTCTGCGTTCTGAAACAGAGGCAGGACCAGCTCAGCCAGAGCCAGTGGGGGCCCAAGCCATGAGGACAAAAGCAAAGCCCTCCAGTTCCTCAGCCAGAGATGATGAGCCTGGCCACCCACTTTCCGCTGCCTCGGTTTTGTTGTCTGTACATGGGTACAATAATACTCAAAAGGTCATGTTATGAAGAAAGAGTACGTACAAAACACCCTCAAGAAGGATAGCTATTAGCATAAATATTGCCCCATTTGAGACAGCTGAGTAAGCTCTGTTTGACTTCTTGAGGCTGTGAATATAGCAAACTGCTTGTGGCACTGAGTTTAATTTTTAAAATTTTTTTTAAGATTTTATTTTCATTCCGGTTAACAGAGTGTGATGTTAGTTTCAGGTGTACAATACAGTGACTCAACAATTCCATACATTCACAACAAGTACTGAGTTTAATATTTAAAAGGCTGTCCTAGGCCGAGCCATACCCACCAGGTGAGGCAGGTAGATAAACAATGCTCACCTTCAGTTTCCTCAGTTTATAAAACTTAAGACTGAGGCCCACACCTTGAGGGATGACTAAGCAAGCCCCAAAACTAGGGTTCCCTTCTCTCAGGTGAGAGGAATGGACCCCAGGGTTCAGCGACTTCATACAGACAGGGAGAGGGCCCCAGGGGTGCACTGACCTCATGCACAAGGAAAGGGGACCTAGGATGCACTGGCCTCATGCACACAGGGAGAGGGACCCCAGGATGCGCCGGCCTCATGCACACAGGGGGAAGGGTCCAGGAGTGAGATGACCTTAGGCGGACAGGGAGGGAGAACCAGGGATGCAGAGGATTCACACAGACTGGCTGTAAGCGAGAGGAGCTCTCCAGAGCAGAGCACCAAATCCCGGAGCGCAAAGGCAGGCCCAGCCAAAGCCCCTCCCCCGCCCCCTGTGGCTCCAGCCCATCTGGCAACCATCTAAATGGGGCAGGAATGTTTACAGGCTGCAGGCCCTGGCCCGGAAGCCTGAGACTCCCCTGCCTCCCCGAGGCATCCGGCGGCCAGGTGGGACGGATCCAGGGCGTCAGGATGCTGTGAGAAGGCCCAGCTGGGCCGGGGCCCTCCCTCCTCTCCTTCGGTGGAAATCAGGCCTGTTCTTGCTCCCCTCGGCTCTGGTATTTTGATACTGTGAGAGGTCTTAGGGGAGGGGAGCAGCAGAGAGCTGGGCAGGGACGCGGAGAACCTGGGGTAGTGGGCGGGGCTAGGCAGCTCATTGGCCTCCTGGGACGTCAGTCATCACTGCTCTGCAAAGCTGCGGAGTGGAGCGGCAGGAAGGAGGCACCTAGGAGGCTTTGCGGGAAAGAGGCAGGGCCTGGGAGCTGTCGGGAAGAGCAGAAGAGGTGGAAACGGGCTTTGGGGAGAGGGTGTTGCCCCTCCGTGCTCCCAGCTGCTGGAGAGCAGCTGGACCCAGTCCCCAGGACTGCCTGAGACGAAACACTGCTGCAGAAGCTTTCCCTTGGCCAGGGATCCAGCAGAGCCAGTCCATGACTGGCACGTCCACCCACCCCGGTGCTTGCGCTGGCGACCCAGCGGTCCACCTTTGCCGCCTTCCTCACCCACTTGCTGCAGCCAAGCCTTCATCAAACCCTCCTGACTTTTCCTCCTCTCTTTCGAACCCACCTACTTGTCCTGGCCCCGCTGCCACACACACCCCCAATACATATCACCTCCATCCCGGGTTCTGCCCTCACCTTCCCAACCGGCTTTCCAGCTTCTCTTCTCAACAACCCCCCCCCCATAACCCATCTATCATTCCCCTCTTCCACCCTCAGTAGCTCCCCACTGCTTGGCCCTAAGGACAGGGTCTACATTTATTTTGCTCACCCTTGGGTCCTCCAAGATTTAGCACACTGCCCAGTATGGTAGGTGCTCAATAAAAACCTGCTGACTGAATGGAAGCAGGGAGGAAATAGAGGGAGGGGAGAGCAGCAAGGCCTCCTTGCCCAAGGGAAGTCAGACAAGCAAAGGAGCAGAGTCAAGGGAACCTGGGGAAGTTGGAGCGAGCACCAAGACAGCCAGAATATTCTCTTCCCCTCATTTTCACCCAAGTGGTTCAGACCCTGTTGGGCCAGACTGGGCTTGTCCCTTCCCAGAGACTGTGAACCAAGCAACTGTACGAGGCCCCTGAGGTTACCTTGTCCCCTCTTCTCCTGTGGCAGCCCTCTGCAGAGCCCCCAGGTGCGGTCAGGTCTCCTGCTCAGCCACTTCGGTGACAGCATGTTCACCACCCATCAGGACGGCCCATGTTGAGTAGCCTCTGCCTCCCAGGACTTGGACAATCCCCAAGGGGATTTTGAAGAGCACTGGGCAAAGCCCCGAGACACAGTCAAGCTGACCGGCACCCTCAGGGTCAAAGTCAGCCTTCCTTCCCCCAGGGACCTCGGTCACTGCTCTGCCAGGAATCAGTGCCCCCCTGCCTCGACCCCCAGGCTGTCTGCTCTGGCCCCACACCACTTGGTTAATGCTGCTCCTTAAGTTTGAAGTCCAGAACTAAACACAGCCCTCCCAGGAGCCTGGAGGGAAGCTGGCCAAATGGGGGGGAAGCCAATGAGGAAAACGAACATGCCCACATCTGTGCCAGGGATGGACGCCATCAGCTGGAGATTTAGGCATTTTCTGGAGCTGCCACGAGGCAGGGGGAAGCTTGACCTCAGGCAGGGCATGGGGCTGGTCCTGTGCCAGTACTGAGGCTCAGTCTTCTGTTTTGAACCCCACCATCTAGGTCCATCTGGGAAGAACGGAGAAGAACCTGGGCTACAACTCCCCTCTGGCCCCCTCTTCTCTTCCACCCCACACTCCCTCCCAAAGAAACAGACTCCACGGGAGACACTGGACCTCACTTCAATTGGGGTGAGCAGTTAGTAACAACTCAATGCATCATCTTTCCAGAGGGATTAGCACTGTCAGGCTCCAGGATTTAAGCCAAAGCAGCAGAGCAATGATGAGGGGATTTGAAGCGCTGGCCGGCAGACTGGGGCTGAAGAGAGGGCCTGGGACACCTCCCAGCCGCTGTGAGCCCATTGCGACATTATGGGCATTAGAGATGCAGACCTGGGCTTTGTTGGCTTTGCCACTCGCTTGCTGTGTGGACTCATCACTGCACCTTTCTGACCCAGTTTCCTCATTTGTACAAGGGGGATAATCCTTCCAATCTCATCAAATTGTAGGGCAGGGCAAATGAAACAACGCAGGTGGGCCGCCAGGCACGGGGTAGGCGCTCCGTCACCGCTTCTTCCTTCTTGCACGGAGCGAGCATTTGGCCATTTTCCTGGCAGAGTGGACAGAGAATGGACCTGGGCGGGCCGTGGGTAAAGGCATTAAACCTGTGCACTTGAACCTTGGTTATTTCCTGCAGCCTGACATGACTGGACTGTGGAACTGTCCAAACCCTCTCTCCACTTTTTGCCCCAGGGCAGCCTGCAAATCAGAGAAAGCATCGCAGAGGCTATGGGGGCCTTGGGAGACTCACTGCTTCCCACCCCCGAGTCCCTGCCTTCACCTCCTGAGAAATCCCAGGCCAAGGCCCTCTGGAGTTGCTCCCAGAGACAGGGCACTCAGCACTCCTATCCTCCGCTGTTCGATCGACTGCCACCCCAAACCTCGGGGATTTAACGTTTATCATCATCTCTCCTGCTTCTGTGGATTGACTGGGCTCAACTGGGCAGTTTGCACTCCCGGTCCCAGAGGGGACTGCCGTCAGCTGTCCTCGGGGACTGGAGTCATCTGAAGGTTTGGCTGCTCTGGATGTCCCAGATGTTTCCCTCACATGGCTTTCCAGAGGGAGCATCCCACGAGAGAATTCCAGGGGAGCCAGGCAGAAGCCACAGGCTTCCTATGGCCTAATCTCAGAAGTCTTGGAACATCACTTCTGCCACATTCCATGGGTCAAGCAAGACCAAGCCCAGCCCAGATTCAAAGCAAGGGGGACGGGAGTCCACCTTCCTGTTGTGGGATGGGCAAGTTCACACTGTCAAAGAGCATGTGGCGTAGAGATAGTGTGATGGGCATCTCTGGAAAATAGTCTTTCATGCCTACCCACCTATGCTTCCCAGGCAAGGGAACTTGTGCTCACGAGGGAGAGGAATGAGCACTGTCCCAGGAGTCAGACGGATCCAGGCCCTACTTGCAGTCCACTCTAGGACCAGCCAGCTGTCACCCACACCGGCAAGGCAGCAGGTCTGTCCCATCCGGCTTCAAGTGTCTCCTCCTCTGCTTTAGGGGTGGTTCTAAGGATAAAATGAGATCACCTGCATCTTTCTAATCTAACAAGTGTTCGCAAGCACCTTATTTATTCGTTCATTCAACAACTATTTGCAGGGCGCCTGGGTGGTTCAGTTGGTTAAGCGGCTGCCTTCGGCTCAGGTCATGATCCCAGAGTCCTGGGATCGAGCCCCGCGTCGGGCTCCCTGCTCAGAGGGGAACCTGCTTCTCCCTCTGCCCCTCCCCCTGCTTGTGCTTGCCCCCTCCCTCTCTCCCCCTCTCTCTCTGTATCAAATGAATAAAAAATCTTAAAAAAAAAAAAAACTATTTGCAGAGCGTCTATTTGCACCTGCCCAGAGAGGAGTCTGACATGGCCAGGGGACACAGGGTTGGCAGAGTATCCACAAGGGAGAAGCTGCCTTTGATTAGGGAAGGAGACATGAGGGAGGACTTCCACCTTCAAACACAGACCTGGCCTTCCTCTTAAAGGACCCATGCAGGTCTCCAGGGAGGGAAGGAGGGGAGAGGAAGGGTCCTCCGGATGAAGCAGGGCGTGGAAAGCGTGGCAGGTTTAGCAGGCCACCTGGATGCGGGAAGACAGGGAGGAGTGGCCTCAGCAATGGGAAAGCTCACAGGGGAGAGGATGGGAAGGAAGGGGTCTGCTGGCCTCAGAAAAGTTTAGACTTTAAACCAAGGGGAATCTGTGAGCGACTTTACCATAATCAGACCTATCTCCTAGAAAGAGCGAAAGGCTGTGTTGTGGAGAACAGAGTTGAAGAGGGTGGCCGAAGGAACACGGCAATGTTATTAATGATTCAGTTATTTATTTACTGGATTCCAGGCCCTGTTCCAAGCTCTTTACATCGAGGAACCTACGAAACTATAGGACAACTGCATAAGATAGGTGCTAGTCTTGTCCCCACCTTACAGATGAGAACACTGAGGCATAGGGAAAGAAAGTTTCCTGCCCAAAGTCCCCAAACAAGGAAGTGGCAGAGCTAAGAGCTCAGCCACGGGGGTGGCTCCAGGGTCTGCCCGTTTCACCTCCGGGCTTGCCCTGCTGGGCTGTAACCCAGGTGAGAGACACGGTGGGATCAGGTGTTTCCTGCTCACCACTGGGTCAGGGGCTAGCCCAGAGCCTGGCAGGGAACAGGCGCTCAGGAACGGCATACGAGAACGTGAATGAATGAAAGGAGAGGACCCGAGAACCCATTCTAAATCTCTGCTCAGCTCAGTGGCTGCATCCACCACCGACCCAGCCTATGGAGCGCCAGGGACGCTGATTGAGAAATAAGGCACTGAGCCTGCCTGCAGACTGACAAGCCAGGCTCCTCGGAGACCCGTGCAGACGGATGCAGGCTCGTTTTGCGTTGCCTGCTGCAGCATTCACGGAGCCCAGAACCAGGCTGCACCTTTCCCACAGCGCGCCCCAGCTCCTCGGCTCCCCATCCACCTCTGCCCCCTCCCATCCCCTTTGAAAGGGCCAAGTATAGCTCCACAACGATGCCAGTCGTAGGACTCAGAACTAGAGTCCCCTGCTGGAAGGCTGCTGTCAGCCAAGCTGGGCAGGCACCGCTCTGCAGCAAACACTGAGGATCTGCTGGGAATTTCCTGATGGGCTGGTGCCAGGAGAAGCAAAACAGAGGCTCACTGGGGACAAGCGGCACTTTACCAACAGCGTAGGTCCCAGGTCCAGAGGCAGGCTCTCGCCTGCACGGGGAATTGGAGGCACCACTTGTCATCTCATTAAATCCTCAGTGGCTGTCCCGCCCGCCAGGGCTCCAACAGCAGTCTAGCTCTCTCTGGCTTCAGCCTTCCTGGGCTCCTTTTGCAGCAAGCGCCCATGGGGCCCCACGCATCAGGCACTGGCTCTCCATCATGAGCCTAGAGCTTTTGCACACTGCCTCGACCCCTAACCCCTGAAATCTAACCCTCCCAAAAAACCAGGGCGCAAGAGAGATAATCGGCCCCATGCGACAGGTGGGGGAGCCCAGGAGCTGAAGTGACTTGGCTCAGTGAAGATGCCACGCAGGGCCAGGCTTCAGGCATGGAAAAATGGAGGAGGACACGCTGCAGAGAAGGGCCCCATCGAGGGGAGAGGCACAGATCGAGCATGTGGTGTTGGTGAGCACGGAACGCCAGGGCAGTTCAATGCTACCCACCATTCTGAGGCCAACCAAATGGAGGAGCGATGGAGGCAGGTAGGGGGTGACTTTTTTATAATAATAACCCTCACAAAGCATGGCCCAGCAGAGGGTCTATTCAAAAGCCCATGGTATATTCCTTCAGTCCTGGGGGTAACTTACTGCAGGGGCCACTCATACATTATTTTTTTTGAAGCAAGTTCTGTGTCCACAAACACAGGGGGTCTAGGGAGAAGGCAGCCCTGGGTTTGACAGCTGAGCTCATGGAGCATAGTATATGACATCAGCTAGGCAGTGATGAAAGGGAGAGATCTGTCATAGCAACACTCTACTTCATCCCTGCCAAACCTCTGGACCAGAAGCATCTTAGCTCAGAGCAGCCATAGGTGAAGTCAGTTGACAGAGGAGGTACCCCTCTCCCATCGAGGGTCCTCTCCCAGGGTTTGGTGCTGCAAGCACCCAAGGATATGCATCACGGGGCCAACATACTTGGAGCTACTTTTGTACCAAGACAACCATTGTATGGATGACAGCATCAAGCCCTAAGGAAGGGAGGCAACTTGCAAGATCACACAGCAAGTCAGCATTAGAGCCAAGCTCAATCCTAGGGTTCCCAAGCCTTGATTTCCACTCTGAGCTAAAACTGATGCTGCTCCCTGGATCGGCTGTGAGAGAACCAGCAAGAAAGCCAGCCCGTTCCTGGACTGGCTCCCTCTCCTCCTCTGTCTTGCTCTACGACACATCCCACTTTCCCTACTCTGGGTAAGTCCATACGGCGACGCCTTTTTCCTGCAGCTGCTCCCACCTGTCTTGCCTTCCCCTAGAGTCTCTGCTCATGCACATTCTCCCTGCAAGACTCTGCTCAGCTCCTTGACTTTCAAGGTACCTTCTCTGACCCTCCAGCTCTCCATAACTGTTGTACTCCCTCTCTTGGAGTCCTCAAGTGACTTTGCATCACACTCATGTTTCTTTGTGTGGTCCACTTGCCCCTGGCCCAGCCACTTCCCAACTCTTCAGCCTCCACCACACTCGGCTCCCTTTTGCTCCAGCCGTGCTATCCCCCCTGCGGTCCCCCAACCCTTGGAACATGTTCCCACCCAGGGTCTTGCACCTGTTATCTTCCTCCTACAGCTCCCAGCTCACTCACCCCACACTTCTTCCTATCCCCAGGTCACCTCCTTAGAGGTCCCTACCACCCCATTAAATCTGCCTTTGTGCCTCTCAACTCTCTATCCTTAGGGCTAACTCGTTTTCTTTCAACACACTTTCTTTCAAAGTGATTGCCTGAAATTATATTAAGTATTTAGTTAGCTAAATACTTTATTGTCTGACTCCCCCATGAGCACACAAGCTCCATTAGAGCAGATACTTGGCCATGTCCACTGCCATGGCCCTCATCACTAGAACAGGGTCTGGCCCATGGGGACCTTGACTAATAAGTCAATGAATTAATAAATAAATAAACTGTTGTAGTAAAACAACATCTCAGAATTAGAAGGAGCTAGGATTCCCCTAGTGTGTACAAGGTGAACCATTTTCAGTAAGTCTTTGTCTATATGAACATTGTGAGTCACTCAAAATCAGTGCATCAGCACTATTCTAATGTCTCAATCTCATGCGATCCCACAAAAGAAATATCATGTAATGATGATCTGAATATGAAACTAAGAAAGCAATTCCATCTATAATAGTGTCAAAAAGAATACTTAGGAATACATTTAACAAAAGAACTGTAAGATGTATTACTCTGAAAACTATAAAACATTATTGAAGGAAATTAAAGCTCTAAATACATGGAAAGACATCATATGTCAATGGATTGGAAGACTTAATACTGTTAAGATGGAAACACTCCCTGAATTGATTTACAGATTCAATGCAATTCCCATCAAAATCCCACCTGGCTTCTTTGCAGAAATGGGCAAGCTGATCCTAAAACTCACATGGAAATTGAAGGGGCCCAGAGTAGTGAAAACAATCTTGAAAAAAAGAAACAAATGTGGAGGATACATAGTTCCTGATTTCAAAACTTACTTCAAAATTACAGTAATCAAGACAGTATAGTACTGGTATAAGGATAAACATATAAATTAGTGGAATAGAATTGAAAATCCAGAGATAAACCCTCACATTTACAGTCAATTCATTTTCAACAAGGGTGCCAAAACAATTCAATGAAGAAAGAATAGTCTTCTCAATAAAATGGTGCTGGGACAATATGTGGAAGAATGAAACTGGATCCCTACCTCATACCATATACAAAAATTAACTAAAAGCAAGGCAAAATCCCAAAGGTAAGAACTAAGACAATAATATTGTTATAAGAAATGTAGGAATAATTTTTTCTGATCTTGGATTGCAATGGTTTCTTAGCTATGACCTCAAAAGCACAAGCAACAACAGAAAAAATAGAAAAACAGAACTTCATCAAAATTAATAACTTTTCCGTTTTAAAGGACACCATCAAGAAAGTGAAAAGACAGCCCATAGAATAGGAGGAAATATTTGCAAATCATAGATCTCATAAGAGACTTGTATTTAGAATACATTTAAAAAACTGTTATAACTCAATTATAAAGGGGAAAATAACCCAATTAATGAAACAATGTCCAAGCTTTACCAGAAAGAATGTCAGGTCCATTCCTAGTGCCTGCTAGGGACAGGGAGTGCCAGCACCTGAGCCACACATTTACCTGCTATGATCCAGTTTACCCCCTCCTGGAAGAGGCAAGAGAAACCAAGCCATTGAGGAGAATGGAATGGCCTGGCACCTAGAGACCAAGGTGGATCAGGTCCTGGCCTCTGAACCACCTTCAGCCATCTGGCGGCCTCATATCTCATCACACCCCTACTCTTGCCGATGTCATGGCCATGTACCTTATGTCCACCAATGCCTCAGCCAAAATCAGAACACAGGCATCTGGATCAAGAATACATACTCTTGGTTGCCTGGGTGGCTCAGTCAGTTAAGCATCTGCCTTTGGCTCAGGTCATGGTCTTCAGGTCCTGGGATCAAGCCCCGCTTCAGGCATCCTGCTCAGCAGGGAGTCTGCTTCTCTCTCTCTCTCTGTCTCCTTCTCCCTCTGCCCCTCCCCACTGCACATTCTCTCTCTCTCTCTAATAAATAAATAAATAAATAAACTTTTAAAAAATTAAAAATAAAAAGAGTACATGCTCTTACCCACCATGCCATATCTCAGACCCTGCTGAGGCCTTCACCTGATATGTGTCAGACCCTTCCTCAAACCTTTCCTCATGAAAGCTCATGCCTGCCTTGGGAAAGAAGTACTGTTTCCCCATTTTACAGATGATGACTCCGAGGCTCTGAGAGGTTGAGTACTTGCCCCAGTTATACCATGGCAGAGCCAGGATTCTCCACCAGGTCCGTCTGACTCCAGTGCTCATCCCACAGTCTCAAGCCAGCTCTAACAAAGAACAGCTCCTCTTTCCTTCAGACAGTCCCAGCCAACACAAAACAACAAAGTCATGTCTGAAGGAAAGAAAACCTGGCATGGAAACCCTGAAGTTCCTCAAGGTCCCCATCAGGGCTCTGAACACCCTCACCCTTTGGCAGGTCCTCCCAGAATCCCATCCCCATCTCCAGCTATCGCCATATTTCTTTCCCTTCCTTCATAGCTAACGATCTAAGGGGAAGTCACTTACACCATGGTCTCTGCTTCTTGACTGTCCTCTCATGAGTCACTCCCAGGCAACTTGGCTCTGTCCCCTCCTCTCCAACCCAGACCTCACCACTTGGTCCTAATGCATATCCAAGGCACACTTTGGACTTTTCCATCCAGGACCCCTTAGTAGCCAATGACCCTGCTAACCAGCTTCTCCTTCTTGAAACTTGTTCTTCCTCTGACTCTTTTAGCAAATACTTTCTGTGCTTCTCCTTGGTCCTCCTGATTTCAGAGCAGTGGAGGAGGGCCATTTTGTACCTGCCACCAGCATTTCACTTTATGTGCTGAGGTGACCTCTGCCTCTCTGCCTCAAGATGTCCTCTGAGGCCATATCCCTCAGCTCAAATGCAGGCATGGCTAAAACATGGAGGTAATGCCCCCAGGGGCAACCATCAACCAGTGGAAGATGAGAGCTGGTGGATGAACACCCCATTCTTGGGAATGAGAATTAATTCTAAGGTGTGTTCTCCACAGTTCCTGAGGGGGTCCCAATGGGCTTGAGCTCAGTTGCCCATAGCAGTCACCAGCCTCCTATTGGCCTGCTTCCCCTCCCCCCTCCCCCCAACTCCCCCCACCCCCAGTCTCTCTCTCTCTCTCTGTCTCTCTCTTTCTCAATCTACTCCCTTACTCCAGCTTTTGGGATCACCTTGCACATAAACCACCTGCACCCAAGCCCTGGTCTAGGCTCTGCTCTGGGGGAGGCACCATTGTCTCATTGTCTTCCTTTATCTTCTGGCCCATTCATTTTCCATCTCTTCACAAACTGCTCCTTTAAGGGCGCACATTTTACTGCTGTTGCTGTCCAGCCCGTCCACAAAACCCTGCCCTGTGCCCTTCCACTCTGCACGTTAGCCACCGACTAGACCCTCCACACTGCCTCGCCTCGGTCCATGCTGCATCTCCTGCCTGCCGCACACTCCCTCTGCTCCTTAACCTCCTGAGGAGCACCTGCTCACGTTGCAACCCACAAACCAAGCATTGCCCCTGCACAGAACCTTTCCCAACACCCCCACCTGCGCAAGTGCGACTGAGCGAGGGGTGTTCCATACGACGCCCAGTGAGGGCCTTCCACTATGTTCTTTGTTCCCCTTTACTACAATGTAAACTTCGCTCGTTTAAGAGCAAAGGCTGTGCCCTTTTGTCTGCACATCCCTAGAAGCTAACACAGTCCCGGCACGTGCTCCATGCTCCATAGATATGGATAAAAGAAGGAGCATTCACCCACACTCTCTGCCCCTCCCTCCTCACCTGCCCTCCCCAGGCAGGATGTGGGCAGGACTTAGACCCCATGGTATGTGGCTTTCCCTGCACAGAGCTGGCACATCCATGGGCCTCAGCAGAGAGATGAAATCTGAGCCGTCCTCTCTCTACAGCTAGCGCAATGGCCACACTGCAGGGCTTCATCTAATCCTGCTAGCCCAATGGCCACACTGCAGGGCTTCAGCTAATCCTGTGAACATCCAGGTCTCTTTAAGGGGCAGCGAGCAGGCAGGGAGCCGGAAGAAAACATCTGCCTTCTATCTCAGGTCAGTACAGGAGAACAGGGGCTCCCCACATGCACACCTTCTTGGGATTTTCCAGACAAGCCCCGGAGAAGGCCAACAGCTCGGCCTGACAGCGTCTGCAACTTGTGATGCCGGGATGGATCCAGGGCCGGCCACAGGTCAGCCAAGGTGAAATGATCACTCCATCCAGCTCACAGAGGAAAAATACAAGCTCAGTGAGCATTTGCCCAGCACCTTCTCCACAGCAGGCTCTGCGCGACCTGGGCAGGGGAGTAAAAGAGTAAACAGAAGCAAGTCCCTGTCCTAGGGTGGAAAATCCACCTAACCTCCCCCCTCCCCGCCCTGTACTTCTGGCACCAAAGTTCCAATCAAGAATAATCATAATAAATAAGAAGGAGATTCGTAACATTTATTGAGTGCTTACTGCATACCAGGATCTTCTGAGCATTTTGAAAACATTAAATTATGTATTCCCCACGATAACCCTGGGGTGACATATGGGCACCAGCACGTATCAGCTCACAAAAGCCAGTTACGTTTTCAGGAATTTTATAGGATGGGTGTTAAATACGGCTATTACTCAAAAATTAAATTATGTAAAATCACTATTAAATTCTATTAAAAACAAAAGTAATCTATACTCAAAACTCATTCCTTCCCAATTATCTTGCTGCATTCTACTGTCATCTATGCGTTCGAGGCTACCCATGTTTATTAGATCTCTGTGCGGTGGAAAAACCAGGGGATCGTGGCTACGGAGCACCCCTTCCCAGCCCTACTTTTAGTGATGTCACACAGAAATAGTCAAGGGCTACAAATCAGGGCTTGATTTATTTGTTGCTTTCCCAGACCTAAGAAAGTGATGGAGAATATATTAACCATACAAATGAAGCGCAAAAGTTCACCTGAGTCTGCGGCTGTTCCTTTGTGAGTCAGCGCCCAAAAGAGGTATTTTCTTCTATATTCAAAAACGACCATCCGATTCAGCAGAGCGCTCACTCCAGCCTTGGAAAAACTAGTGAGGTGTATCTATGCCTTTCTCTGTTTCACGGCCAGCTCACTCAGTAACGGCAACAAAGCGCCAGCCAGCTCTTGGGTTGGAGCTACACCTGCAAGCATTTACTCACTGCGAGCCCGGATTACAGAGGGGGGCTGGTTAGGAGGCAACAGGCAGGACTCTTGCCAGGCAGCCAAGCCACAGAGTCCAAGCTCTTCAGCCCCCGGAAGAGGAAGGGGCATCCTGGTCCCCCCAACCAGGTTCTCCCAGACCGTCCTGGAGAAGCCCACAGGGAGAGCCTGCTTCTAGTCCACGCTATCTGATCCCGCACCGCAGACAAGGGGGAGCTGCCCCGAGGTAGGAGCACAGGACAGACGCAGGGATGTGCAGGACACACCGAGGGCAGTGAGGGTGTTTTGAGAGGCAAAAGGAAGCCGAGGCAGGCGGCACTGGGCCTGGGCTGGGATGGCACTTGCTGGAACAAAGCCGTGGTTGCGGGGTCAGGAAAGCAGAGGGAGAGGCGGAGCCAAGGGCCTCGTGGCTCTCACAGGGCCTGTGGGCATGAGCAGGGAGTCAAAGAAGACTTCACGGAGGTGGGGGTGTCTGTGCTGGAGACTGAAGAGTGAACTAAGGTATTTTAAATAGCCCAGGGCTCCCATCTTCATGTGCACCAGCATGTGTAACATGCCCAGCTGTGCTGTGACAGGACGCACATCCTCTTGGGCACACAGCAGGCACTCAGCAAGTACGGGGCGGCGGGGCGGGGGGAGGGTGCTGCATAGCTTAAGCAGCTCGCCCAGCTTCCCACAGGCTGTGAGCCACGTGCACCCACGGATACAGAGCTATGTTTGACCTACAAAACTAGCAATTTTATATGTTCCAACCTAATAGCCTGTCTGTGACTCTGTAAGTGGGGTTAATTGCCGTACCACTCTCCCAGGATTGGCGGGGGGATGAGATGAGTTAGCACCTGGGCAGGCACCCGGCAGTGCCTGGAACAGGGCGAATAGGTGTTCACAACAACTGCTCACACCTCCCAGCTCCTAGTGTGTGCCGGGCAGGGTCCTGAGCGCACGGTCTCGTTAGTTCACGGGATCCTCCCGCACCCCCACTCCACAGTGCCACAGGCGGAAGTGTGGCAGAGGGCCAGAGGAGGGCCAGCAGCCCAAAGCGTCAGCACAGGTGGGCAGGTGGATGCCGGCGGGAAACCCCAGCACGCCTGGCCACTGAAGGGGGAGCTCGGGGAGCAATCTGTGGAGGCTGCCGCCTCTGGGGGAGCTACTGTCCAGCACTTGGTGGGAGGCTTGGGGCTGCCACTGGTCTTGTTGGCAAGGCCAGAGTGAGACAAACGAACTGGAATCTAGAGCCTACTGGGCACATCTGGGTCTGTCTGTCATCACGCCTGATCACTGCAACCTTCTGAGAATGGTGAATTCTTCTTTGCTTCCACCTTCCAAATCTCACACAGTCCTACATTTGGCCAACCCTAACTCAGAACCCCATGGAGAAGGGGATTCTGGGAAATGCAGGTCCCCCCTACCCCCTCCCCGGCCAAGCTGACAGAACCCAGTCTGGCACAGATGGTGATTTCCAGGAATAGCATCAGGGAGTGATTCCGGGTGGGGAGGTTTAGGGGACTGTGCAGGCCTGCCCAGCACACTTCCCATTTCCTTCTGTTAACAGAAACCCACTCCCCTGGGGAGAGCCCATTCCCCAGCATGGCATTCAAGACTCTGCCACCAGGATTCAGCCCCTTCTCCTGCTGCCCCCCATCCACCTGGCTCCTGCCATCCCCCAAACACATGATGCCCCTTCCCAAAGTCACAACTTGACAAAGACTGTTGCTCACCAGAAATCTTCCCCACATCCCCCCACACCTCTACCGCAGAGCCCTCTTCATTGCCGACCCATCCCCCATTCCTGCTAGCTCACTTTGGTGCTGGTACCCTCTCCTCACAAAGCCCATGGGCTCAAGGGAGACTGATCTCACCCTCCCTGCTAATCTTAGCCACCCAACACAGGGGACCACCATGAGGACTTACTGAGCCAGGGAAGGTTCTTCTCCATAGCTGCCCCCAACCAATCTCAATCCCCCTCTCCCGCAAGACAAGAACAAAGACACGCATAGCCCTCAGGGTTGCTGACAGTCATCTTTTGACTAGAGAATGAAACCAAGGCAGTGGAAGACAGAGTGGAGAGGGAGAAACCACCCGCGTCCTGGCTGACACCACAGAGTTGCCAAATCAACCAGCCCTGAAATCTGAACTGCCTCCATTTGGGAGAACACACTTTTTTCTGTCACTTGTAATTCTGAAAGCATCCTGACAGATACACCTGCTTCTTGACCAGGTACACTCTTATTCGTGCCCCTCCCAGCCCGCTACCAACGTCACTCCCTCTGGGAAGTCTTTGTGAGCCCCTGAGTGGAGTCCCTCCCTTCAGTGGCCCTGGACCTTCAGCTATCCCGGCTCTTGGGGACATCCTTCATTCCAGTCCCTGAGGTGTCGTCCCTCCTAAGAGTTGCTGAGCTCTTTAAAAGTGAATCATCTCACTGAGACTAGAGCAAGATAAGTGTATCTGGTTAATCTCATCCACTCCACATTCGCTCAGCAAACATTTGCTGAGTGCCTCGAAGACAGGGAGTGCCAAGGCAGCTCGGGTTTTGCATAGACATGTGTGGGGGCGGGGGTGGGGGCTCCGCAGTGGATGCCTGGCTAGAGAGACGAGGCGGGGAGGCGAGGCTGGAGGGCAGGAGTAAGATACTAGCAGAGGCTTGACTGGAAGGTTGGGCAGGACTTTGCTAGGTGCTAGGGAGGAGTCGCGCTTGGGACTCAGGGGGCCTCAGCCCTCCTCCTCGGTGTCTCCTCCTGGGTGTGTGCAGGGGTGGGGGGGAGTGGACGGGGTGAGAAAGCTGTGGGAACCGAGCACAGTGCTGGAGCCACACTGCCAGGTCACCTCTGAGAAGCTGCACCTTCCCCACAGCTTTGAGCAGAGGGTGAGCGCAGAGAGGTTGCGTGTTCATGCGTGCGTTCATTCAGCTCACATTACGAAGTGTCTCCTGCGTAGCAGGCACTGTACTTGGCACTTGGGATTCGTCTGTGATCACAGAGGCAACTGACCTTGCTCTGGCTCAAGGGGTCAGGAAGTTCTTTCCCTGAGACCTGGGGGTATTCGAGTTCTCTCGCTAAGGTGAAGAGAGAGATGTTAGAATCATAATCGGCTTGCAGGGTCATGAGTCCAACCCCAGCCACAGAGCTAGGTGACATCGGGGAGTCTCTTCACATCTCTGAGAGTCTCTGATAAGCTCCTACAAACTCGTCCTCTCCAGTGGAGTCCTGTCTGCACCCCTAAATCTCTGAACAAGCCCCCCGGTCACCCAACCCACGCCCTTGGAGCCGTGAGAGGAATGTCACGCACACAGGACGAGCCCTGTAAATATTTCATGCCTGTATGAATGGCAAATGCTCCCTCACGAGCCGTGCGTCAGTCAGGACTCGTGTTGCCAGCGACACAAACCCAGCTCGAACTAGCTGAGGCCAAAAGGGGAATTAACTCCCTCACAGAATCCAAAAGATTAGATGAGCAAACTGAGGAAAGGCAGGAACAGCTGGACCACAGAACAACAGGAACCAGAACTGGACTAGAACCGTCTCTCTCCATCTCTCATCTCCGCTTCTCTCTGCACAGGGCTTCATTCTCTCTCCCTACAGGCCAACTCCTCCACATGGCGCCAAGCCTGGAGGCCAAGTACCCCTGGCTTTTACCTCCCGAGAGCCTGCGCTATGGAGGGAGTCTGGAGACTCCTTTTCAGGGCCATCTTGAAAAATCGCAGGCAGGGATTCTGATAGGCCCAGCGGGCATGCAGTGCTCATGCCGGAGAAGTGAAGGTCTCCAAAAACACGGCAGCATCTACAGGAGTCTAGTGGGAGCAAGGAGCATAGAGACTTCTGGAAGGTGGAGAAGGTTTATGGAAAGGGGAATGTCCCAAATATGGGGAACAGACACCGGTAGATTACGTTGTCCACTATAGTCCAAAACTGAATCAGAGGCAAGATTTCTAAGGAGTCACTTGCAAAGTCTTCCTTCCAGTCTCCCTGTCTATACAGTATCTGATAACAGAAATAGCTGATTATATTAAAAAGCACCCCAAATCCAGGGTGCCTGGGTGGCTCAGTCAGTTAAGCCTCCAACTCTTGATTTGGGCTCAGGTCATGATCTCAGGGCTGTGAGATGGAGCCCCGTGTTGGGCTCCGGGCTGGATGTGGAGTCTGCTTTAGATTCTCTCTCTCCCTTTCTCTCTGCCCCGCCCGCCCCCAAAAGTACCCCAAACCTACAGTCAAAAGAATGAGGTTTAAGAACTCTGCCATTTCCTAGCTAGGGTAAGTCACTTAACTTCTCCCCACCTCGGTGTCCTCATTTGTTAAATGGGTACAGGTTGACATGGGTTGTGTGCATGAATGTTAACAGCATGGTGTTGGGGGGGGGGGCAATCAGAACATCAGCTCCGGGTCAGCCATGTAGATTCCAAAGCTCCTAGTGCACAGTTTAGTTCCATGAGGCCATGGGTATCAGCCCCAAGAGGAAATCTGGAAAACCTCTGCTCACTGCATCTGGGACATCCCCCATCTTCGAAGTATCCTCTACCCTCTAGAAGTCTCTGTTCTCCTTGTTCCCACCACTGGACTCCTGCAGATGCTGCCATGTGTTTAAAGGCCTCCGTTTCTCTGGCCTCAGTTGATGGCTCAGTCAGTGGGAATGGGAAGGTGACTGGGACAGGGTATGCACCTAGAGAGGGGCCCCTTCTCCTGCTGTGACCGGGCTGCCCCCAGCAGAACACTGCCTCTTCTGTCCTTCTGTCTTAGCCGCCTAAAATACAGATTTCCTCATGCCACTCTCCTGTTCAGGGACCACAAAGGCTCCCACTGCTACCAGCCCTACAGGGATCTCCAGGCCCTCCAGAGTCAAGTACCAGACTCAGCCCTCACTCTACCTCCCCATGCTCCTTAATCACATGCTTATACCACACTTGACACCCTAATTCCTGATATATCCCCTGGCCTGCCCTCCACCTGCCCCATCCTGCCTATGCCTCAGGCACCTGATCTCTATATGCCCCTGCTGGCTTCTGATGCCCCCACTTTAGCCACCTGGACACTGCACATAATTAAAGGCTTGACTGAACGATGCCACCTTACACATGGTGACCCGAATCCCTGCTCTCCTGAAACTTAAATTGGAGTCAGGGAAATAAATTTCTTTTCACCAGATCCTGTTCTCCCACCTTTTCCTCCAGCCATTAGGATGAGCTGACCTCCACATAGGCTTTTAGAAGTTATATAGCTCAATCACCAGTCAGAGGGCAAAAGATAAGATATTAATTTTCTATGCAAGCATGAGCAAGTCTGTTGTCCTCTCTAGGCTTCTCCAATAGTCTCCGAGGCTTCTCAAACCCTGCTAGTCTTGATCTCTATGGTGCTGGCTCCAGGCAGGGCATCTTCTTTTGAATTCCATGGATCCTTGGGATATTGCCATTTATTTGTTCTCAATCAAAACCACTTGCAAACCATGTTCTGTGGGAGATAGGCTTTCTACAAATTTCAAAGGACTACTGAGATGGAAGGTAGGGTCCAAGTGAGTGGGATCCCACATCCATGCCAACCTTAACCATGATCTTTCCTATCCCCTGCTCTATAGTTTGAGAAAAAGAATCTGTTGATAAAGTAAGGTCTGAAAATCACAGATCTAAATGACTCACTCAAATTCAAAAACTTAAGGGGACAGACAGGTAATATAAATGAGCACCTCCACCAAGGCATGGGCAAAAGGGAGTGGTAGGGCCTGTGCAAAATGGTCTAAAAAGAGCAGGTGCCCCTGAGATCTAGCCACGGGAGACAAGAAATGTAGTGTGTCCAACTCTTCCCATTTTTCAGCAAATTTGCAATTTTATGTGGATATTTTCCAGTTATTAAGACATGTGCAGGTCAAACGGACTCATATTTATGAGCCAGATGCAGCCAGTGGACAGTGAGTCTGCAGCTCCTGGCTTGGGCATTGCCTTTGAGAAAACCCAGCCAGGAAGGATGGCCATCATTGTGAACTCATTCCTAGGACGGCATGAGGCAGGAGGAGATCCATCAAAAAGCTAGGCATTCCTGTCGTGGCACGGGCCCTCACTAGCTGTGTGAACTGAGATAAGGTCCTGAACCCCCCTGGCAGACTTCTGCACAAATATGAGAATAGCAGCAGAGGGTGCTGCGGGTGAATGCCCCTCCTGGCCCCATGTGGCATGAAGTAGGAACCAGCAGAAGGTGTGTTGACTGTTTACACAACAAAGGGTGCGTTTACTGTTTCCCTCTGTACGATGAAGTGGTGCTTGGTGTGGATGAAGCAGGGGTGTGGGTGGGGGCTCCCCAGATCAGCCCTGGGGGTGCTGCCAGCTCAGAAAGCCCCACCCAGCCCCACCACTGAGAAGGATGAAATGACCACCTTCCATCTCTGCTCTTCAGTGTACAGATGAGCCAGGAGAGCCCCATCAGAGAGGAGCCGGGTGCCTGGGCCTGCGGCTGTCTGGCGGGATCATTAATAAGATAGATGTTCCTAATGGTTGCAAGAAGGATCATGGAGCTACTCATTATCAGGGGTTGGAATCGCTAATTATTCGTTTCTCTGCAGCTGTCACTCGCCGCACCCACCCAAACCAGGGGCCCCCAGCAGCAGTCCTTTCTCCCATGGCCAACAGGGGGCCGTGAGCACGCTTGGCTGGCTGGGGCTGGGGGCGAAGTCTTCTTCCTGCATTCAATACTTATTAAAGTTGATTAGAACTCAATGCACCATAAAATCTCTTTCAAGTCAGTGAAATGCCTTTGGCTACAGATTTTTCCAGTTCTATCCAAAAGGAACTCCCAAGCACTCAGAGAGTGCTGGAAAAATTAGATGAGGATGAAGAAGTGGGAGTGTGGCATTCCAGATTGGAAGGAGGGGAGGTGGTTTAGCACAGTGAGGGTAGAAGATAGCAATGCCTGGAATGAGGGGCATCCAGAACAAAAAAGGGAGTGTGGATGCAGGCAGGGTGGGAAGGCTGCCGGATGCACATATTTTTAGGAATGTTATTACCCCGGACCTAAAAATATGAGCCATGGCTTTCTTTAAAAGCGATCTAGGCCCTATTTACATTTCAGAGCAAACAGCATATTGTTTTCATCAGGGGGAAATAAGCACTCATGTTTACCTTATGTTTCCTTCAAAATATTTGCATTTCAAAGCCTTCTGAGCTTTAAGTTTCAGAGCTGTTCAAAATGTGGCACCTGGCCTTCTCCCAGATGGGCCATGTTTACAGCAGAAATCCATACCACCCAGCCGGGATGGCACCCCAGAAAAGGGCAGCGCCCCCTTTAAGACCCATTACTCACCCCCAGGAGTGCTGCAGCTGCAAGCAAAGCTGGTGGCCAGATGAGGGATGGGAGGGTCAGGCAGCCCCATCACAAAGCTTCTGTGTAGGTTCTGAGAGTCTTCCCCCTGGTGGGGTGTGGGATGCATCCTATCTGTGGACTGAGAGGACACTGCATGGGGCTGCACAGACCCTTTCGCAAAGGAGGAACGTGGCAGCCATGAAGCCCTTGGGAGAGGAGGCTGTTACACGTAGTCCAGGACTGAAAGGGCAGAGAGCCATCCCAGTGCCAGACAGTTGGACCAAATGACCTCAACCATTTCTTCTGGCCTCCAAACTTTCATTCATTCATTCAACAAACAATCCCTGAGGGCCCACTGTGCACTGGGCCTCGGGCTAGAAACTGGGGCCGCTATGATGAACCAACTCATCAGAGCTAACATTTGTTAGAAGCTTCTTCTCAGCCAGGCACTGTTTTTGGCTGCACATTATTATCAAATGGGGAGCTTTAGAAATCCCAATGCCCAAGCCACACCCCAGACCAGTTAGATCTGAGTTTCTGCAAGTGGGGCCCAGGCACCATTAATTTCTTAATTGCCCAGTTCCAGTGCACAGCCAAGTTTGAGAACCAGCATTCTAAGTGTTCCATACATATGAACTCACTTCATCCTCAAACAATCTTCGGAGTCAGGTAGGAAGGCTTATCGCCTTTTCAATAATGAAGCACAGAGATGTGAATTCAGCCATGGCAGAGAGCAGAGTCAGAATTTGAACCCAGGACGTGCACTTCTGATGCTCTGCTGTTGTATCTCCTGGTAGCAATCGCTGTCCTCACGGAGCTCCTGCTCTGGAGAGAAGCCAATGGGCAGTTGAACCCAGTGTGGGAAGCAGCAGTGCCCAGAAGGGCAAAGTGGAAGGCACTGTAGCTTGTCTGGCCACCAGCCGTTCCCATCATCACCTGCCTCCCATTACAGAGGCTGAGAAGTCAGAGACTCCCTGTCCCAGCCTCCCTTAAAGCTAGGGTTCTGGTCAATGAGATGGCATGGGAGGTTGGCTTGGGCGCTTCTGGGAAGGGTTTTCCTCCAAGGTAACAGAGCAGGTGTGAAGGAGCATCCCTTTTACCTTTTCAACCCATTCTCATCCTTCCGCCTGGGATGTTGCTGTGTAAGGACTCGATGTTTGGAGCTGCTGGTGCCATCTTATGACCATGAGGAGAAGGCTGAGAGACTGACGCTGGGAAAGCAGCCCAGAAACAGCCCTCCCTCCAGATTTCTTACTAACAGGAATAACTAAAAGTCTTCTTGCTACTTTTCAGCATATATTCAGCTACTTGCACCTGCATCAATTAGAATGAGGTTTGACTGGGATTAACAGAAAGCTCAAAAGTCACGATGGCTCATGCAGGGTAGAAGTTGATTTCTCTTTCATATAAAAGAAATCCGAATGAAGATAAGTAGTCCACAGTGATGGGGAAGGTTTAAAGTCATAGAAAGCCAAGAATCTTTACTCTTGTGGCCCTGCCATTCTCAGCACGTGACTTCCACTCACATGGATCAAAGATGGCTGCCCAAGCCCCAGGCATCACATCGGTATTCCAGCTAGCAGGAAGAAAGGAGAGGTGGAAGAAGGGTGTGCCCGTCGTTCAAAGAACACTTCCCAGAAGCTATTCTCTTTATATCGCATCGACTAGAATTTAGTGGCATGGCTACATCTGGCTGCAAGGGAGATCGGGAACCATGTTTATTCTGGGTAGCCATGACCTTAACCAAAATGCAGTCCACTGATGAGGAAGAAAGGAAGGATATTTGAGAGCAATAAGCAATCTCTGCCATACAGCTGAGGCCACCTAATTAATCCAGGTGGCCAGAGGAAAGGGAACTAGGTTCCAGACAGGAGCAACAGCTTGGGGGAAGTCTTGACAGTGAGAGTAAATTGGTAAAAGTAAGGCAGGTGAGCGGTGAGGTGAGAGCGGCAGCAAGGGACTGAGCTGTACAGGTCCCTCTGACCCCGTGGAGAAACCTGGACTTTACTCTAGAGTCACAGACCCACTGGGAAGTGTTGGCAGGAAAGTGACAGGACCAGGGCTGCATTTTGGAGCACTCATTCTGGTTGCCGGCTGGAGGGCGCGCTATGTTGGAGGAGGGCACAGCTGGAGGCAGGGAGACCCCGTGGGAGGATCCTAGAGGCCAATAAAGGGACGACAGTGGCATGAAGCCACACAGGGGCACCTCCTGTCTCACACTGGGAGGCAGATGAGGGATGGTTTTGAACAGTGCTATTCAGAGAGCCTGTCTGCAGTGAGAGGCCACACCTGAGCAAGTCGTGCTCCAAAAATGTACCACACGGGGCGCCTGCGTGGCTCAGTTGGTTAAGCGACTGCCTTCGGCTCAGGTCATGATCCTGGAGTCCCAGGATCGAGTCCCACATCAGGCTCCCTGCTCAGCGGGGAGTCTGCTTCTCCCTCTGACCCTCCTCCCTCTCATGCTCTCTGTCTCTCATTCTCTCTCTCTCAAATAAATAAATAAAATCTTTAAAAAAAAAATGTACCACACGTACATGTATGTATACACATATATGCATATAGACATATTCAGCTGGATGTGCTTAGTGTTGTATTTGTGTTACCCTCTGATGCAAGCTCCTTCCTTCTTCAGGGACCGTGGACATTTTGCAGACCAGCACCAATCTGTGGACCACACTTTGACCATCACTGTTTTCAAGGCAAGAGGACCCTGAATACCTCACGTAAGGCTGCCTTCTCGGACGAGGGGAAAGGCTGGTTTCTCTGTGTCTGACACAAGCCTTACTATTTCTTTTTTTCATGTTTCAAGTTTTTATTTGAATTCTAATTAATTAACATAGTGTAATATTGGTTTCAGGAGTAGAATTTAGTGATTCATCACTTACACATAACATGCAGTGCTCATAAGCCTTACTATTTCTTAATAGTCCCGGTGTCCAATGCCAACTGCACCCCTCCAGAGCTCACCTGTGGCCTTTACCTGTGGTCCAGGAGTGGCAAACCCCCAGGTGACCCATCTGTGGGAGCAGGTTGGCCTGGGATCCCTCACCACCCTGGGACATACAAAGCCTCCCCAGCCAAGATCTTTCCAGGAACAATGAGACTGTCTTGGGGAAACAGTGGGAGAATACCTCCTCAAGCTCACTCCCTGAAGAGAGGCCAAGGAGAGCTGTGGGATTAGTTCCTGGGGAGCACCTCAACTCCAAGGCCATTTAACAAGAAAGAATGGGGGAGCCTGGCTGGCTCAGTTGGTGGAGCAGGCAACTCTTGATCTCAGGGTCCTGAGTTCAAGCCCTATGTTGGGTGTAGAGCTTATTTAAGAAAGAAAAAAGAAAAGAAAGGAGAAGAGAGAAGAGAAAAGAAAAGGGAAGGGGAAGGAAAGGAAAGGAAAGGAGGAAGGAAGGGCCTTGTGAGGTCAACCAGCAAGAGCTCCCCACCACCAGGCCACTGTGAACACCACACTTCCCACCCTGGGCCGAGGCGGTCCACTGTCAGGCTGCCTCCTCCCCTCTGACAGCTGTTTGAGGGGTGCGTGTGTGCTTCCTGCATGCCCCTCACCCTGCCTGGCCCAGAGCACAGCCAGAAGCATCGTTCCCATGTGCCAAGCACTCACATGCATTAACTCATGTAATCCTGAGCCCCGAGGAGTGCTGGCCAAATTCCTTCATGGGTTGACCTCAGTGCCTCAGTGCTTGAAGGTTTTGCCGTGGCTCAACCATGTGGTCCACACACCCTTCCAGCAAGGGCCAATGTACAAGAGTGGGCCTCAAGAGAGGAGGCCCAATTTGCACTCAAAAGCAAAGGCAACCAATTCCTCAAGTAAAAGTCCATCCGTGGGTCAGCACAGGCTTCAGTGGAATAGCCCAGTGGCTGATCCGTCAGTCAAGGTGTCTGAAAGAGGAGCTCCAGATCCTCTAAGCAGGACTCCAAGGAAAGGGGAGGCGAGGAGACCCCACTGGAGTGTAGATGGCAGACTCTCAGAACAGGCTCTGGCAAAGAGCTTTCCAGCATTCCCTGCTTATTGACAGATGGCAAATCTAAGGCCAAGATGGGGGAAGTAGTCCAGGGTGACAAGTAGGACCCAAGGTGACCCTGAGGCTGGCACCCTGCCCATCTTTATGCCTTGGCTCCCCTACGGTGCCTAGAATAGTTCTTCTGAACACACAGGGTGCATGCTGGACCCATGGGGACCCCAGCCCTTCACAGAGGCCCTTTGGTGACACCGACCAAGGAGTAAGGCTGGAGTGCCCCTGATCGTTCTTCTAAATGCCACCCTGAGAAATCAGGTCAGTGTCTGGGAAGCAAGCCAAAGGACATGTGAGGACCAGGCCAGCCACCCGCACCCCTCCTCCCCAGCTGCCTGACCTCTCAGTCAGAGGTCGAAGCATCTACGCCTCAGCCTGGACTCTCAGTTGTCCCCCACCCCACCCCCGCCCCACGCTGTGGGCACTCCCCCCGCTTCCCCGGCTGGGTGAGCCCTGCCCTCTACCCAGCTCCTGCCTCGTGTTTCAAGTAAAGGAGATTGGGACTCGGGAGGGGTGGGTAACCAGTGGCAGGCCAGAGAGGGAGGAGAGAGGCAGTGAATGAAATTCTTTGTTTAAGAAAGGCTTGAGCCGTGCGTCTGCAAGCCCGGGAGAAGCATGTCATTTTGCTGGAAATGCGATTTTCCCTAACAAGTACAGAATTCTACATGACATGTTGAAAAGTGTATCTCTTTGAGAAGCTGCTCTGTATCTCAGAGGCATCGCCAGTACAGAGCCATGTAATGTGGCAGTTGCCATGGCAACACCTCGTTTCCCATAGACAGGAAAATCAGAGTGGCTAAGTCGATTGAGAGGCCCCAAATAATGTCTCGAGAGCGGGCTGAGATGTGGCGCAGGCTTTCACGGCACCTGGGGTGCTATTTGGGGGTCCCGGGGCTACCTTCTATATGCTTCGAGGCAAATCCCCAGGGTAATGTGGAGTGCCTCCTCCTCTTTTGTCAGAGGCTTGGAGGTTACAGAACAGGATTTGTCCAAGGCCACCTGGCAAGGCAGTGACAAGGCCAGGGTGCCCAGGCTCCTGCTTCCCTGTGCAAACAATGCACACAGCTGAGGTGACATTGGCCTCCATCCTCCTTCCCACCAGTGTTCCCTTCTATCACTGGTTCTGCTTCTCCCCTCAGTTGTCCTGAGGGTGGACATTGCCCCTTAAGATTAGCAAGTTAGAGGAAAGTGTGTCCTCAGCATCTGTCCCCACACCTGTAGACCACTCACGTGTGCTCCCAGTGTGAGCTCTCTGAGCGCAGGGACAGGGCCACACAGAGTAGCTGTGGGTACGGCATCCACGGGTACGGTGCTAATGGTCATACATACCCAAACACACCCCAGGGAACCCGTAAGCCTAGGGGCCACGGCTCCATCCCCAGGGCCGGGTGGATGGGCATGGATGCAACAACTTGAACTCAAAACACACACACACACACACACACACACACACACACACACACCCCACGCTGCAGCCAAGGTTCTGCTCCACCCACCAGCGTTGTGCCCACACTTTGCCAGGCATCAGCATAAAGCAGGGTAGCCCTTCTCCCTCTCTCAGCATGGTGCTGTGAGTGGATTCGAGAAGTTTAAAGGCAGGATGCTCAGAGGGGAGCAGCCAATTTAGAGCCCAGTGAGGGAGCATCCTTACCCCTAGGGATTCCTGAGTCAACACAGGTTGGCCCTGGTGTCCTCTCCCCACCTCCTGGCTCCATTGTTCAATGTCACTTGGCAATCAGGGCCCCCTGCCAATCTGTTGCTGGGCACCCCTCTCTCGGCCCTCCCAGGAAGTGGATGGCAGCTAACATGGGGGAAGGAACAAAAAAAAGCATCCACCCCACTCTTTCATTTGCAAACACAAGTGAGCATGGGGGACCAGGGAGTGGTGGTGGGGGGAGAGGCACAGGCCCCCCTCAACTTCCCAGCGGAAAAATTTTATAAAACTGTCAGAGATGTAATAGAGCTGTCAGAAGTACAGAAAATCAGCTACACAGATTACAAAAACATATGTCAGGGACCTATTGGTTTCATGACAGTGTGAAAATCACAATTTTTCTGTCAAGATAGAAAATAGAAACAGAGAAAAACCAGGAGCACTTTAGCATACACCAGCTGACAGTGGTGAGTCCAACCCTCCACGGCAGGGAGAGACCCCCAGGAGCAGGAGAGAGTGATCTGGGCTCTCCTGCCCTCACCCCCAGGAGAAGCATGCACACGGCCTCAGAGTCCCTCTGCCCACCCCCACAGCCTTGTGGCACGTCAGCTCCTTCTGCTGCCCCCACCTCCAGCTGGTGGCTGTCCTCCACATGGCAGGCCTTTCTTGTTTTAGAGAAATGTAGACCGTGACCAGTTCGCATGTCAACCTGGCTGCTCAGCAGTGGAAGAACTAGCCACACACCAGGCCTCCTTACTTTTCCTCTGCGAGATGGTGAGAAAGCCAGTGTGGGCCCCGGGGAGGGCAGGAGGAGGGTGGGGCCGGGCAAGGGACCAGGGTCTTGAGAGAAACCACAGGGTTGGAAGAGTCGCCTGCATGTCCCTCGACCTCCCAGCTGCTGTGCATGGGGCCCAAGAGCCCTCGTTTCTCCAAGATTCCTGCGGTTGTAAACACAGTCTGGGGGGATGTATCCTGCTGTCGATTAGAGCCGGGAGAAGGTGACAGATTGTGATTGCCCATCAGACGTCTATTGACACCTCTGGGCCCTGATCTCCTGAAATGTTCATGGAGATGAGCTCACTTACCTTTCAGAGGCACCGGGAGGGTTTGAGGACATAATGGATGGGCGCTCGGGTTCCCAGGAAGGGTCTGGTCCATGCCCGGCGCCTTGGACAGCAATCAACATGGCCCCCATCTCTGCACGCCACATTGCACTTGAAAAAGCATTTTACATCTAGGGCTTTGCTGAGCATGTGTCCCCTCTTCTGTAAAATGGAAATGACAGTTCCACCCGTGCACTTTCCCCTGAAGCCAGAACACAGCCGCCCCCACCCCCAGGTCCTGAAGCACTTCCTGCTCCTGTTAGACCCAGCCTTCCGGAAAGCAGACCAAAGATGGGATGCAACAGGCAAGAGATTTATTACGGAAACCCCTGGCGAGAGGGAATGGGCATCAGGAAAGGCCATCGGGTCACAGTGCAGGTCTGGCCATGGGTAAAGGAGAAAAGGAAGGGCACTACACAGGCTAAAGAAGGTGTGGCAGGGCCAAAGCCGGTGGTCAGAGTGCATCCCTTGACTCCTGGGACATCCCTGCCACACTCAGTCCCAGACACAGCCTAGGGTGGGTTCCGCCCCGCCAGTGGGAGGTGTACAAGGGGCCTCCTCACTGCTCTCCCAGCACCCCATCACAACGCTGTTCCTCTGCCCGCAGTACTCCCCTCCACTGGGATTAGCCTGACTAATCCCAGCTTGCCCAGTGAGTCTTGTAGTAAAGGACTCTTCCTCCAGGTAGCCTTCTCTGATCTCTGCCCCCTCCCCCAGCAGAGTTCTACCCACAGCAGTGCCTCTCTGTGCCCCCAGCCTCCCTGCCGCCCTGGGCCAGGGACTGTGCCGGAGCTCATGAATATTGCTGAAGTGTGAGGACAGATAAGTGACCCAGGAGCTGGCAAGGGCATCTGAATTTGGGAGTGCTGTCCAGGAGCCCTCACTTGTACCGCGGTGAAGCCCCTTGCTCAGGGGTATATGGCAATGATTAGTAACGGGAAAAGCACAGGCACCAGCTAGTCAGAATGGCAATAGACAGAAGTCGGTGTCTGCTGTGACTCTACCTGAGCCCAAATCCAGGGTGCTGGGGTCTGTGCACTCATGCACCAGGACAGGGGTAGGTACTTGGGACCCTTCTTGATGCTAGCTCAGGAAAGACAGCATTCAGCAAGCAGGTGCTCCCTATCCATGAGCTGGGAGGCACATAGCACCACCAAGCACCACCCTAAAAGAGACACCTGGCTCATCTACTGGACAGTCCCCACCGCTGTGCCAAGGGTAAGAGTTAACAGCCAGCTGAGATGTTGACCTGCTGATCCTCTTGATGGCCAGAGCAAGCCCAGGGGCAGGGCGATCCCCCAGATTGGTCTCTCCTGGCTGTAGACAGCCTTGCCTGATGACCCTAGTATGTTGTGCAAAGTGTATCTCCTCTCTGCATGCTGTGACATTGCAAAAAGGTCACCAGGCACCAATTCTAGTCCGACCCCATCACACAGATGAAGAAAGAAGGCCCAGGAAGACACCAGGAACAAGAAGCCTCTGGGTTTTCTTTCTAGTGTCACTGCTGGGTCCACCATCCCAGGGCAACTCAGCTCAGCCCCCACCAACTTCAACCCCTTGTCAGCTCCAGATCCATGTGGGCCTTTGTCCCCTCCTTCCATCAAGGACCAGAGACCCCCAAGTCCCTGCTGACAGCTCCTGCAAGGAGTGAGCTCATCTCTGGGCCAGCTGTCTCCACCTTCTCTGATTCCCCTCTCGTTGGGGGAAGGCATCATGCTGGAGTAGGATGTTCAGCTAATAAATATGTATGCAGGATTTTTATTACTTAATAGTTGTAAGGTTAATCGTCGTGGTGAACGCCTATATTTAAAGTGTCAATGGAGCTGCAAAATGCCAAACTGAATAGCTTTAACACACATTAGTTCTACTTGTGAATCTACAAATAGGAACCTTGTCAGAAAAGTATTCAAACCAAGATCAGTATTGATTTTGGTCCTCGGGAAAGGCACTGGACTGTGACAGTTTAAAATGATAAATGTCTAGAGAATTATTTGCCCGTATTGATAAAAAGAAGCAGATAGAAAGCTGACAGTCTCAGGGGCGCCGCCACTGAGTGAGGGCAGCACATGTAACATTGTTAGGGGCTCCGAGCTAATCTCCCCTTTGATATGGAGAAGATCCTCATCTGATCTGGTCCTGCCCTGAGACTCAGGCTTGTAATTGCAAAGGAGGGGCCACTCTGAGCACATTCAGTCTGCTCCCGGGGTTCCTGTCCCGACCTCCCCCACTGTAATTTTGGAAGGTAGAATTCTGCTGGGACTCCAGTGCCTTTCATTCCACTGCACCCCTCCTGCTCAGTAACCTTCTGTGGCTCAGAAAGCAAGACGGGAGTCCTCAGGCTGGCCTCAGCACTCTTGTCCCAAATGGCACCACCTCCCTCCCAACCTCATCACTCCAAGCGCACCCCACAGGACCTCTGTTCCAGCAAGACTGGCGGGTTATGGCTCTTATGAATTTCCCTCAAAAGCTTTGCTCCCCGATTTCTATGGCCCCGAACGCTCTCCCTATCCATTTTGGCTGTCTGAAGCTGACCCCACATCCTCTTCATTCTCTATTCTAATGCCTCCGTGACCTGAGCAAAAGGGGGACTGACCCAGATTCCCTCCTTGACCAGACGTTAGTCAGGTTCTTTGGAATCCTCTTCCCAACCGGACATGGACTTGGGGGCTTCCCTGTTCATCTCTGTACGGTCCAACCCTAGCAAGAAAACCGCTCAGTCCGTTTAATCAGAATCCCGCACCCTCTGTATCTGATGGCCCGTATCCGCCCCTATGTCTCACCAACCTGGCCTACCTGCAGCAAGAATCCTATGGGGTCCTTTGGCCAGGACACCCTGACCCCCAGGGATTCCTCTTAGCAATTTTCTGTCCATGGACCCCCACCCTGCTCCTTGGCCGCAAATCCCCTCTTCCTGTTTTATTCAGCATTGAGCCCAATTTCTCTCCCCTAACCAAACCATTATAGTAACACCCCCCTGAATCCAGTCTGCCTTATCCTCTTTAGCAACTGTCACAAAGGAATCAATCTCTCACACTGGACCCACACAACAAAAGAGCATGCCTCTCCCTCTCAGCCTCCTTACCCTGCAGTATTTTCCAGTATTTTCCCTCTGAGCCCATGTCAGATATGCTGGTATGTTGGTGAAGTCTCATCTGTCTCTCCCAACCACAACATAAGGACAGACACCTGGGTTATTTTGTTCATCACTGTGGAACAGGGTCTGGTACAGGGAAAGTGCGAGGTTATGCAGGAGTAAATGAGTGAATGAGTCCTTCCAGAAGCCTTCCCAACACCACCACCCCCAGCGATTATATATCCCTCTCTTCTCTTCAAACTGACAGGACATTTCCACCTCTCACCACCCACTCCTCTGCTCAGAAAACTTCCATGGCTCCCTATGGCCTAAGGACCAGGTTTGAAGCCCTCAGCCTGAACTGCAAAATCGGGCCCTGTCTGGGGAGACTCCCCAAGCCCCACCTCCTCCCTCATATCTGAATCTCACTTCCTGCCACTGCCCAGGGCCTGGCTGCCCTCTCTCTGCAGAGCCCCTCAAGACTTGTGGTGGGCATCCCACTTGGTCCCAGTTGGCCAGTCAGCCCAGGACCTGTCCTGTCCTGCCACTCCATGGCCTGAGCCAGCACAGCAGAATCCGGGCCCATCTGAGCTCTGCTTGTTACCTTAGTCATGAGCCCACTCACAGGCACGCTCATTCACAAATGTTGCCTCCAAGTAGTATGCCTGGACACTATTTACAATGCCAACTCGTGGAGTCTTTTTCCTCCTGAATTTTCTGCTTTCCCTTTCCTGCCCTGTGGTCTCTTGCTTCATGGGAGGATTGCTGCAGAGCAGAAAGCAGGTGGTGCCTAGAGGACATCCCACGTTTGCTTCCCAAAGCATAAATCCGTTAGATGAATGTGGAGAGTTTGCACAGAAAGAAAGAGGGAGAACCAAGTTCTCAGCAAGAAGCAAGAGATCTCAGAAGAATCATGAGTGAGGAATGATTTCTCCCCAAACTAAAAGAGTTTTCTCCAATCTGGACGGGGGGAGAACGATGACAGTTGGCCCTCAGGGAGAGGGGACCTGTCCACCCCTCCCTGGTGATGCCAACAGGGAACAAGTAAAAGCCCAGAGCAATGGCTCCATGAGGTCTCATGGGGGTCGGGACCATGGGCAGCCCCCAAGAGCAGCCCATGCCCTAGACAGGACTGGAAGGTGGCAGAAAGCAGGCTGCATCCTGAAGGGGCCGTGTAGGCAGGGCAAGTGGCAGGTCCTGGGGACCCAGGGGTGTTGACCAGAGGGCCTTCCCTCTAATGTCTGGGAGCACTGGACCATGCCCCCACCTGGAAGGCAGGAGGACAACCCCAGAGGAGCTGAGGTGGAGGGTTTCTGCCAGTCCCACGGGATGGGCCATAGAGGCAGCTGTGAGCTATAGGAAACAGGAACAGGTGATTTGCTTAAGCTGGCTAAGTGGGTGGACAAAGATTAATAACCATGGAAACAGTACCGCTGCCTCCCCCATCAGACAAGGTGCTCCCTGAGGACAGGTGCTGCACTCCTTCCTCTCTCCATCACTTCTCAGCGGCCCAGATAGGTACCCAACAAGAAGAGGTGGGACTCGGCCACATCCAGAGGGCCGGCTCCCTGACACTTTGGGAGACATTTCATGCCCTCTTCCCACCAAGCAGAAACTGGGAGTACTGGTCACCAGCGGATGCCCAGGAAGAACAGGGGGATGAGGACACAGGGAAGAGCTGCTCGTTGTACCAGCGGGAGCAGCAAGCAGGCCCAGCACCCTCATGCTCACTCTCGGGTCCCAAAGACCTGAGCAGCAGGGAGAAGGAGCTGTGTGGGGCTCCTTCCATAGAGCAAGCAGGCCCCGGGTCTTACCCCACATTCTCATGTCCACTACCTAACACTTCTCGCTCCTGCCTCCAGAAAGATCTGGACATTCCCCAGAGCAGGGGTCCCTGAAGAGGCCTTGAGAGATCCCAAAGTCAGACCACTCACTGTACGACTATGGTGCTAGGGCCCAGAGAGGGCAAGCCACTCACTCAGCATCACACAGTGACTTTGCAGATCTAAGACAGCCAAGCCTCCTGCCTCTGGGAAGTTACTCTTTCTAGCACCCCAGGGACATCATAGGAGCACGTGCCTCCCTGCGACTCACACCCCCACAGCCACAACTAGCTAACGTAACAACTGCCGAGGGGCACCCAGCTTCAGCCAGGCGGTGAGACTTGCACGGGAGACCTGGGTCCCAGCACCACTCCGGCACTCGTCCTTTCTGGGCCTCAGGCACCCCACTCAGAAGGCTGGTTTTCTCAAGGAGGAAGGGAGGGCCATGGAGTAAGTAAGCAGATGGAGGTGGAGGGGAGGTCGGGAGTGCCCTACCCTGCCCTCACCCAAGCAGCTCTGCTTTCAAATGCCTTTCATCTAGAGCCTCTGCTTAGAGACACTGGAGTAGAGACTCCACTACTAAACAAACAGGCGACACTTCCCCGTCCCGCCGGCGCCCCCACCCCTGTCCCCGTCGGGCGGAGTCTAAGAGGCCCTTCCGGGGCTCAGTAGGAGGAGGCTCCTGTGGGCCAAGCATCCCCAACAGCGCCTCACCGGGGACCCCCTCCGCTTCCGAGCCGTCCACTGACCCAAGGCAAAGTTTTGAGAAGGAACCTGGACAGCCAGCCCTCCTCACAGGTGGCACATGAGCGCCAAGGAGGCTGCTGAGCACCTTCCAGGGTGGTGGTGCCACCACTTCTTCCCTAAGTGGCCACATCCGGGGCCTCTGGCCACGCCCCTGTGGAGGCGGGGCTCTTGGAGCCGACAGGTAGCTGTTCTTCACACAGAAGCTTCCTGAGAACCCCGAGTGAAGGTCAGTGACAGCAAAGCTGCCCGGCTGGAGGGAGGAGGTAGGTGTGACTCCCGCCTGCCCCTCCCCTTCTCACTGTGCCCTGGAACCTCAGGAGGGAAACCAGTGGCCCGGTCCAACCCCCTCATTTTACAGGCAGAAAAATGCACTCGCAGAAAAAGGAAGGTGGCTGTCAAGACCACACAGCCAGTCTGGAGAGTAGTTTGAGACCTAGGACATGGTAGGAAGGGAAGAGCCCTGGGCGTCCCTTTTCTAGAAGCAGCAACCACAGCCCGCCACATGTGTGGACCCATGAGTCCCCAGACAGTCTCGGGCAAGGGCCCTGCTCTGGGAGAAGCTGAGCACTCCGCCGGGAAAGGGGACCATCCTCTCAGCACCTGGGCACGCCTCTCGCCCCGCGCCCCACTCCCCTCCCCGCAGCCCCTGTCGGCCCTGCCCTCCTTCCAGGTCAGAGCGGGCCAGCCCCCACCGCACCGCCTCCGCCGGGCCGCGCTCCCTGCCGGTAATTACCGGGTGATAGATGCCGGCGCGGCCGCTAAAGGTATCTGCGCGCAGGCTTTATGGTCATTTTCCAACAGCCCAGACCTTTTAAACTCTCTTGTGGGAGCAGGTTAAGATGATTATGCAGATGGATGGACCCTGGTGCAGTATTATGTCAGCGATGGAGACGTAGGAGCTGCACACGGGCGCGATTACCGCCCAGAGGAGGCTCCCGCGGCCAGCGCGGGACAGGGGGGCCCGTGCCAGACCCCTGGGCTCCCGGAGCACCCCCCACCACCACCCCCACACACACTCACACACACCCATACACTCTCACACTCACCCACACCCATACACTCACACACATTCACACACTCTCACATACACTCACCCATACACACTCACACACTTACACTGTCACGCACACACACCCACTTACACACACCCATACACTCTCACACATCCATACACTCTCACTCACCCACACCCATACATTCACACACCCACCCATACACACTCACAGTCACACGTACACACCCACTCACACCCATACACTCTCACACTCACCCACACCCATACATTCACACACTCTCACATACACTCACCCATACACACTCACACTCTTAGTCACACGCACACACCCACTCACAGCCACAATACACTCACACCCACACACCCTTTCACACACCCATACCCACTCACATTCACTCTCATATGCTCACGCTCACCCATACACACACACACACATTTACACTGTCATGCACACACACCCACTCACACATGCCCATACACTCTCACACACCCACACCTGTACACTCACATTCACACACACTCACATACACTCACCCATACACACTCACCCACTTAGTCACGTGCACACCCACTCACACACCCATACGCTCTCACACACTCACCCACACCCATACACTCACATTCACACACACCCGTACACTCACCCATACACACTCACACACTTACTTAGTCATGCACACACACCCATACAGGCTCACATACTAGCCTATACACATCCACTCACACATGCTCAATCACACACCCACTTACACTCACACACTCACCCACACACATTCACACACTGACTCGCTCACTCACCTGCCCACAGTCTCACACTCACACTCCTCAGCCTCTCTAGTTAGTTGTCTGGCTACAGTCGGACTCTGTTCCCATGGAAACTGGAAACCGTGTCTGTTGGGATGCCAGGAAGCACAGGTCTGTGGGGAAGAGAGGCAGCCAAGGTAGACCTGCTCCCAAGCTTGCTTGATGGGGATGGGGAGAACGAAATCAGATGCAGAGGCAGACCCCCAAAGGCCAGCCCCAGAGAGTGGCCCGAAGGGACCAGCATGCCCCCGTCAAGCCCTGGACAAGGGTGAGGTGGGCACACAGAAATGTGGGAGCTCCAGTCCTGGGCTCCCCCTACAGAGGGCTCCGCATCGGTGCTCCCTCACAGACAAAGCCAGAGGAAGAAACAGCAGAGTGCAGACTCATTTCCACGAGCTAAAAAGAAACTCCCCATGATGGGCTCTCCTTGTCCCAGTTCTAAGAGTGAGAGAAATACCTTCTAACACTTTCCTTGGCAGCACCCCTCCCACCAGAGGCATAGTAACAAGAAGCGAGCTTCTCGGGGCTGATTCCCCTAACGCCCTCCCTGCAGCACTTGCCAAGGGCGCCAACGGCGATGCGCCCAGGTGAAGCACAACCAGGCAGTTCTACCGGGAACCACACGGGCGCCAAGGGAGAAAACGTCTGACTCAGAATGAAGGTAAAGCACGGAGGTTCCTGGGACGAGCAGAGAGCACAACCTTCCGGCAACCCTCCAGAAATAGAGCTGCTTCTTCCTCTGACTGCAGAGAGCTTACAACTGTTGGCTCAGAGAGGAGCCAGCCAGCAGGGCAAATACCCGGTGTGCTGGGGAATGGTGGAGCCACCTGCCCCGACATGCACCAAGCAGGAAGTATGAATTACCCCTATAAAGTACCTGGCACATAATAGGCATCCCAAACAGCACTGATTGTTAACAACAAAAGAAGTATTTACAAGTCCGGCCACCTGTGGTTCACCCCGGCAGTGGCGTCTATAATCCTGAGCTCTCCATGAATGGAGTGGAGGCCGCTGCTATGTTGACAGCCATGTCCAGGCTGGCTCAGGGCTTGGCTGAGCCTGGGCCTGCGGGGAAGAACAGCCATGGGAGACCTGGGGGACAGGGACAGGGGAATAACAGGGCTGGTCCTCTATTTCCCACCTGGATTCCATTATAGGGGCTTAAGCCACAACCTATATCTTCTAAAGCCAGGAACTGGAAGCAGATAAGAGAAATGGATTCTTTGTAGGTACAGGAAGCAAAAACCCAACACCAACTCATATCCTCACCTATGATTAGAAGCTCTTAGTGGCCAAGTATCCACTAGTATCAGGCATTGTCCTAAGTAACCACCATCAATTCACTTCTCACTACAAAACTGCAAGGGATGTATAATTACCCCCATTTTACAGGTGGGAATATTGAGGCTCAGACGAGCAGTGTGGGTTCCCCAGGGTCATCCAAGGAGGAAGGGGTCAGGCCTGGCACATCGAGCCTGCAGAGGTGCCCGGTAGACCGAAAGAATCAGCATCAAAGGGCCCAACCTTTGGAGCCCAACACATCTGGGCTTGAATCCCAGTACAGCTGCCTCCTTAACTGTGTGACCCTAGCCAAGTGATTTACTTGCTCTGAGCCTCCAGTTCTTTGTGCACAAGTTGGTGTTAATTATGCCCATCTCCAAGAGTCACCGTCCAGACTGATGAGGGTCCCAGGCTGCAGCAATGCCAGCTAACAGGGAGATAGGATCACCCTCTGGGAGGTAAGGGCCAGCCTGTCTGCTGTACCACTGGCCCCACAAGGTCTCAAAACGCCTGACACCAAATAAATGGCTGTGGAATGAATGTGGGTTTTTTCCCTATTGAAAGGAAGCATATGCTCACAGAACATGAGAAATGGAAATGCATTTTTAAAATGTCACGCTTAAGTCCCACCTCCAAAAAATAATCGCTGTTCTGCTTTTTCTTTTAGGTAAGCCATTTGAGTCCTATGAATTCCTCACCTCCCAGCCAAGATTTATGCCACTCATATTTCAGCCAAAGACTCCCCAGATTGAGCCAGCGATCGTCCCGAGGCTCAGGCCTCCCTCCCCTGCAAGTCCACCTGGGTTCCAACAGGAAGGGAGACACTGCCCTGTGTCAGCCACCCTGCAGCCGGCAAGACAGAAGACTTCTCCTCTCGGAAATGGTGGCCACTCAAGCAATTGGGGCTTTAGAGGGGCCACCGTGTGAAGAAAGTGACCAACCAGACCCTTCAAAACAGAAGCCTTAGTTAGGGCGCACGGAGGGGGTGTTTAACCAGATCACCCGGAGATGCTTGTTTCTGAGAGGGGGTCCTGGCCCCTCACCTGGCCTACAAGGCCCTTCATGCCCTGGTCCCTGCCTGTTCCTCACACTTTCCTGCCATCTCCTCTACTCCCCAGTCACACCAAACAACCACATAGGTCCCCAATCAACCCCGCTTTTGTGTTTTTTCCCTCAACATAAAGTGTTCTCCTCCTGTCTGAGTGGCAAACTCGCATTCGGCCTTCGAGGTCCCACTCAGACGCCACCCCTTCCGAGCCAGGAAGCTTTCCGCAGGCCCCAGAGTTAGTGAGGTAGCCCTATCCTGTGTTCCCACACCCCATGGGCTTGCCTCCACAATGGTCCCACCCCCCTGTTATCACAGCCCAGTTACTTGTCAGACCAGGAACTCCTGAGGGAGGAAGGGGGCATGGTATGGTGTTGGGGACAATGGCACAGTGGGGAGCTGTCTGGCCCCAATTCCTGATCATCTGCCCTAAAGACGTGTCTACACCTCCCAGTATCTACAACTGGGTCTGGGAGAAGCAGGCTCACCAAATATCCAGTGCAGGGAGGGGGAGAGGACGTAAAGGAGAGACGGACACAGTGGGTAAATAATAGGGAGCCGAATGGGACTTTCCCGTGGGAAGGAGCACCAACAATGCCATACGGAGAAAGCTGGTGACAAGCAGGGCCAGCCAGCTCCCACTGGACCGCCACCTGTAAACCCCTCTTCTCAGGCATCCACCATCTAGGACCACTCAGGAGGGACACGACAGCAGAGGCCTTTGGCCAGGAGAGGAGCCGCATCCACTGTCATCCAAGAGACAGAATGCTCTCTTCCACCAAATAAAGCAGAAGGAAGGCGTCCAGGAGAATCACTCCTACAGACATGGATGCCTGCAAGAAGTGGACATTGGTACCGCATATCCACAGGGTGCTGGCTGGGGCTGGTCCTTTGCAGGGCTTGAGATATGTCCCCTGGAATTTGAGGTGCGAGTGGACACAGGAAGTGGTGACTGCCACAGGAGCCGGGACTTGGGGAAGAAAACGGGACCGGGTACCAAAGACCCCATGCTGGCTTTCCTAGGTCCTGAAGAGCACAGAAGAGGACCTCGGGGCTCCACACACATGAGCACAGAAGTTAAAGGATGAGGCGGGAGTCCTGGCCACTTATGAGGCCACCAACCAGGTGAGGGAGGCCACACCTGCCAGCCAGGGAGATGGCAATACAGACCCCCCGTGGCAGGAGAGGGAAGCTCAGCGGGCCTTCCAGGGAGCCCCTCAGGGATGGAGGGTGCCAGGATGACCCTGGACACTGCTCCCAAGGAATTCAGACTCACCTCCCACCCGGAGACCACAGCTATGCAGCAGGGAGGAGGAGCCCCATGGAGCCAAAGCAAAATCCATCCATTTCACTGACAGAGGATGAGCGAAGCAAGAAGGTCTCCACACCCTCCCGTTCCAGGAGACCCAGGGGAGGAGGGAGAAATGTTGCAGAGACGAAGGCTATTCTCCTTCCCCACACCAGGGCGAGGCTGAGGCTTCAGACCGGACCACGGCAGGTTCTAGCAACTGCAAGTGGCCAGAAGCTGTGGGGCTGCCCCTGACATGGTGAGAAACCAAGAGAGAGATTAGCAGAGCAAGAGGGTTGGAGGGGTGGACACCACACAACTCCACCCCCCAAGCTGGGATCCTTCACTGAAGTAGTTACAAGGAAGACAGGGAGGGAGGTGAGCAGCGTGCTGCAGACAAGGGAAGGAAGAGAACGGAAGGCAGACTCGGCACTGGAAGTCAAGACTGGGATGCAGGGAGCCGGGCAGCCCCATGCCCCCAGGCCTCCGTGGCTGGACAGGCACTCCTCTGATCCGCAGCAAGTGGGCCCTGGTGTCCCAGGAAAGGGTGCGGCCGGTGTTCTCACCCCTGGCTGCCCATCCCAGTCGTCGGGGGAGTCTTTTCAAAATAACCTCCCCAGAACTCACTCTAGGCTAACAGACCCTGGCTGGAGGTGGGCGCTGGAAACAGTCCCGAAAGGCTGCCCAGGTGATTCTCATGCGCAGCCACGGATGAGAACCAGCAGAGAAGGTGGTTCTCCGAGGATGCTCTTTGGACCAGCGGCATCACCTGGGAACCGGGAGAAATACAGATTCTCAGGCCCTGCCCTTTAGGCACCGAATCAGACACCCTGGAAGTGGGGCCCAGCAATCTGTGTGGACAGGCGTCCGGGTGATTCTGACCCAGGTCAGGGTTGGAGACCCATTGGACTAGACTCTGCCCGGAGAGGGAGGCTGAGGAAGGAGGAAGGCGATGAGTGGGCTGAGAGGTAGGGAGACCCGTGTGGGGTGGGAGCCGTAAGGCCCTCTGCAGGCAGCACCCCAGGCCCCTGACTTCCCCTCAAGGCCATGTCCCCCTCTCCCCAGCTCTTCAGCTCCCAGTAGACGGCCAAGTAGGCCCTGGGCACTAGGTGTTCTGCACTGCAGAGGGCTTGCTCTGTGGCACAAAATGCTGAGCTCCCCGTGAGCACCATCTGTTTACTCACTCTTGCTTTCCCAGGCATGCGTGGAGTGAGGAGAGCTGCTTGTGCTCCCATTACCCAGCTCAGTTAAATCAGCTGGCTCCTCAAAGGGCAGCACCGCATAAATGGAAACCAATAATAGTAATTTACTAATTGTCTCTAAGCTGGAGTCACTCTAATCACCCATGGACAAAAGAGAGCAATTAAACGTCTCCCAAATTCCAGGAGCCAAGGCTGCGCCCCCGCCCCAGCTAGGAGAGCTACAGGAGGAGCATGCAGGGGGCAGGGGTGCTGTGCTGAGGACCACAGATGCAGAGTGGAGGGAAGGGTACAGTGAGGCAGACAAGGATGGGGGCTCAGAGAACCAGGGCAGGGAATGGACTCACTCCCCCCATCTCCCACCACCCCCCTCCACCCCTGCTTGCTGCTACTGGGAGTCACACAGAAGCTCAGCCTGCAGTGGTTGAACTCTTGGCTTCATCTTTTACCCAGCAACCTTCTTTTGTACCACCTCCTCCAGGAAGCCTTCCCAGGGGGCTGTGTGAGGAGATGGGCTAAGCACACAGGCCTGGAGCTACACATCAGGAACGATCTGTTCCCATGCCTTAACCCTGTCTCACAGGTGAGAAACCCAGGGCTCAAAGAGGTGCAGTGACCAGAGGCCAGCATTCAAACCCAGGTCTTTGCACACAAGGCTCTTCCCAGATATACAGCCAGAGGAGTATTGGGGGGGGGGGCGGGGTAAGAAGCTGTTCTTTCTAAGCACTTTCTCCTCGAGTGTCATCTTTTCAACTATTTTTAAGGTAATAAGTTGACAGGAGTGTTGTTTTGACTGCGGTGCAAAGTCAGGAAAGAGAACAGTATACAAACAAGCCTGTGCGACACAGAGAGCAGCCCAGTGCTTTTCCCATGCTCCCTCCCTGCCTGCTGGCCCCACCTGGACCACCCCCAGGCTCCCTCTGGCCTGTCTGAGGCTCTGCTCCTCTCCAGGAGCTCCTAATCTCCCATTACCAGCTCCCAGACCCACTTATGGGAGACTTGACAGCTCCCCGTCTAGACTGCAGACTCCTAAAGTCTTAATTGCTCTTTCATCAACAGAGAAAGGCTGCTTCTTCATCAAGCAGCCAACCACTCAGCGAGTCCTCGTCGAGCTCCTACGGGGTACGAGGCACGCAGGGGATTCAGAGATGTCTGAGGATTTGATGGATCATCCGGGGTCAGAGGAGGACAATTCAGACACTGCCTGGGCTGGGCCTCATGCCAGATATTAGGCTTCCAACGAAAACGTGACCCAGGCCATCTGGGTGCTCCACTAGCTCCCCGGAGAGGGAAGGCAGGGAGGGAAACTCGGGCTGCAAAAGGCCTCCCCATGTGGCCTTTCAAGCACCTGGTCCCAAGGCACCTGGGCTGGGAGGGCTCCAGACTGGTGCTTTGGCATCGCTCCCCGCCACGGGGATGCTCCCCTCCTTTACTGAACACTTACTAGGTGCTGGATGCTGTGCCCTGCCCAGGGAGAGTGCACAGCATGCCCGGGGTCCTTGAGCAGGTGCAACGTACCCTCCAGCGCTGTAACCAGGCTAACGGGCCCTCACGCCCTGCCCTGGCCGTGGACAAACTAAAGGGCAGGTGTTAACGGGTGCTGAAGGCTCCCTGGGTGCAGCTCCCACCAGGTGCAGCTGCCGCTCCCTCCCGACATCTCCCTGTGAAGGGGTTCTGCCTAACCCTGTCACCTAGATGGCCTTCTGCCCTGGGTGCCAGTGCTGCCTTCCTCCCACCGGGGCCCTGAGACCTGATTTGGTTGCCACCATCAGGCTCCATGAGCTGTAGCTACAGCTGGGTGATGCTCCACGTCTCCTGGGGACAACTAAGGCGGGGGTCCATGCACACCTTTGATGCCTGTCCCCAAAGGGCAGTTCTGAGGGGCTCAGTGAAACCACAAGCTCTCCTTGGCATTCAGGGCAGAAGAGAAGAGCCCTCCTTTGTCATCATTCTGGAAAGAATGGCTCCCTGGAGGCAAGGCTCTGGGTTGTCACAAACAGGACTGTCAAACTGAGAGCCATTTATTCATCTCACAATCGCCTAAGTGCCTCTGGTTTTTGTGGGTTTTTTTTTAAATCATCGATTGTGCACAACATGGCAGCCCTGTCCCCACCTGGCCCCAACTTCTGCCTTGCATCCCACCACCACGCTCTGCAGCGGGGAATCTGGGCTCAGAGGAGGGAAGGCACTCATTCGAGTCACCCAGCAAGTTCAGGGCACGCGGGAATCCAGCCCCTGCCGGCTCCGGGTCCAGACCACCGGGGCACCCAGCCTGCCGCCTGCCGCTTCTGCCCCTGCCTCCCAGCCTCCCTGGGCCGGGGGGGAAGGCCCTGGCCTCGCTGCCGATTAACTACCTGAGGCCGGCCTCCCTCTCCACCAGCCGCCTCTGGGGCAGCCACTGCAGTCGGGATGAAAGAGAGCCGTGGCAAAGCCAGCCGGGCGGCCGCCAGCAACCATCTCTCTCTGCCAGGACAGTGCCATGTGCCTCTCATGGGAGGGGGAGGACAGTGTCAGGACACCGCAGCTAGAAGGGAAGAGAGGAGGGCAGGGGGCCATCTAGGCCCACAGGACACCCTGGGAGGTTGGGAGGGGGAGGGGAGAAGGATGTTCTGCTAGACAGAGGCCAGGTGCGGTTCCCTAGACTGCAAGGGCGACGGGGCCGGCGGGGGGGGGCGGTGTAATCCAGTCCCCTCAGCATCGGGACCGTGTTTCCCCCCCGACACTGGCCATATTTCTGTAGGAGAGCCCCATGGTGGCCTCGTAATGGAAAAGTTAGGGCTCTGCTGTGCTGATATGTCCATCAAATCTGCCCCCGAGGGGAGACGTCATGCCTTCCAGAGCAGAGAACAATGGACACCCAGCTGAGGGTGTGTGTGTGTGTACATGTGAGCGTGCTCCCAGACACCGCCAAAGGAAGAGACCAATTTAGAGAATCAGAGGCCAGCCCACTTTGCATGACTTCTAGGAGGCATGTATGGTAAATAAGGATTCAAGAAAAGAAATGTTGCATCATTCAATTAATTTTAGCCTTGAATCGTAGTGGCGGGTGGGGGAGGGATGGTGGGGGGAGTGTAATCAATACCAAGCATTCAGCTTGCTAACATGAAGCACATTTCATACAAAGCTGGACATTTTTCTCCTTGTCATACAGAATTATCTTAATTATTGTTTCAAGGAACAGCCTTATATAGCATCATCTAGTAGTCCGGGAGGCGGCTCAGAAACTCGTCACTGGAATAATTTATGATTTTTCTTTCTAACATCTTGGTCTTGTTTGATATGCTTGCCATTTCTCCCTGACAGGGAGGTCGATTAAATCACATTTATATTGTAAACGTATGCATTGCTTTTTACCCAAGGCGCTGGATGAAGAGATACAGGGGCCCCAAGGGAGGGAGAAGCCAATCCACTTTCATATTGCAAATTTCTGCTGTTCGGAAGAAATGAATGGTTGCCAGGGAGAACTGGGAATTACTTGAGGATGCAAAATGTTATTTTAGAATCCTTTTGAGAGGGTTTTTTTCCCTCCCCCATCTCCTCCAGCATTTTCACTTCTCCAGCTGCTAATGGAGGCCAGGACCAGCCCCTACGCAAACACCAAAGGAATGCACTTCACCGGCATTCTTCAGGGGATCGGCCTGAGCCAAATTTTGTCCTGGCCAACCTCAAGCAGGCTGCCTCTTGGCCTCAAAGGAGGGTGGGGGCACACAGAGAAAAAAGGCACTATTCACATTTTGCAAGGCGTTTCATCCTCCCATCTGGGGCTAGATGGGGCCACTCTCTCTGCAAGCTGATAGTTGGATTTGTTGGGGTGGGGGGTTGTAAATAACAGAAAGTGTTCAAAATGAAGAGGGGAAAGGTCATTAGCAGGGGCCAGGAAGAAGTGACGCTGCACCATCATTAACCTAACCGAACTAATTAGGAAACATTCAGGTTTTATAAATTATGCAAGACGCTCAATTTATACTTTTTCAAATTCCTACCATAACATAGATAATGAGGGAACATTTACAGTAACAGCGTAACCTAATCAAGAAACCCTTTCATTAGCATGAAATCTTCCAACACGGTGTTTGCGAGCACAACAAACGGAATTATAGATGTCGGGGGAGGCCAGGGGCGGGTTGGATTGGGGGGAGGGCTGAACGGGAATGCTGATTGCACATTTGGCAAGGCCTGGGGCTCTATGAAACCTCCCTCTCCCACCCCCACCATGAAATAGAGCTTTCCCAGGGCTCAGATCTGCAAAGGGGCCAGGGAGATCTGGAAGGTCCCCATGACTCCCCAGTTCACTCTGGGGTGTGAGTCAGTCCATGGGTAATTTATAACTCCCCTCCTCTGTCTGGATCCTCTAATCCTGGAAGACTGATAACCAGGGTGCCGACCAGCCCTTTCTACAAGCTGAAAATACCCCGTGGAGGTCATGAGTCAGCCTCCTTGTGAAGGTGCTGTCCTCTGTAAATATCAGACAAATGTCTGGCGTGCCATTCCCAGTGGTGACTTTGCCTGGGCCTTCTGAGCTCACTACTAGTGGGCAGAAGGCAAGGAGCAGGGTCCAGGTGCCATTTTGAATCCCAGGTCTCAAGGGATCCCACCACCTAATCCAAGACCAGTGGAGCCAGTTGAACCTCTCTCTAGTAAGAACCCACGACCTCACAGGGAAGTAGCTTCCATGCTAACTAGTTATAAAGCCCTTCAAAGGCTATCACAGGGAAATGGAGAAAAGCCCAGTTTCCACTGACCTCTACCACCACTGACCCTCCCCATACTGGGTTGAACAGGGACACCCGTATCACTCAGCTCAGGCTGCTACCACAAACCACCAGAGGCTGGGTGCTTTAAACAACAGAAATTTATTCCTCGCAGTCAGGAGGCTGGGAAGTCCAAAATCAAGGTGCCAGCAAGGTCTGACGCCTCTTCTCTTGGCTCCTAGGCCCCCGCCACCTCCCTGTGTACTCACATGACCTCCTCCTTGTGTGTGCACACAGAGATGGAGAGCTTTCCGGTTCTCTTCTTATAAGACACTAATCCCATCATGAGGGCCCCACTCTCAGGACCTCCTTTGACCGTAATTACCCTCAAAAGGCCATCGCTTTGTGGGTTAGAGCTTCAATATGTGAATTTTAGAGAGACACAAACATTTAGTCCATAACACCACCCAAATGACATATCCACCCAGAACATGGGAATGGGACCTTATTTGGAATAAGGGTCTTCATAGATGTAATTCCATTAAGGATCTTGAGATGATCTCATCCTGAATTTTCAGGGTAGGCCCTAAATCCAGACCAAGACACAGAGGAGCAAGCAATGAGAAGTCAGAGCAGAGACTGGAGTGATGTGTCTACAAGCCAAGGGACATCAAGGATCAGTGGCAGCCACCAGAAGCTGGAAGAGACAAGGAAGCGTTCTCCCCCAGATCCTTTGAGGGAATGTGGCACTGTCACCCTGACTTTGGACTCCTGGCTTTCAGACTTACGAAAGAATAGAGTTGTATTATGTTAAGCCTCCTGGTTTGTGGTTATTTGTTACGACAACTCTAAGAACGAATACACTCTAAGTATTCATCTCCGTTCTCCAGAAAAACAGACCCAAGAGGATGGATATATACACAAAGAGATTCATTATAAGGAATTGGCTCATGCAATTATGGAGTCTGAGAAATCCCATGAGGTGCCATCTGGGAGCTAGAGACCCAGGAAGGCGAGTGGTTTAGTGCCAGTCTGACTCCAAAGGCCTGAGAACCAGACCTGACAGCATTAAGTCCCTGTCCAAGGGCAGGAGAAAATGGATGCTCCAGCTCAGTCAGGCAGGCAGAAAGAGAGAGAATTCTCTTCCTCTCTTCCTCTGTCTTTTTGTTCTACTCAAGCCCTCAAAGGATTGGATGAGGCCCCACTCACACTGGAAAGGACAATCTGCTTTACTCAGTCCACTGATTCAAATACTAATCTCTTCCAGAAACACCCCAAAGACACACCCAGAAATAATGTTTAACTAAATATCTGGACACCCTGTGACTCAGTCAAGTTGAGACATAAAATTAACCATTACACTGAGCCTCAGTGTCCACCATCTGCAATAGTAACAGTGCCCTGCACGTAGTCAGTGCTCAATAAACATGAGCACTTGGTATTAGGTGGGGCTGAGCTCTGCCTATGAGTTCTACCCACTGGTCCTAGTTCTAAGCCTCCAATGCCAGGGAAAACAGCCTGCTCCCCCTGCCACCTTCAGAAACCTGAAGACGGGGGGTATTGTGTGCTCACAGCTAAATATCCTTAATCCCTTCTACTGCTTCTTACAACACATGGTTGAATATCACCTCATTATTCTGGTAGCTGACACAAGCCAGGAGGTGAACCCAGGTGAATGGAATGGAAGTCCCCATTTCACTCATCCTTGAACCATGAATTTATTCATTCATCATTCGTGTATGCATTCATCCATTTATTCATTGAACCAAAGACTCTAAGGATCTCCTCAGCATCAGGACCCATGCTTGGAGATAATAAGGATGTAGTGATGGAAAGACAGAGTCACTATCCTCATGGAGTTTCCAGACCAGCTTGGACTCCACTTCCACACACCAGGCCACGCCCCCCCCAATGGCATGGGGCCAGGACCCACTGGGGACAAACCCTGCCTTAGTCCTGAGTTCCTTGAGACCCAAGGGCCTCACAGAAGTGCAATCCCGGGGCTCCCTGGTTCTGTCTTTCATCAAAGTCTGGCTCCCCCACCACCGCAGCCCTCCCAGTGCAGTGGGGATATTACAAATGCCGTCATGGAGATTACCTTTGCTATAACCGTTCAGAGCATGAGCTTCAATTACCCACTCTCTGGTTCTCTGGTGCAGGGAAGCCCACGTCAGCGCTGGGGAATGTTCTCTCCCACATCATTACCCAGCTTTTCCATATTCCCTCCAGTAATTTGCAAGCTGCAGACTGTAAATTCTGCAGGGAAGAGGCAGGGACAATGGTGTCCTGCTTTTACGTTCATAGCCGTGTGGGAGGGATGCTTCTTGGGCTTCTCCCTCTCTAGTTTTCCCACTTGCAAGAAAGAGAGAAAGGAGTAGAATGCTTCCCAAATCACTCCCAAATGTTCCTCTGAAAACCTGAGGCTGACCCTAGCTGCCAGTGAACTAGTCACAGGGTGACAATTTCATAGATCCTGGTCAGTGAGCATAAATCTCTGCTTTGGGTGTGGGCTGATGATGGCCCCAGTCTGGGCAAGCTCTCTTGCAGATGTTCCCAGACATCTAGCTGTTTGGCACCAGCCTGGCACATTTGGATAATAAGCTAGAGGTTTTGCATGCCAAGGTTTGGGGGTCAGGGCAAGATCGTGCAAGTGAGGGGCTGAAGGAAGTGCCTTCTAAAGGTCCACCTGAGGTCCATGCCCGGCCCCAGTTCCTCTAAGCCCGCAGAGCCACTCAGCAGAGAGAGACCGCTCCATTTTATAGATGAGAGAACTGAAACCCAAAAAGGAAAGCACTTAGAATTGACGGATTGTTGGGATATAAATTATTTTTGATGCCAGGTGGAATGATTCAAACGCCGTAGCTACGCAGCAGGGTCCGCAGAACACAATGATCGTCCCCATTGTGTGGCAGGGCAAACAGAGGCCTGCAGACAGGGTGCTCCGTACTCAAGGCCCTGGCCAGGCAGGGCAGAACCGGGGACTGAGACGCCAATCTGCTGCGCCCACACACCCCCCGCTGTCAGCCTCTCCATCTGCCAGGCTGGGTCAGGCTTGCATGTCTGCCTGGCTCTGAGGGACAAAAGAAAAGTCACACGTCCACCTCTGGAAATCATGGGCTAAATATCTCATGGCCATAAGTACAAATTCAAGAGGAAAGGATGTTACAATTGTAGCATTTTCACACCTAAGACTTAATAAGAGGAAGAGGTGAGCCTGTGGGGTAGGAGGAAGGGGGGGCAGAGCCAATGTGTGGGGAGAAGCAGGAACTCCATCACATGAAAAGGCCGCTCCCCAACAGTGCCCTATTAAATATGATCACCATTTGGTCTTAATTCCTATGAGGAATTAAGGGGTCCAGGTCCTGCCTCTGGAGCTCCATGAAAGCTTTGTATCCTTCAATAAACCTTTTTTGGGAGGTGCTTGAGCAGGTCTCTATTCTTGGCAATTAAACGAAACCAACTGAAGGCATCTGTGACCATCCCCCCCAAGCAACCCTTGTCAGGGCACAGAGTGTATCCTCTCTCCCTCTTGGTGCATATCAGCATCCACGTTCCGATGTATGGCCCTCTCCTACGGAGCCGGTGCCCAGGCTACAGAAATGCCAGATCCACCCCCAAAAGGCATGAGCTTCAATGCTGTATTGACCGTAACAACTAACTCAGGTCAAACTGACCTGGTAAGGAGATGCTAGTCGCTGCACCATGGTGGACACCCTCTGTGCCATTGAATTTTTGGCCAGGGACACGAAGGTGAACAGTATTGAAGATGGAAAAGAGGAGCAAGCAGAGTTCATTGGGACCAGAAGGGACACCAGACAGGGGAGGCTTCCCAGAAGGGTTGCCACTGAGGTGGACCTTGCTGGAAGTGGGAGAGAGAAGGTGGTGGGAAGGGAAATCCAGGCAATGGGAAAGGCATAAGGTAAGGGGACACAGGGGCACGAACATCATCTAGCTCATCTGGAGAATGCTGATGTACCTTACTGACCTCAGCCTGTCTTTTTTTTTTTTTTTAAGATTTTATTTATTTATTTGACAGAGCACAAGCAGCGGAAGTGGCAGGCAGAGGGAGAGGGAGAACAGGCTCCCCAAAGAACAGGGGGAGCCCGATCCAGGTCTCGATCCCAGGACCTTGGGATCATGACCTAAGCCGAAGGCAGTCACTTAACCAACTGAGCCACCCAGGCGCCCGACCTCAGCCTGTCTTATCAGCTCTCAGCTGTAGCCACTAATACCTCTGGGGTCAGGGGTGCTAGGGGATAGGGAGAAAATGCAGACATATTTTCTTTCAAATTTCCTGCTTTGCTCCTATCAATTAAAGGCCAGTGATGTCACCAGACGTTATTATTGCATGATGAGATATCCTGGGGATGGGGCTCTCTCCGAATTTCACAGATGAGGCGCATGTGGCCCAGAAAGGTGAAGTAATTTACCTGAGGTCACCCAGCAAGATAATGAAACAGCCATGACAAGGATCCATTTTTGCTGACCCCAGACCCCTGGCATCTTCCACTAGACCCTTCTCAGGGCAGCCAGCTGTGAACATCTTTTGATTCTCTCCACAGCAGACTCTATAGCAGCGAGGCCTTCCAGGGCCTGGCCTTTCATTATTTTTAATGCTGTTTACATATGAGAGAGAGACAAGATATGCAAGGTGGTCAGAAGGCACAAAAGGGCGCCCCATCAAATTTAAAGCCCCTGGGGGCCACAGTGCTCTTCCCTCCCTTCTCTGCCTCCCCACCGAACCCCTGTGATTGTTAGGAAAATAACTGAAGCTGCCATCTGATTCCCAGCTGCGGGGCTGCAGCTGGGTTAAGGGATTGATGGCCTCTCCTGGCAGTGATGGAGGGGCTGGAGGCAGCCAAGGTTAGAAACGCAATTTCACAGAGGAGTTGAAGACACGATGAGGAGGAGGCGAGGGGCAGGGAGGAAAGACACCGAGGTTCCTGCGGAGGGCTGCCAAGGGCTGGGGCTCACTTCCCCAGCAGCCACAGGGCTCCGTGGAGCCCACAGGGAAGTGGTTTCCACAGAGAGCTCCTTCTAGAGGACTAGCTTCCCCCATCCAAGTCTCCCTGCCCTTTCTGACTCAGTTCTCCTCCCCCAGGAAGACTTTCTTGACCACCCCCGTCACCAGGGTGAGCTGTAAACACCTCCTCTCCTACAATCCCAAATCATCCCTCTATCTCCGCCCTTATGACTTGGTTCTGGGATTGTGTATGTGTGTGTGTGTATTTATGTATGCATGTCTTTGTGTGTGTGTGTGTGTGTGTGTGCGCGCACGCGCACATGCCGATTTCCCACCGAGCATGGACTGCTCAAAGGCAGGCACCATATCTATGGCATTTTCTGTTTCCTCAAGGCTTTCCCCTGGGCCTGGCATGTAGTAAAATCTCAGCACATGCAGGGGGAATGAGTGCATGAATGAATTGAATGAATGAACTAACAAATGCACTATCTTTGCAACACAACTGGGAGGACAGGGACCTGCTTCGTTGATTGTCTATCTACCCCCACTAGTAGTATGCATGTGAAGACAGGGATTTGGTCTAGATTAAGCACCACTGGGAGCCCAGCGTCCAGGGCAGGGCTTCTCAGCCTCGGCTCTACTGGGCCAGATCATTCTTTGTTGCGGGGGCTGTTTTGTGTGTTGTAGGATGCTTAGTAGCATCTCTGGCCTCTACCCAGTAGATGCCAATAGCAGCCCCTGCCTCCCAGTTGTGACCGTCAGAAATGTCTCCAGACATTGCCAAATGTCTCGTGGAGGGCAAAACGGTCCCCAGCTTAGAAACATGGGCCTAGAGGGATGCCTGGCACAGGGTCAGCACTAATATTGTTGACTAGCTAACTAGCTGACCTTTCAAAGCCTTGCAGCTCTGTCTGGTTGGCCCAGGATGACTGCCAGCCTGGGGGCATTGGCACCTGGGTCAGGGCTGAAAATGGCAGAACAGGGTGAGGGCAAGACTTGCAGTCCTCCATCTGCAGAGTCCGCGGCCAGCACTGCAAGAGTGCCGTGGGGTCTGGACTCACCGTTTTCCCCCACAGGCGGGAGTCATCCTCTCCCATCCTAGGCCTGAGAGGTTAATGATCTGACTTCCTACCGCATCTGCTCAGTACCTATGCCCCCACAGGGGGTTGGATTCCAGTTCCTGAACAGAGAATAACCATCCTTCATGGCTCCTCTGTGGAGCCCGTTTACCCAACAATGCCTGAGGTTAACGCCCAGCTCTGGCCTGAACTCAGTTAAACTAGGCCAAATCCCTTGGCTTTTTTCCAAAATGGCCTCTGAGACCAACACAGAAATGGAGTCTCACAAAGAGACTACCCAATTCTCCAACCCCAAGCCACAGTGGGTGGTAAGGAATATGATCTGGAGGCTCTTTGCTGGTGGGAGAATTGAGATTGTGTGTGTGTGTGTGTGCACGTTCCATCTACCTTCCCCGGGGGTTGTGGGGTTAAGACCAGAGCTGCCAAAGGCTGCCAGCACAATGTCCCAGGGGTCTTGGCAGGGGTAGGGCCAGGGAGACAGTTATGACTTGGCCAAGGCAGACAACTGCAGATATACAAGATCAAATGAAGCTAGGCATGGGAGACTGGACCACCCACCAAGAAAAGGGGAGAACAAGAGAAGCCCGGAGGGTGGAGTGACTTTCTTAGGCAGTCCTGCACCAATTGGCATCAGCACTCTGGGCACTCTTACTGGAACCAAGAATATAAGAACAACAATGGTCATCATTACAGGACTGAGGCAGAGAGGACATTTGAGGACTTGTTCAACTGAATCCACTGTTGTTGTTGTTGTTGTTTTTCTGTCAACTACATTGTCAGCATCTCAAAGGCAGGGACCAGGCACATTATGGTTTGTCATCCTCCACAATGCCTTGCAGATGGCCTGAGTGCAGTAAGTGTTGTGCCTGTGAGCCTGGCAGGGAAGACACCTGATGCACACTGACTCAGAAGAGTGGATTTGCAGACCAGGTCTGCCTGCTGCTTGCCAGAAGACAAAAACCAAGAGGCAGCGCTGACCATTCTTCCATTCGACACATAATCCTGAGAACCCCCAGGCCACCCCAACCCCCTGCCATCCACCTGCATGCCCTACAGGACATTGGGGACATATGGAGGTAAGACAGAGGAGTTTGGGAGGGAGGGTGGATGTGAGAAGGACCAGAAGTCACAGGCCAGGCTTGTGAGCAGCAAGCGTTCTGCACAGAATTAGGATGCATGCCCATCCCTATAACTTAAGTCCCCTAAAAGCCCAGCCTGCAGACTGCTGTCCCAGAACTCCTCCTCCCACCCTGCCTGCTGTCCTCAGGATGCAGACTGACCTGGAGAGTCTTCTCCGGCCTTTGGTGGACTGACCTGCCCATATCACAGGCTGTCCTGAGCCTAAGCCATGTGTTTACCCAGCCAGAAGTCCCCTGCCATGGCACTAGGGATCACCAGTGACCACAATGACCCATAGAGTCTAGGGTCCCTGAGACACCTTTAGCTGCAGAAGGGCCCACAAACGAAAAAATATCCGCTCTGTAGACAATCTGAAGACCTATAATGAAGAGATCGAATAAGTAATTTGTAAAACTACCTCATGAAGAAAACCTCAGGCCCCGAAAGCTTCACTTTGGTATTCTACTAAACATTCAAAAAAGAACTAATATATGTTAAGAAAAAAAAAAGAAGAAGAAGATAGCAGGAGGGGAAGAATGAAGGGGGGGAAATCGGAAAGGGAGACGAACCATGAGAGATGATGGACTCTGAAAAACAAACTGAGGGTTCTAGAGGGGAGGAGGGTGGGAGAATGGGTTGGCCTGGTGATGGGTATTAAGGGGGGCATGTTCTGCATGGAGCACTGGGTGTTATGCACAAACAATGAATCATGGAACACTGCATCAAAAACTAATGATGTAATGTATGGTGATTAACATAACAATAAAAAATTTAAAAAAATAAAAAATAAAAAAAAAGAACTAATACCAGTTCTTCATAAAGTCCTCCATAAAACAGAAGAGAAGGAACACTTTTAAATTCATTTTATGAAGCCAGTATCACCCTAATGCCAAAACCAGACAAAGACATCATAAGAAAACTACAGACCAATATCTCTTATTAATATGGACCCAATAATCCTCCACAAAATACTAGCAAACTGAATCCAGCAAAATATAAAAAGAATTGTATGCCATGACCAAATGAGATTCATCCCAAGGATGCAAGGTTGGTTCAACATTCAAAAATCAATCAATCATCCTATCAATAGAATAAAAAGTGAAAATCACATGATTATCTCCATAGACACAGAAAAAGCATTTGACAAAATCCAGCAGCCTTTCACGATAAAAACAGTCAACAAACTAGAATTAAAGGAACACTTCCTCAACCTAATAAAGGACACCTATGAAAAATCCACAGCTAACCATCATACTTAATAGTGGAAGACTGGATGCCTTTCCCCCTAAGATCAGGAATAAGACAAATATGTCCACTCTCACTATTGCTATTCAACACTGTACTGGAGGTTCTAGCCACAGCAATTAGACAAGAAAAAAGAAATAAAAGGCATCTAGATTGGAAAAGAAAGAGTAAAATTATCTCTATTTGCAGATGACCCGACCTTGTATATTAAAAAATCTTAATAAATCCACTACAAAACTATTAGAAAAAACAAGTCCAGCAAGGTTGCAGGGCACAAGATCAATATCAAAAATCAATTCTTTCTATACTCACAATGAACAATCCAAATGTGAAATTAAGAAAAAAATTCCACTCACAATAGTGTCAAAAATAATAAAACACTTAACAATACATTTAACAAAAAAGCACAAAATTTATACTCTGAAAAATACAAAATATTGTTAAAGCGATTAAAGATAAATGGTGAAAAAATCCCATGTTCTTAATTTTGTTAAGATGACAATACTCTCCAAACTGATCTACAAATTCACTGCAATCTTGATCAGAATCCTAGCTGACTTCTTTGTGGAAATTGACAAGCTGGTTCTAAAATTCACATAAAATTGCATGAGACTCAGAAGAGCTAAAATAACCTTGAAAAAGAAAAACAAAGTTGGAGGACTCACACTTCTCAATTTCAAAACTTACTACAAAGCAATAGTAACCAAGACAGTGCGTTATTGGCACAAGCATATACATATAGATCAATGGAATGAACAGTCCAGAAATAAATTCATAGTTCAATGGTCAACTAATTTTCAAAAAGGGTGCCAAAGCCATTCAATAGGGAAAAGAACAGTCTTTTCAACAAATTATGTTGGGACAAGCGATTAACTATATGCAAGAGAATGAAGTTGGACCCCTACCTCACACCATGTACAAAAATTAACCCAAAATGGATCAAAGGCCTAAATGTAAGAGAAAAAACTACAAATCTTCATAACCTTGGGTTTGGCTAAGGATTCTTAGATATGACATCAAAAGCACAGCAAAAAAGAAATACAGAAAAACTGGACTTCATAAAAATTTTAAATGTTTGTGCTTCAAAAGACACAAGAAGGTGAAAAGTCAACCCATAACAATGGGAAGAAATATGTACAAATCATATATCTGATAAGGGTTTGTATCTAGAATATACAAAGAAGTCTTACAACTCAGTAATAAAAAAATAAATAGCCAATTAAAAAATGAGCAAAGGATCTGAAGGAACATCTCTCCAAAGAAGATATGCAATGGCCAATTGGCCTACTGACACATGAAAAGATACTCATACCATTAGTTATCAGGGAAATGCAAATCAAAACCACAATGAGATGCTACTTTACATCCACCAGAATGGTTACAATCAAAGTCAGACAATAACAAATGTTGACAAGAATGTGGAATAATTAGAACCCTCATACACTGCTGGGAGGATAAAATGGTGAAGCCATTTTGGAATGCAGTCTGGCCAGTCCTCAAAAGCTTAAACATAGAGTTACCATATGACCCAGAAATTCCACTCCAAGAGAAATGAGAACATATATCCACACAGAAACACGTACATTATTCACGATAGCCAAAAGGTGGAAATGATACAAATGTCCATCAACAGATGAATGACTGAGCAAAATGTGATCTACTCACACTGCAGAATCCTATTCAGCCATGAACAGGGACAAAGTGCTGATCCATACCACAACGTGGTTGAGCCTAGAACATTACACTAAGTGAAAAAACAGTACAGAAGTCATAGATTCCATTCATGGGAAAATCCAGACCAGGGAAATCTATAGGAACAGAATAGAGGTCAGTGGTTTCTTAGGATCCTTAGGGCTAAGGGTGAAGGATGGCAAAAGGGGGGGGGGTGATAGCTAATGGGTATGGAGTTTCTTTTTGAGGTGATGAAAATGTTCTAAAATTGACCCCAGGGATGGTTGCACATACTTGTGAATATACCAAACCCACTGAAGTCTGTGCTTTGACCAGGTAAATCATATGATAAAGCAGTTTTTAAAAGTCTTTTTAAAAAAAATTCTACATCCTCTAAAACATTGGATTGCTTAGAATTGTTAAAAAGACATCCTCTATCCTACCTCTCTCATTGTACATGTGCAGAAACACTGGCCCAGAAAGGGGAGTTAAACGGACCCAAGTCATAAAGCACATAGGTGTCAGGGCCAGAACGAGAACTGTTCTCCCACTGCCACACGTGTGAGGCTGTATTGAGCCCCTGGCTCAATTTTTCCATCTGTCACATAAAGGCCCCCCCTCATCCCTAATTGCCCTAACCACAGCCCTAGTGCTACAAGGGGAGAGGATAGGCACAAAGGTTCAGGAATCCCAGGGGAGGAGGAGTGTTGCTCCCTGCTGCAAGGTTTGGGGTGGCATTCTTATTTCCAGTGTGTCTGAGAGCCCCTGTCAGCCTGGGCCTCTATCCCAGTCCCGCTGCTCCCTGGGATGGGAGCCCAGGGCTGATCAGCAGGGAGCCTGGCTCTCTCCCTCAGCATCTCACAGACATACTGGGCTCCTGTTTCTGGAGAATGGCTGTGATGGATTGGCGATGTCTGGAGCGCTTTACAACCAGCAACAAATCATGCTTAATTCCTCCTACCTTCATTAGTGTGACATTAATCCTGATAGACTCATTTGGGGGATAAGGTGAGAGCACTATGCATGCCCAGTCCCCCCCGAAACCAATCAGACTGTGAAGTCTCATCTGGAATAGCTGGGACACCCTTTTCTACAAGCCCCAAGAATTCTTTGTCAGGCGATTGAGATGTGATTGGAAACATGCTAGCGTCTCAGTGTCCCCCCAGGGATGGAGCAGAGGAGAGAGGCTTAGGGACCCTGGCTGGGGGGTGGGAGGCCAACTGATGTTGGCTGCAGGGAGCCAGCCACTGCCTGGGAACCTGCACTTGATGTGGGGGCGGCAGGGTTCTGGGGCCTGCACTCAGACCACAGGGTCAGCTGCACGGCCAACAGCACCCTGCTCTATGATGTCGAGGCCCCAAGACCTCACCACCCTGCTCTGGGGACCGCAGGCATGCCCCGTTCCCCACAGAGCCCTGTCCGAGCTCCTCCAAGAGCCCTGGACCGGGCAGTGGCAGCCTGTGACGGAACTGTGCTCTACCTCTCAGCCAGGGCGCAGCCTCAGTGAGTGATTTGCACTCTTGGGACCCCCGTTCCCTCATTCTTAAAACTGAAGGAGGAACTTCGTTGAGAGCGGAGACCAGGTAAGTAACATAAATGTGTGGAGTGGAGGAGACTGGGGGCAACTGGAAGATGCAGGCTGTAGCTGAAAGATTTTGAAAATTAACAAAAGTAGTAACAGCAATTAACGCCATATGGGCCAAACAAGATATGGGCAGTGTGCATTATCTGGCCCAGAGCCACCAGCCGATGACAGCCACTGTAGGCTTTTCCCGAGGTCCCTTATACTCTGTGGCCTTAAAAACAGTGTGCCCCACAAGCTTCCTCCGCCCTCCCTTACCACCCATTGACTTGTTACCTCTGTGCCGAGCTAGCCACCCGCTCTGCTTGCGCACATGTTGTGCACGCCTTTTCTCTCCAGCGCCTCTGCCCAAGCCCTCCCACCCTTCCAGTCCCTGGCCAAGCCTGACCTTGTCCCACCGACCTTCAGGGCCAGAGTGGCCATTCCCTCACCTGATCCGCAGGGCTGCGACTTGCAGGTATGGCCTCCAGAGACAGGTCCATCATTGCGGGCTTCCGACGGCACTAGGGTGGACCATCCGCGACGTGCCCGCAGGAACCGTGTGGCTGGGTCATGCACCCAGACGGCAGAGGCCCGAGGCTCTGCTCCTCCCTGTGGCAAGGGAGAGGAAGGGACACGAAGCGTCTGTCAGGAAGCTGCCCCGTGCGAGACACGGGACTGTGTGATCATCCTCATGAGCCCCCTTCGCCCTGATGACATCTGACAGCGTCTGCTCCTTGACCCCCACCTTACTTATGGGAAAACTGAGGTCCTAAGAGGATCTAATTAATAGGGGATCTTGGTTGGGATCAGTATTTGCCTCTGTTTTTTAGAAAAACAAAATGGCCATAATCTCCCCGAGACAGGAATGGAGGACCAAAATTCTCACAGGGGCCGCCAAAGTCATCAATATCTTCTTTAAGAGGAAAACATGGTTAACAAATTATGACGTGTGAGAAAGGGAACAGAAACAACAGCATCCAACTCTCCTTAGCGATTCCTTCTCCCCACAACATCAAAACATTTTGGCATCTTTAAGATTAAGGCAGGAGACAGCCCCTGGCCTCTCATTGCTCTCAGTCAAAGACTGTAGCTAACATGTTATTAAATATGTAAATAATATGAAAGCCAGAAGAGAATTAATATTTCATATATAATGAAGTTAAGATGAATTCTCCTGTGTCTAATTTTCTGTTTTTAAATACATAATGCACTGTGGAGTCCAAAGTGATTCATGGTATTTTATATTGGTTAAAGACGTTCGGGGTTCCTCTGGAGCAGCTTCTTAAATGATTAACCTGAATATTATTATTACAAATAGGATTTGTTTTTTAAAAAATTAATTCTGTAGTTAATCAGAATGAAAAGCATGGAGTTCTTTGCTGGTGGGCCGATGTAAAATGGGGAAAAGTAACTATGATAGGGGTTGCGAATCCTAATGCCTACAGGGACCCAGCAAGTAAATGAATGAAGCAGGCGGGGTGGCAACAGGGAGAGGTGGGGACTGTAACAAAATGGGGGAGCCCAAGCCCCATCTAGAGGGGGAGCCACAACCACCCTTCAGAAAGAGGAGCCAGGAATTTAGACTTTTAATGTAAAATGTACTGATGTATAAAGTTGGTTCCTGATTCAAATATTTTTAAACATCATGGATTCAAAAGAAGATGATCCAGGGGCTGCCAGATTGCAACCTCCAGACCGAGACACAGGTGGCTTGAGGGAAAGTTGCCACCAAATCCAGGCCCTTCAATCCCTGGTGCAGTGGAAACCATTTGTTCTCAGCCTGACTCAATGATAAACTAGCGAGTACAAAATCTGATTAGTCAGGCTTTTTGGAGGGCAATTTGGCAAGATGGAAAAAGTGCAAATCCTTCAAACCCCTGTTCTACTTCTAAGACTTTATCCTAAAGGAATAATTAGGAACGGGCCCCAAATTTCACTATAATGATGTTCTTCATAGTACAGTTTAAAACAGGAAAAAACAAAAAAGGAACCAACCTCAAGGTCATCTAACCCTCCTGTCTGATTACTGAATTACATTATGCTGCACCTAAAAACATTACAACTAGGCAGTCTTTGACATATATGAACAGATATTAAAGAAAAAATTTTTAAGAGCATGGAGAAATATATTTATAGTATAATCATAATAGTGTGTTAAAGAATGGACATACATTGAGCTGCCCAGGGAAAAGATGGGAAGGTGATATACCAAGTAATCAGCATGGTTTTCTCTGGGTGGATGGTGCAATTGCTAGGTGAATTCCATGCTTTTCTTTTGGCTTGTCTATATTTTGTGAATGATTTCAACTGAGCTTTCGGTGTTTCCATATAAAATCAATAAAAAAAATAAAGTCAATGTGACGTTGGTACAATGTAAAAAACACTGGCCTGAGGAAGTTTATCCATTTTCATCCTCATCTTCACTCTGTTGATGACTCCTCATGGGCCGATGAAAGAATCAGCCTCCCTGGACCTCGCAGTTCCCATCCATGGAGTGAATGATGGAGCTACATAATTTCCAAGGTCCCTCTAGGATTTGAGACCATAGTCAAGGGACTTGGGACATGGCAGCTTTCCTGTCTACTTATTCACAAGAATTGACTGACTACCAGATGGATGCCAAGCATCGTGCCCGACTCTGGGCCTGACATTGTTCTCCAAGAACACCGAGATGAGAGGCAGAAGTGTAAGTAAGCAGCACTCACGTCTACCTTCCCCTGTTGTGTTTACACATGGGATTCTATAGAAGCATTGAGAAGGGGCGCCTACTTTAGGGATTTGTCAGAGATTTCCTAGAAGAGCTGAGTCATAAAGATGAGCAGGAATTAGCCATCCAGACAAGGAGGAGACAGAGAAAGGCATTCCAGGAAAGAGAAAGAGTGTATACAAAGGTAGAAAGGTGAGCATGTGGCGCTGGGTGCCCGTGGTGGGCAAGGGAGAGGCAGGAACTGGATCACAAAGGTACTGAACTCCCTGCTTAGGAGTCTGGATTATAAACTGGGGTGAAGGGAGCCCTGAAGGTTTTTAACATTAAGGAATTCATACGGCCAAAGTTTTAGAAATCCCCATGGCAGCAGGAAGATGAACTGGAGGGAACAGGCACCAAAGAGCCTGTGGTGACAATCCAGGTTGGAAACGGTGTCACTGTGATGGAGAGGTGGGATTCAGGACCTGCCTGGGTGGGACAGGCTGAGGAAGGAAGCTATGACGACTCTCAGGCTTCTGGCTTTGACAGCTAGGGGATGGGTATGCCATTCACTAAAGCAGGAATTACTGGAGAAAAAGCAAACTGGGGAAAAGGTCCATATGAGGTTGGAGGAGCTTATGGGACAGCCAAGTAGATGTGTCAACTAGGCCAATGGATGAATGCATCTGGAATTCAAGAAGGTCTAGATTGGAATTCATCAAAGGATCAGCTACACTAGAGGCCAATGACATGACCCAAGAAGAGGGAGAAGGGAGCTGTGCATGGAACCCCAGAAACCACAGCACAAGGGCCAGATGGGAAAAAAAATAGGGAATAAGATTCCATGAAGGAGGCTGAGAAGGAGGATCCAGAGAGGCAGGGGGAGAGTGTACCAGCTCGGAAGCCCAAGATGAAGAACATTCTAGGAAACAGAAGATGACCAGCCGTGTCAAATGCTTCTGCAAGGTCGCAGGAGATGAAGCCATTGGTGGCTTGAAAGGAAGTGGTGTCCATAGGGGAGTGAAGACTAGTCTTTCAGGAAGACTGAAAGCATGTGGAATGGAGTGGTTGAGTGGGTATGGGGAACAGCGCACGGGGAAGCAACCAGCAAGCGCTGAGCCCCTCACAGGGCCAGGCACGGGGCAGGCCTTCAGGAAGGCGGACTTGCCTCCTGTCTCTGCCAAGTTCCCTATGTAGAATCACATTCCTCGATTTCCTAAAATCGTGCCCCTGAATCAGGAGGTTGGGTGCAGTAATTGCAGTGAGATGCAGTCGGGGGTCACGACAGGAGAGGGGCCGCACTGCCAGTTTTCCAGCAGCCTGAGTGAATGAGCTCATCTGGCCCCCTCATTGGGACACGTTTCGCAGCCCGTCCAAGCACACTCAGCTGGAAACACAGCCTCGGAGAGCGGTCCCGCCTACAAAAGCAGTGAAGGGTTTTCCATCTGCGGGAAACAGGTCAAGGAAAGTGAAGGACAGAAACGCAGGGGTTCTAAAGGCCAGGGGGGCACCAAACCCTTCTCCCCTGCCCTCAGCACTCTCAGCTCCAGCTGTGGAACTTGCTCCGACTGCCCAGGAGCATCTTTCCTGAGAACCTTGGCTTCCCTGCTTAGGTGGTCTCAGAACCAGACCTCCAAGGGACCTGAGACAGCGCTGCTCCAGACTTCTCCCACTCTGCCATCACGCTCCACCAGCCTCTGCTAGAACAAGTCAGCTGTGGAGATGTGCAACGTCTCCCAGGCCTGGGACAAACCTATGGCTCACTGAGTAGCCAGTACTCCTGTTCATCAAACATTCCCAGTCTGCGCCTTCTGGACACATGCTAGGATTGCCCATCCTGGCCCTAGAGCGTGGATGGGGGTCATGTGACCGGTGTGAGCCATGAGTTGTGAGCAGAAGTGACGTGTGCAACTACCAGGCAGAGCACTTAATCTCCAGTCTGAGCCCTGCTTTTCAAAAGTCTCTCCTCCTCTCTGCCATGGGGACCAGGAATGTTTTGAAGGCATGGGTCCCAAAACGAGGGTGATGAGAAGCAGAGCCTCCCGCCAACCCCAGAGGGATATATAACATGAGCGGGAACTAAACCTTTGTTGTCTTGAGCCACTGGGGGTTGTTGTAGGGTAAAACCTGCCCTATCCGGACTGATAACAGCCCAGCTCCAGGGCAACCTTGGGCAAGTGGCCTCACCCCTCCGAGGCCAGCAGCCTCACCAGCAAAACTGGGAAGTAACAATCAACTGCCCCAAGAGATCGGGGGGATCTGAGGAGGGGCCGGCACCTGGGCGCGCAGGAGGCCCTCACAAGCCATCAGTGCAGGCTAAAGCAGCCCCGTGCCTTCTGGGACAGAACCAATGCCCACCCCCACCCCCCCTCCCACCCTGGAGCAGGCCTGGTCCAGGAGCCACCATCTTCTGACAGCTACATGATTTGTCCTCAGGTTTCCCCTTGGCCCTCCTGGAACATGTCTGCACCTTCTTCCTGATGACAGCCATTCAGAGAGTGGAAGAATGTGGAGTGTGTGTGTGTGTGTGTGTGTGTGTGTGTGTCTGTGTGTGTGAGAGAGAGAGAGAGTTTGAAGCTGCGTCTATCAGGCTGTCACAAGCCAGGGCCTGTGCTGGGAACTTCACACTCCTTATCACCGATCCTCCCTCCCAGTCTGTGGCAAGCATGATTGTCTCCACTGCGGGGAAAGTAGAGAGGTGTGCCGGTGACACTCCATCCACCCCACCCGGGCCTCAGCCCCCGCCCCCCGCACCCCCCTCCCCGCTCTGGCCTGAGAGGTGGCCCTTACTGGCTGCAGCAGCCCCTCCTTTGCCAACTGGGAGGGGAGAGGAGAGAGGGGGTGGGTGCTGTTCCCCACTCCCCTCCCGCTCAGGCTGCTTCCCCAGCCTCCTCTGGGTGCCCAGCTCTCCCGGGGTTCCTGCTCCCTTCAGCCTTGGGGGCAGTCGTGATGTTCATCACCTCTTGTGTGTTCCCCTAATGCTGCCCACACGGTGCAGTGGTCTCTTCATTGGAACCATCTGGAATGAATTCTGTTTCCTGCCAAAGTCCTGAATTCACACCCAGGCCTCTGACGCCAGGGCCTGCTTCTCCTGTTACCCATCTCCCCGGCCCCCCCCCCCCCCGCCCCTCAGGACCCCTGCACGTCCTCTTCTCAGCATACACCGCCCTGCATTCTCTTCTGCTCGGGACGCGGACTGGAGGCCCCTGGCCTGTACCGCATGCTGCAGGCATGTGGACTTGGGAGGGGGAGGCCCAGAAACAGCTCAGGGAGCAGCCTCTGCTCTCTGCTCCCTGTGTGCCTGCTGGACCGCTCCTTCTGACTCCTTTCCCAGCCCACGCCGGCACTGGCAAGGTGCCGGAGGGCACTTCCTCCACCTTGGCTGACCTCAGCGCTCCGGGACGTCAGGATTCCGGCCAGGCAGCGGAGAGCTGAGAAAGACCCAGGACACCGCTTTTTGGGAGCCATCAGAGCCAAGATCTCCCACAGCCAGATGAAGTCAGGCCCTTTCCAGTTTGGGCTTCCTTTGTTTTGCTCTGGTTTCTGCTGTGGCAAGTGTGTCAGATCTTTGTCATCCTTAAACCAACAACATGAGTAAAGCAACGGCCCCCAGTGACCATCCATTACCACAGGCCTGTCACCTTTGAAAACATCAGCCAGGCCCACAGCGTCACTCCTGCCACCTGCACTCTGCAGCTGAGCAAACACAGAGTGACCAGGACTCACCAGGGTCAGCCAGTGGTGGCTTCGTCTTCCTCTCCATGGCTCATTCCTAAACCAAGGGGACAGAAAGCTAGCCTCCTCGGGGGAAAGCCCTAAGCACCCCCAAACAGCAGGTCTCTGAGCAGCTCGGGGTGGAAAGGAAACACAGCTATTTCAGGAAGAGATTTCTGGGCCTGACCTGCCTCTGTCACTATCAGCTATGGGATCTTGAGCAAGCCCCTCCACTTCCAAGCCTTGTCCTCATCCCCATTTCACTGATAAGGAAGCGAGTCCTGACTTGGGGCTGGTGTGGGATGCACATGCCATAATAATGCAAAGATTTCCAGAATGCTTCCTGTGGGCCCCATGCAGGGTTAAGCACTTTGATTCTACCTTTTAATTCCTCGGCCACCCCATGAGGCTTGATGTAGTGAGACCTCAATTAGACAGAGGAAACCAAGGTTCAGTGTGGTTAAGTAACTTGCCCAAGGTCACACAGCTAATAAAGCTGAGATTCGAACCCTGGACACTCTGATTCTAGAGCTCTCATTCTTTATTTTTTCCTTCACTGTTTTTTTTTTTTAAATCTTGGATCTCTGTGACTCTACTTACATTTTATTTTTTTACCATGAAAGTTTTCAAACATAGAGAAAAGTAAAGAGAATAATACAATAAACCCCCACGGCCCATCACCCAGCTTCAACAATTACCAATAACCTGCTGTTCTGTTTCATCTTTCCCCATCCCCACAACTTGGGTTTTTTGTTGTTGTTGTTGTTTAGAGAATTTTAAGACAAATGCCAGGCATGGGATTTCACCACTAAATAGCTGAGTGCACATCCACAGAGCCCTTATTCCTCATCATTACTCGACCACCTTGATTGCACTTTGTAAAAGGACATGAACAGTCCAAAGACTTCCTTGCAAGTCAGGACAGAAAGAGCAGCACCAAATGGGACCTGGGCTCAAATCCCAGCCTTGTCACTGTGTCTCTGTGGACATTTGGATATGTCACTCACCTCTCTGACCGTCCAGCTCTTCTTCTATAAAATGGAGGTTGTGGTGGGAACTTCACTACACTTCTAAACGAGGTCATGAATGTTGGTGGCCCAGTACATAGGATGGGTTTAGTGCACCTGGCTCCCCTTCCTAAGTCCGAGATGTTAGTTTCCTGGGCCTGCCATCACAGAGTACCAGAAACAGGGTACCTTAAAACAAGGGAAATGTATTCTCTCAGAATTCTAGAGGCTAGAAGTCCAAAATCAAGGTGCTGGCAGGGTCATGCTGTTTCTGAAGGCTCTAGGGAAGGATCTGTTCCAGACCGCTCTCCTAGCTTCTGGTGGCTGCTGGCCATCCTTGGCATCCCTTGGCTCGTGGCAGCTTAATTTCAACCACGGTGTCCAACTTCACATGGCCTTTCTCTCTGTGTGCATGCCTGTGCTCAAACTTCCCTTTTCTTAGAAGGAATTCTAAAGCCCACCCTACTCCAGCACGACCTCTTCTTAACTTGATCATATCTGCAAAGACCCGATTCCCAGATAAGGCTGCATTCACAGCTTCTGGATGGCCATGAGTTGGGGTGGCAGGGACACAATTCAGCTCGGTACATCCTAGCTACCACCTGCTGCTCAGGCCTGGGCGAAGCTTTCCAGCAGGTCTGGAGACTTCCCCAAGTCCAAGGAAGCTGACTCCGGGGGAGGAAGACGATTCTCCCTGATGCTATTTGTCCTACCCCAGTCATCTTCATTCTTCGTGGCTCAGAAAGCACGCACTGAGCCCTGGCACTTTGGAGAAGGAAATCCATCCCGAGGTGTGTCCATCAGCCAACTGCTTCACACTGCACTCCTCCCGCTTCCTGGTTCTGCCATACTTGCTGAGCTCACTCCAACCAGCCATGTCCTCCTCTGTCCCCTGCCATCCACCCCCCTGACCTTCCTTGGGTACCTGAATGCTTCTGCACCATCATCCATGCTCTTTGTCTCTGTGAGTCTTTGCTCGGGTACCTCCCATCATCCTTGGGGCTCACCATCACCCTCCCATCCCGAAGCCTTCCTGACTCCATTCAAAGAATGCCCAACAGAGAGTTATCCTGTCTTATGGGACCTTGGGCTTTGGCTCCAAAGCACTAAGCACAGTGTGTATTTATTTCATTGTTGAGCTCCTTGGGTCCTGAATTGTCCCTGCATGGTAGGCCCCATGTCAGCAGAAACAAGACGTACCTCGTGTGCCGCTGTGTCCCCAGTCCTTAGCACAGTGTCTGGCACGTGGCAGATGCTCAAGAAACACATGGTGACCAAATCAGTAATGACGTCACCTCTTCAAGGACAGAGTTCAGATCATAGAGACAGCGGCTTCTTCCCCTCTTGATAAGATAGGTCCTCCATCAGGAGGCATATAAACACTCCCCGTTAGGAAGTTCCTCCTTCCCGCCGCCTCCACACGGGCTCTGAGCTTGACCTCCAGTGTCACCCAGGAGCCCGTGTGCCTTGGCCGTTTCATCTAGGTCCCTCTGTAAGTTCTACCTCTGGGTCCCAGACCCTAGAGGTGGCCACTCCCGGCCCTCGGGGTTGGAGAACCACACCTGGCTGACCAGCCCTTGTCTCAGGCTGGCCTCCCATTGCTAGCATGTGGGATTGGCAGCTAGGAGCCCCGACCCCAAAACATGAAGTTAGCCACAGGGGTGGCCTCAACATGAAAATGAGAGGGAGGTATGTATGGCCCGTGAGGCTGAGGTTTGGGGTCAATGTCACAATAGGACCCACCTAGACCCCGGCATAGGACAGCCGTGTCTCCCCCACACCTGGCACTACCCCTTACTGATGCAGCTTATTTGGCCACCTCACTGCATAAGGGCTCACAGGAACCTACCCCCAGCTAGAACCCAAAAGGGAAAGACAGGGCACAAAAATGCCTATCCCTGAGCACAGACTCTGTCCTTTAGGATCCAGATTAGACCAGCAGGCCTCACCTGGGCAGACGTTCTATATTCCTGGGACAAAGGCCTGTGCTCTGATGACCAGGAAGAGCCTAGAGGCATGATCACCCAAACTCAGGGCTTAGAAGAAAAATGCCTGTCTAGAAACAATAAGCTGGAAAACACCAGAAGCAACATCAGATGCAGCCATCTGCCTGCAGGCAAGTGAGGGACCTTCATGAGACACCCGAGAGCCTAACTGGGAAAAGGTCCCAGCCAAGTTTCACAGCGAGGCAGGGTAAGAACTGGGCCCAATCAGCCCTGGTCAGCGTTTGCTCCCCCACTCCTACAGGAAAGCCAGCAGGAGCCCCCACTGAGCGGGAGGAATGGTCAGCACCTCAGCTACACCAGTGCTGCCTCGCCGGAAAGTGTTCCCATCAACCTGCGTGTGAAGGCTGCCCTCCGTGATTCTCTCTCCCAGCAAACGAGGTTGACTGCCGCATGTTAAGCATCTAAATATCCAAGGAAGCAACTGAAAGATCAAGTCTTGGGCCGGTGTCTAAATAAACAGAACCAGACCTTGCATCCTGGACTCCTCCCTGGCGCCAGCCTTCCAGCCCAGCTCCCTTGCCCTGCGTTTGCCCTGGGTGGCACTGGAAAGCCTGGGCTGTTCCGGGAAAGACCCAGCCCTCCCCAGCTGCACCCCGCAGGGCAGATGTGGCCAAGTTTGCATTTCGGGCAGGCGCCATGGAAATGTCACTTCCTCCAGCTGCGCCCCTCCCGCTCGCCCCCAAGCAGCAGGTCCCTCTTTCTAATGCCGCCTATCTGAAATGGGAGGCCAGCCCTGGAACTTCTCAATCCAAGAGAATTCCCACTGCTCTGCTTTTTATTTTCTCTCTCTCTCTCCAGCATTTGTAATAACTGGCTCAGATGCTCGCATGAGTCAGCCTCACCGGAGGCGCCATTAGCTTGCCCACATGCACCCATTAATTCTCCCCTGGACCGCAGGTATCAAGCAGCAGGCACCCCTCTTAGCGAGCCAGAAGCCTAGCACATTCAGAGGCTCCTCCCTCAGCCCCTCTGCAACCACACACATCCACCCCATTCCCTCCACCTCCTGTTGCTCCTGGGATTCAGGCCACATCACCTCTCCTGACTTATTCCCACCTTCTAACAAACCTTTCTGCCTCTGAGACCATCTCCTGCAGGTCTATCCCCTCCCCAGGTGTTTGTAGTGACTATCTAACACAGGACCTACTCATGCCACAGCCATGCTCGAAAACCTTCTGTGACTCCCCATTGCCCAAAAAATTGAAATCCACTCTTGCTGGACTCACACTTAAGGCTTTCCCTAGAGATAGGCTTCTCCCTCCTTCTATAGCCTTCCTCAGAGCTGTTCCCCTGCAGGAGTCCTCCTGACTAAACACCTACCCCCTACCTCCATGCTCTGCACCTTTGCTGTTATCAGTCCCCACCTTAGAATACACTCTCTTAACAGATGAAATCCAGCCTCCCCCTCAAGGCCTGGTTCCCACGCTCCCTACCCCTTAAAGCCTCCCTGCCCATCAGCTCATTCAATAGGCATGCCTTCCCCCTAGAACTTCTACTGCACCTCTGTGACTCTGCACCTGGCAAGTTCCAACCGTATTTTTATGAAACTATTTTGTATAGGCTTGATTGTCTTCTCCACAACATCGTAACTTCTTAGACTTAACCTAAGTATCCAACAATGTGGGACTGGTTAAATAAATTACAGAATATCCATACAATGGACAACTAAGTAACCATTAAAAATGAGTGATGGGGGGGAAGATTAATATGAAAAGATATTGAGTGTAAATCAATCTGGGGGGAGGGAAGGTTTACAAAACAAGATGCACCCTAAGTGTCCATTTTTGTTTCAAATATGCATGCATAGGGAAAGAATCTCAAAGTTTCTACAACAAAATACTGAACAGTGTTTTTTAATCTGAGTAGTGGGATTGAGTAATCTTTATTCTTCCAACCTGTATTTTCAATAATCGATATGTATAATTGTATAAAAAGCAATAATACATACGTTTTAAAGATTGGTCAGTTATGTATTTTTAAAGTACTTCAGAACTAGGCAGGCTAGCTCTTCACCATCTTCTGCGTTCATCACAGGCCTGGCACATACAGAACATCCATTATGCATGTGGGCATGGGGAGCCGGGAGAGGATTGAGGATCACAAAGATCTAGACCTTTCCGTGTTCATCAGTCCCAACCCCTTCCTTCCATAGCGGAGAAAGCTGCCATGGAGAATTTCTCTGGGCCAGGCCCCTTTGCTTTGCCCTAAGTCCCAGATTCACTGCTCAGGAGCTGCCTCATGGCTTTGGGAAAAGCTATTCCCCCAACCGCCACCCCAGTCCTTTAGTTTCATCATCTGTAAAATGGAAGAGATGATGGTACCAGTCTGTCTAAAGGATTAATAGAAGCAGCACTAGCAAAAACCAGCTGGGTGCACAGTAACTATGCAATGAATGTTTGCCACTTTTACCCTGATGTGCTTACATGGCCCTACAATCCTATAAGCAGACACTGTCGCCACCCCCATTTTATACCTAAGGAAGTTAAGAGGATTAGAGAATTTAAAACACACACAATAACAACAACAAAACCTGCCCAGGACACTGGATCTAGGAGACGGAAGAGGCAGAATTCAAACTTGGGTCTGTTCACTCATAGCGCCTGCTTCCAACACTAACCGCTAGGATAATGAACGGGAGATTTGTCCCAAGGTCACACGGCTAGTTGGGGCAGAGCTGGGATTAAATTCAATTTATACTCCAGAAAATCATTTACCTTCATACACATTTTTAAATAGACTTTTTTTTTTTTTGAGCAGTTGTATGTTCACAGCAAAATTGACCAAAAGGTGTAGAGATTTCCCATATATCCCCTGTCCCCACACATGTCCTTCATACACATTTTAAAGCACTAATAAAATCATCAAGGTCATCCTTTCTATGGAAAGCTGGTCTTTCAAAACTATAGCTACGGAGAGCTGATTCTGGGTTTTCCAGGCATGGATTTGAACTGGGCCAGATCCCCAAGGGTTGGGTTTGGCTTGAAGGCTGGTGAGCACCATGCCTCAGACAGAGCTCAAGGGAGTGCTCCTTTAGCCAAGAATGCCAAGAATGAACACGAGATGAAGCTGCAAGGGGTAGACGCGGTCCCCCAGCACCCCCTTGTTCGTCAGGACATAGGCACCTCGTTCAGTGGTCCACATAGCTCGCAAGAAGTAAGGAGCCCGCCGGGTCAAAGGGGCTTGCATACCGGCTGCCTTTTGCACCACGAGGCTGGGGAGGGGTCAAGTCTGCCCTCAATGACCACCAGAAGAGGATGTTCTTATTCAGCCACAGTTACATACTGATGCCCTCAGTTTCCTGTGGCATTGGCCATGGCCTGCCAGCTTAGTTAGAAATTCAACTGGACTCTACTGATGGCAAGTTCAGGGCAAGAGCAGGAGAAAATCAAATGCCTCTGAGATCTCCTGTATGGGAAACAAAAGCAGAGAAGCTAGTTCTCCTCCCCCGGTTACTTCTCGGGACACGACCCTGTTCCCCCTGCTCCACTACCCCTGCTTTTTGCCCAGCTCATCTCGGAAAGCTGTTGCGCAGTAGCATCACGTGCCGCCTGCGTGAGCCCCAGCCACCAGGGGTCCCAGGCCAGGGCCTGCACCCACTCTTGAACCTTTATCTCTCATCATTAAATGGAAGCCTGCCAAATAAATTGCAAATGTCAGCAAGCAACTAGGAGGCAAATGGATACCTACAATGCTGTGTTGCTTAAATATTCTCCTATAAGCCAGGGTGCTATGCTAGGTGCAGGGAGGATATCATTCATATATCAGACTTTTACTGAGCACCTGATGTATACAAGACACTGGGAACAGCCACTCTTTTCCTGCCTTGGAAACCAAACTAGGAGGAAGTGAAATGCCCACCCTCCCCTCGCCCCCATCAGACTTGATACTTCTTGGAGTTAAGCCTCAGTTATGAGAACAATGAGCTGCCCACAGGGGTATAAACTGCCCCCACAGCATTGAAGAGCTCCACTTAGTAAAATAAAGACTGTTCTTTAGGAAGTGAGCTTCAGTGCTCAGGCCATGAGTAATGAATGCATCTTGCAGTAGTCCGATAAACTCAGCATCCCTGCATCTCCTCCTGAAGACCAAGTCACCACATTCTCAGCCTTTCCTGCCTCTCAGGAAGACAGGAATGTCCTTCTGGCGTCGATCATTGATGTTCTCTCTGACCCTGAACAGCCCCAGCATGCCTGAAGTTCCTCTGTCTCTCCTCACTGTCAGATCCTGCAGTTCGGATGGGTTTTCTGACCACCCCACCAAGGAACCAAAAGACATAATTCCTGCCATCTCCTGGTTATTCAAGTCCTGTATTCATTCGCTCCTTCATTCATCAAAGGCTCTCTGGGCACCTCCTCTGTGCCAGACCCTGCATTAGGGCCCCTGCATAAGAAGTCAGAAATGAGGAAAGCCTAGCTGGGGCAAACCCACTTTACCTCTCAGACCCTCAGTTTCTTCCTCTACCAGGGTGGAACAGTTAGGGCTGGAACAGTCTTTAGAGATGATCTAGTTCAAAGGTCAGCAAAATCCAGTCCCCTGGCCAAATCCAGCTCTCCATCCATTTTTGGACAGCCTGGGAGCTAAGAATGGTTTTCACATTTTTAAATGGGGGGGGGGGCAAAAAAATGTTTCATGACACATGAAAATTATATGAAATTCACATTCCAGTGCCCATAAATAAAGTTTTATTGGCACATGGCCATGCTCATTCATTTACCTATCATCTATGGCTGCCTGCCTCACTGCAATAGCAGAATTAAGGAATCGCAAGAGAAATCATATGGCCCACAAAGCCAAAATCATTTTCTTTACAAATTTCACAGACCCCTGCTATCGTCTAGCATTATATGATTTATCCATCTCTGTCCCTTTCCAAAGGCCCAAAGGCTGCCTACAAAAACCAGGCAGCAGGCTCCAGGTTGGGGCTGCACAGGGCAGACAGGCTTTGGAACTCAGGGACCATACTCCTCTCCCAAAGAGTCAAGTGTGTTTGCTCAGTGACCCCTCTTCTCAACCCTGCCCGGAGACTGCTTTCCACAGACCTCCTTCCGAGAGGCCTGGCTGCCCTCGTGCTGGGCCTGCCAGAGCCCCAGCAGATGCAGCCCAGTCCCAAAGCAGAGCCCTGGGTTGGGCTGGGTATCAGCCATTTGGCTTACATGCTCCTTGGGGAGCTCCCTGGGCAGTCCCCATCTATTCCCATGGGGCAGTCTCCTCCTGCTGTCCTGTTTTCAGGCCCTAAAGCCTCCATGCTTCCAGCTTTATGTCATCAAGAAAAGTAAATGAGACTTCCATGGTCAAAGAAAACAACAGCTCCCCCTAACTCCATGGTAGCCACCTCAGCATAGCCTTCACACCTCCTCTGTGCACTTGGGTGTGACAGCCTTCTTTGAGGTGACACTACAGCTAGGGGACAAGGAGGCAGAGGGAGGTACCATGTCTTATACCAAAATGTGTTCGTGGAGCCCAGGGATGCCCGCCTCCCTGCCGTGGGCCTGCTGTCCCTCCTTCTGCGCCTTAAATCTTAATGTCTGCCCACACCTGACCATTTCAACTCTCTCCTCCTGTCCCCTGAGGTCACACACTCTGCACTCTGCCTTATAGTCCCACGTGCCACCCCATTCTCTCTGCGATAAAACTGCAGCCAGAGAGACAAAGCTGAGAAGTTAGAAAGAATGTCACAGTCCATTATACCAGGAATCCCCCAGACAGGGTTATTTCATAATCTCATCAAGTAAAGAAACAGCCCCCTCTGCCCCAAAATGCAGAGGCGCAGAGTTAGAAGGGGGCTGGTGTGTGAAACCAGCGGAAGCACCACAAACACACCTGAACAGTCCTGTGTTTTTAACCACTGACAGAGTAGACAGAAACTAATCAAACAAATGAACGGCCAGGGTGCTTGCAGCTCGGGATGAGCTTGCATGGCAGACACTGCATTAGATTTGATCATCAAGAAGCCCACTTTGAGGACACCTGGGGAGACACCTGCAGACCAAGGAAGCAGCAAGTGCAAAGGCCTGGAGACAGGGTAGTAAGTACTCGTCACTTTCTTTGGGGCTCCCCTTACAAGTCAGGGCCCACTTCCATAGAACACAAAACATCAGATTTGTCTTTCCTCAGCCCCCCTTGCAGCCAGCACATGGCTCACGGAGGCTCCTCAATCAAACACACTGACCCAAGACATTGAGTCAGAAGTGAATGACTAAAAGAAGCCAGGGCTGTGCCCACTGCAGGCTGGCCAGGGTGTCCCCAGTGCAGTCGTCATGCGGTCCCGAGGGGGGTGTCTGTGGCCAGGGCTCCAGTGACAGAGTTCATGTCCAATACCAGCACTGTTGGTGGGGATGGCCATGGTGTCTGTGCCCAAAAGCAGCATCTCAGAGGGGTTCTGCAGCATGGCCGGGGGTGTGATATCCAGCTGCATAGCCTCCAAGCTCGGTTTTCTGGGCATCCAGAAGATTCGCTGAACTCTATAATGTTGCTTAATTAAATTTCTTTTCCAGAAGTCACTTTCTGTTGCTTGCTACTCGGAACCCTGACTAACACAGGCTAGTATGGTGGAGGTCATAAGTGCCTACCCAACATCCATGAGCTCCTTTCCTTTGCCCAGCCTCCCCTGCATTTAAGAACAAACCATGAGCACAAGAGACAAGTGTCACTTTGGGGCCAAATAAGTTTCCCACCGTAGCCACTTTGGAAGCTATGTACTATGACAGCAGCATCATGAAATGGATCCCTGGGCCACCAGAGAGAGGAGAGCCCACATCAGATAGCACATAAAGAAGAAACACACACATAGGGGCTGCCCCACTGAGATCTCGGGGCTTATTTGTTACTGCAGCATGGCCCAGTCCATCCTAACTATCACAGCAAGTTTCTGAGGATCAGAAAAAGAGGCAGGGAGCACAGGAGTGTGGTGAATAATGGAGAGGAAAATGGAGGCAAGGGGGGGAGGGCAGAGAATGGTCTGACATAATATTCAAGTTATTAATAATGTGGGAAATTTTTCATGATTTTATTCTAAGGGTGATGAAAAGCCACTGGAGGGTTTTAAGCAGAAACAGACATGGCCAAAACACCAGGGCAGACAGCCTTTCCCACGGCTCACAGATGCAAGGAGCTTGAAGGGGTCTCAAAAGACATCCACTCGTCCTTCAGCTGCTGTCCACCCCCTACGCCCACTTTGATGTTTGCAAGGACTCACCTGGCCCCTTCTCATACATTTCCACTGACAGAAAGTGCACGTCCTTCTATGACTTTACATTTTATTTTGGTATTGCTCTGAACTCTTTCATTTTCCGGCAGCCTCTCTCTCCTGGCAACCCCCAACAAGTCTGAACAAATTCCCCATCCTCAGAGGCCATGCACAGGGCTTCCTGCCCTGGTTATGCTCTGCAGAACACACAGCCCCTGGATACTGGCCTCCCAAATCTGTCTCCAGCAGAACTAGATCCCAAAAGCAGGGGAGGGTATGAGATCAGGGATGCAGGATCTCTGCTCCAAGAGATAGTGTGACATGAGCCTCCACGGGGGCCATTCGAATCTCTGGGTGTGTTCCTTCCTTCACCTGCCCTGGTCCATGACCCCAGCCTAACCTTCAGCCTCATGAGCTGATGCAGCAGGAATTTATTTGCAAGGTTGTTATCCCTGTGAATCCTGTCCAGCTGGAGTTGGGGCTCCATGAGACGCTGAGGAGTGGTCCTGAAGGCAGCTGTACCCATGAGGCGTAGGGAGGGGGCGGGCCTCACAGCGCCCAGAGCCAAGAGGGCAGATGGGAGCAGTGGATGGGAGGTGGCTCATGCCAGCCCTGGAGTTTGTTCTGGCTTGAGCAGCTCTGGGGATTTTCCAAACTCTGGATTCATTCCAACACAGAGGCCCCAGATGGAAGATTTGGCTGGCAGTCATTCCTGACTTCTAAGTCCCACAATGTACCAGGGTACTTGAGAAGGTAGAGAAGCAGTGACCAACGTCTCTCTAACTTGTGTCCGTCCCATCTGGAGGGTTCTTGCTCCTCTTCCCTGGGCCCCTGCTCCCCCAGCCCTTAGGCTGGAAGCTTTTACACTATCAGGTTATTTGAATGCAAGTGATGACCATCATTATTCAAACTTCTCTTACGAGTTATTTATTGGATCGCCGCACACAAATTTATCCATTTTCATTTGGGAGAAAAGAGTTCAAGTCTCTGAAAGGTGAAGACACTGGTCCAAAGTCAACTTGTGGTAAATAGGGCAGCCCAGGACTTAAAGCCAAATCCTTACCTCCATGCCCACACTTAATCCGAATCTCCATAGCTGCCTCTGCTTTCTGACTGCCTTCTGATATGCAGAGTGCTACATATATCTGTCAAGGTTTACTCAGGGACACAGAAATTTCCCAGATCTTTCAAGCAGGAAGGGATTCAAAACATGAAAAAGGTGCCATGGTAGACCGTTTGCAAACATGGCCATGACTATTGCCCTCCCTGTGGCCATGTGACATGCTCTGAATTGGGGCTGGTCTTGTAGCTTAGTTTGGTCAATAGAATATGGCCGACATTATGTTCCTCCACCCTCAAGAAACCTTTCCAGCCTCCCCCCCAAGCAACCTTGCGTTCCTCCACTGCTCTCTTGGAACCCCGTACCGCCACCACGTGTCCAAGCATGAGAGACCCCCATGGAGTATAGACAAGTTGTCCCAGCTAAGGGTGCTCTAGACGGTCCAGCCTGTGGACCACCTTGCCACTGACTTCAGACCCAGGAGTAAGCCCAATCAAGAAGACCAAGAGAACTGCCCAGCTGAGCCCAGCCCAAATTCTGATCCACAGCATTGTAAGCTAAATATGTTATGTTGCTTCACATGACTAACTTTTCCAGTGGCTTGTTATTCAGCAGAAGGTAACTGATACAGGGCTTATAAAACTTTTAGAATGGCTAAGGTTATTGGATATTGAAAGGATAGAGCTCCTCTGCAAGCTTTCAGGAAGTAAAGAAGTTGCAAGATCTGCAGGAACTGTTGCAGTGCTCACAGACACCACCAATGTTGTGGACTCGCAGGAAAATCCTGAGTTTGAAAATCTCACATCTGCCAATGCCCACCAATCTGCCCACCACAGCTGATGGGACAATGGTAGAGCTTCTGCTTCTTTCCCGCCTTCTGAATCTCATGCAACTGCCTCTCCTTGGAAGAATCTAACCTGGAAACTGCATGTGGCAAGGATTTTTGGAAACTTAGTTCTCAGACTTCTAGCCCCCGGTATAGAAAGGAGAGCACGGAAGCAGGAAAGTGAGACTGAGTTGGCAGCCAATCAGCTCCATGGGCAAGGGGTCTGCTCTGCCTCAGACATTGCTTCCGAAGATGCTTCCTATGGGGAAGGACGCCTGTTTCCATGTAACTCCCTCCACCACTCCCCACTGGGATCCCTAGTTCTACTTCTGGGATCACATGGGCATTCTTAGCTCATTTCATTCTCACTGAAAGTTTGCAAGGAAGGAAGGGCTGAATGTTCAGTCTCCCCAAATGACAGAAGGGTTTGGCTAAGTCCCCAGAAATGAGGACAATCTGTACCACTTCCCCAGCTACCACGCTGCTGGCTCCATCCTTCTTGTGTCTACAGCAGCAACTCTGGGATGGAAGCCGCTGACAAAAGCCAGTTCTCTCCATTGGAGAGATGGGAAAACTGGTCCAGGAGCATGGGCAAAGCATCGTGATGACGAGGTAAGCCTAAAGAGCTTGGGACCCTGAGTTTTCTCATGCTGGGGACTAATCATAACAGCCCAGGCTTAAGAGAAACTGAGAGAATTTGAGGGTAGAGGAGCTTTCCCTGGAGGAGGGAAAGCAGCAGCTTTGAGAATTTAAATCTGTGAGAAATGTGGACTTCTAAGTACCTGCAGAACTCTGCTCTCGCAGGAAGATTCTCTTCCCTGCCTTCCCTCGGGGGTCTGGCTCCCCAGGGTTGCCTTGATCCTAACCCTCTTTGAACAACCTCGTCTACCCCTATGGATTCCATTTCCATCAAAATACTGATGGCTCCCAGATCTAAATCTCCACACCTATACATCCAGCTGCCTGTTGTCTATTGTACTTGGATTGCCCACATGGTCCTCCACGCAACATGACTCAAACTCAGGTTCCTCCCTCTAAACCCGCACCAATTACCACCAACTCAGTTGGTGGCAACAACAAGTCACCTTAGCCAAAAATTTCCCCATCCCAGCTCGATTTCCATAACCAGCGCCCCATCTAGTCTCTTGGACTCCAGTCTGTTCCTCTTCAACCCACCTCCAAGCTGCCAGAGGGAGCTTCCTAACCACACACCTGCCACGACACTCTCTAGATTGAAACACCTTATTAGCTCCTTGGCACCCATAGAATAACATCCCAGATCCTTGGTCTGGCATGCAAGGCCCTCCCCCAGCGGGTCCCTGCCAACATCTTCGATGCCACCCATTCTCACATTATTGCCTAGCCACACTGACCTGCCTGGGCTACCCAAAGAGGTCAGGCACCTTCATGCTTCTCTTTAGTCTGCAACAGCCTACCTCGATGCCCCTGGCTCTAAGCCAGGTGTTCTTCCTGTGGGCTGTCACAGTACCACATTCTTACGATCCCTTTGTAGTTATCTCTTAACTTTGTCTACCCCACAAGACTAGGAACTCTAAGAGGGCTGAGGCCAAACTACCGGATTCATCTTTGTATCTCAGTCCCCACTGGGAGTGGACACTCGTAAGTGATGGTTAGACAGAACCATGAGCTCCCCCAGACTCTGTAAAGTTCATGGCAGGGCCTGTGTTCAATCCATAGTAATATAATAACAATAATAATAGCTAAAGATTTTTAGCACTTACTATGGACCAGAGAGTTTGCAGGCATTATTAGCTCAGTTCATCCTCACCACAAGCTCAAGAGATATTACTGTTTGTATCCTGATTTGCAGACAGGACAGTGAGTTTCAGAGAGGTGAAGTAACTTACCCAAACCATTCTGCAAGAATGTGGTAGAATCAGACACTAGTTCTTTCTTGGGGATCACACAGGCATTTTAACTCATTTAATCCTCATTTAAGCCCGTCTGCAGGCTCCAACCCTGGTGATCCCTATGGCGATAGAAGATTTCACCTATGTGTCTGCTCCTCTCCAGGCTTGAGAATAGAAGGAAGCAACGGAAGATCTGCATGTGTTGGCTGGATACTGTGCATTAGGATCGCCCCTCTGCCCTCACCAGGCTAGTCTAGTATTCACAGCAAGGAAGGAAGCAATGGCTGGAAGAATTCAAAGTCAGGTGGTCCACACTCTTGACCACTAGACATACAACCTCTCTAGCATACCCCTCTATATGGCAAAGTCTGCTCCATCACAACAGGGTGACGGCCAGGGTGACTTCCTTGGCCTTGCTGTTAACAACTATACTTTACAAATATTCTGGGGAAGTGCTTAGGTAAGTAAAGAAGCGTTCTTGCTGTAGGACTTACCAGAGCCTTTAATATGCCAGCGGCCCTTGAGCAAAAGACACGTAGCATTTCCCGAACTCACTGGACCACAGAGCCCTTCATTTCCTCAGGCATCTGCCAGAACTAGTGGCCCATGGAACACACTTTGGCTCTGGCAAACGTTGACTCCTAAACCCCATCCCTCCAGAGGTCTGGCTGCCCTTTCTTTCATGAGATAAACCAGATTCTTTCCAATGGATTTTCTTCCCTGCTGAAGTTAACTCAGGTCAGTTTCCATTACTTACAACAATAGACCTTGGCTGAGACGTGCCCTCACTTGCCCTCAGAAAGGCCAAACCTCTGGAGCCTGCTGGGATTTACACTCAGGGGTAGAACACAAGAGAAGGATTTGGGGAGACCAGAACAGTCAGATGTGGTCAGGCAGGCTTCACAGAGACCCACCACTGAGGGCTCATCCTCACAAAATCATGCTAAAGTGCTCCTTGCTCTTTTTTGCTTTCAATTTCCTTCCTGATGAGAAATTTGCCATTTTTAGATAAATAGAACTGCAACTTATGTTTTTGAATTCCTGTGGATGAGGTCATGTCCTTCTGACCTTTCTATCATGCTTCTGGCTGTCACAAAGACTTGCCCTTCCTCTAGGACATTGAGGGAGGGAGTCACACATCTCTCTCCCCTCCACTCACCCCAACTCTGGCACATACACACATGAGCATCCTATTTCTGCTTGATTTCCCCCAAATTTACTCTCTAGACTGAGGAGGGGTTTATGCGTGGGAATTCTGCCCATCTTTGACATGTGGATGCTCCATATTGGGCCCTGGCTTCCAGAGGATCCCCCTTCTCCTCATCATTCCCCTCTCCCAGGTGAACCAAAGTTCTGTTCTCTTAGCCAATGCCACCTATTTAGGATGTGAGTTGAGGTGGGTTGGTTGCCACCAAAATGACGGCTGAGAAGTTCACCACAGAGGGCAGCAAGGATGGACAGAATCATACTAGGTTTCTCCACCCCTCCTCCTACGATCTGTCCTCACTGCCTGAGCCAAGCTACACAGCCACAACAGGGGGAAAGGAGGTGACTTGAGGACAGAGCCAGACCGGTCACCCCACCTGGTGGGAGGACGCTGCTCCCAGAGCCCTGGACAGCGAAGACCACGCCATCCCATACTCCGCACACCGCAGGCCGGGAATGGGTCCATTCTCTCACTCCTTGCCTTGACTCACCCCACGGGAGAGCCCCTGCTCCTTAAGGTTCATGCCACCTGGCTCCAGTCCCTCTCCTCCAATCCTCTCTGAGCCACCCGCCAGGCTTCCAGCCCCTCCCCAGGATCATCAAAGACTTTGGCACTAGGGTCACAGCTTTCATCTCCACCCAGACCTTACCCTGGGGACTTGGGTTTCCACAGGATGTCCGAGCCAGCATCACAGATGCTCAGTTTCTTAACCACACCCACAGCAACCTTCTCCACCTCCTCTCCACACCAGCTGCCCACATCTCCGGCCACACTCTACAACTGGCCTACTTCTGCTACTCTGAAATCATAAATGCAGACCAGCCCCTTCTTTCTGGTTTGCAATTTTTTTTATTGTGGTAAAATACAAAGAACATAAAATCTACCATCTTAACCAGTTTTAAGTGTACAGCTTAGTAGTAGTAAATACATTCACATGGTTGTGCAACCATCCATCTTCAGAACTTTTTGCATCTTGCAAAACTGAAATTCTGTTCCCAATAACTACTAACTCCCTACTCTCCCCCTCCTACCAGCCCCAGCAACACCAGCAGCTGTCTCTATGATTTTGACAACTCTAAGTACTTCATACTTATAAGTGGAATCATGCAGTATTTGTCATTCTGTGACTTGCTTATTTCACTGAACATAATGTCCTCAACATCCAGCCATGTTGCAGGATATGTCTGAATTTCCTGCCTTTTTAAGGTTGAATAATATTACATATATATAAAATATATTTTGTTTATCCATTCATCTGTCAATAGACACCTGGGTTGCTTCCACGTTTGGGCTCTTGTGAATCATGCTACTATGAACATGGCTATGCTCCGATCTCTTTGAGGTCCTGCTTTCAGTTCTCTGGGGCATATTCCCAGAAGTGGCATTGCTGAATCATATAGTAATCCTACTTGTAATTATTTGAGGAACCACCGTACTGTTTTCCACAGGGGCTGCACTAGTCTACATTCCCACCAACAGGGCACAAGGGTTCCAATGTCTCCACAACCTCTTAACACCAGTTGTTTTCTGTTAAATACATCCACCACACATCTCCACGCCTTTACTTAAACCCTTAATCTATCTGTTGGCATTTCACGCCATGAGCCACCGCGTCTTTCTTGGAATGTTCTTCTGGCCTGGCTCCTCCAGGCTGCCCGCACCTGGCTTCCTCTGTAGCCTGGAACGGCATGTTCTTAGTCTCCATCATGGCTGCCTTATCTTCTGCCCACACTCTTTGTTATTTTTTGTAGGAGCAGATAGAAGAAATATGTTTTCAACTTCCACAAGGTGTAAGAGTGTGTACAGTGAAAAGTTTCCTTTCTCACTCCTGTCTCTCAACCACAAGACTCCTGCCCCCAGAGGCAACCAATAATACCAGCTTCTCATATATTCCTCTGCAGACATATTATGCATAAACATGCATACATCTACAAATTCTCCCCTGCACACACACCTTCTTTTTCACACAAGAATGGCAGCATACTATGTACGTCAAAACTTACCTTGCTTTCTTCACTGCAATATATTTTGAAGGTCTTTCATATCAGTACATCACAAACTTCTTCATCCTTTCTTCCAGCTCTATAGTATTCTTCTGCATGCATGTACCCGATTAATTTTATCATCTCCCTTCAGGTGCCTTTTTGGGTTGCTTTCTGTCTTTTGCTATTGCAAACAATGTTGTACATAGCTCACTATAATAATGCAATGTTGTAATAATATCATATGCATCACTTTCCACATGTGGGAATCTTTCCATAGGATAAATTCTTAGAAGAAGTTAGGTCAAAAGCATTTGTCTTGCCCAAACCCCCCATATTGAGCCCCACCACCTCCACTCACATCAGCAACGCATGGAGCATCCGTTTCTCCAGACAGTGTGCTAGCAAATGTTTTGATTTTAGCCAAACAGAGAGATGAAACAATGTCTTAGTAAAACTTTAATCATATTTCTGTTATTACGAATAATGCGGCATTTTTTAATATAGGTTTCAGTAAGTCTTTGCACCTGTCCATCTTTCTTTCGTGTTGTTGATCTGTTTCATACTGATTTGTGGACATTCTTTATATGATAGGGCAATAAGCTCTTTGTCACTGGAGTTGCAAATACGTTCCAAGGGTGTCTTTTGACTTTGCCTGTGCTGGGCTTTGCCATGCAGAGGTGCTGTTTTAACAGTTAAAATTATCAGTCTTTTCTTTTACAGCTTCTGGGTGGTGCATTGTACTTAGAAAGTTTTAAAATTCTCCGGTGTTTCTGGTACTTTCAATGCTCCACCTTGTCACATTTACATCTTTGTTTCATATGGAATTTATTCTACTATAAAATATGGGGTATGGATCCAATTTTTTTTCCCAGATGGTTCTCCAGTTGTCCCAACCCCATTTGTCAAATAACACATTTTCCCACTCAGTTTGAAATACCCTATTTACCTCAGACCAAATTCTCATGTATAAGAGATATATTTATATTTTGTTCCACTGAGTTTTCCAGTACCATACTGTTTTATATAATAGAGCTTTATTGTACGGTTTAATTTCTGATACAGCTAATTCTTCCTCTTTGCTATTTTTTTAGAGGTGAGAGAGGAGCAGAGGGAGAGAGAGAATCCCCAAGCAGGCTCCACGCCCAGCATAGAGCCTAATGCCAGGCTCGATCCCAGGACCCTGAGATCATGACCTGAGCCGAAATCAAGAGTCAGCCGCTTAGGCCAACTGAGCCACCCAGGTGCCCCTTTACTATTCTTTTGCAAAAATTTTAAGGCTATTAGTGCTGTCAAGGAATGTAAAGAGTCTGAGTGAGTTTTTAGTCTGCTTGCAAGCCAAGAAGTTAACTTGCCCCGAATCCTGGATGCTGGCAAAAGATCTGAGACTTTGGGGTCAGAGACAAAGGCCTTTTTTACTCGTGACATAGCAACAGCCAGAGTATCAGCGTTTGTGACAGTTGCATGAGCCCCAGTTCCCACAGGGTGACCTGAAGCGGTCCAGGGGACATCCACACGTGAGCAAGCTAGGTCACAACCTCCTGGAGTCCAGGGAGCCCGAATCTTTTACAGTGAGCAGTAAGCCCGCCTGGGTTTTGCCCAGAGGGAGAAAGTATCTTTATTACAGGAAACAAACTTAACCTTTTCTCCAGAGGGAAACACTGTCTCTACTTTCCAAGCGTGTTCACTATGCAAAAGTAAAAAAAGACAGTCTGGAGCAAAGGTAGTCACTGCTTCTGCTCATCCAGAAACATCTATGGAGAAGTAGCTCTCAACACATACTTATTTTCCCACAGGAACCTGAGAATCAGTTAGTCTAAATAACAACAAAGTCTTCACTTTTATGGAGAATCTTATTAAATTCTAAATTATCAGAGATAGGACAGTTTTATGATGTTAGTCTTCCTATCCAAAAAACATTATTCAAATGCTTTTTTTGTCCCTTGGAAGCATTTTAATGCTTTCCCCACTTAGATTTTGCACATCTCTTGTTATGTTTATTCTTAGGGGTTTTTTTTTAATCTTTTTTGTTGCTATTATAAATGTTTTCTATTCCCATTTTATCTCTAACAGGTTGTCATTAATTCTTGCTCTTTAAATGAATGGTTTTCCTCCAGGGTCCCTCCTCTGCCTTCTTCTCTTCTTACTCTAGGATTTCCCTGAATGATCTTATTCTCTCCCAAAACTTCAATGAGCATCGCTCAGCCAATGCCTCCTGTACTGTCCTTTTCAGCCCTGGTCTCCCTCAGGAGCTCCTGACACAGGTGCCGCGGACACCCCATGGGCACCGCACGCCCAGTCAGCACTGACATTAAACTCGGCATCTTTCTGCCCCCACCAGCTCCTCCGCTCATACTCCAGCCTCTGCCAATGGCATGACCATTCCCCAGGTGCCTGCCCCCCCCAGAAGAGGGAGGCTTTTCTTCACCCTCTTTTCCAATCAGCCACCAAGTCCTATCCATTCTTCTTCCTCAATTCCTCCTTACTCCGTGCCCTTAACCCCAGCCTCACTGCCATGGCCTCAGTTCCACATGAATGACTAGGGAGCCCCTGAGTGACCACTTGCTCTTGCATCTCCTCTCTGTTACCTAATCCTAGCCTTCTGCAGGAGCGGCCCACAGATGGGATCATGCCAACCTGCAGAGGCTCCAGAATAAAATAGAGGCCACCAGCCTCCCCATACCCACAGCATGGCATCCCTGGCAGTTAGTGACCTGGCCCCTCCCACCTTCCTAGGCTTCAAGTCTTCCCAGCTATATCCTGCGCCCATGCTCTGCACATCTCTGTGCCTTAACCCTGGCCTTCACCTGAAATACCTCAATCCACCATGGCTCACTTTACCCAGCTACCTCCTACCCCTCCCTGAGGATGCAACTCAGACATTAACTCCTCCAGAAGACTTCCCAACACCCTCTCATCTGCATGAGATGCCTGCCTGCCTTCCTTCCTTCCTTCCTTCCTTCCTTCCTTCCTTCCTTCATTTCTCCACTTCATTAAGCATTTATTTGGTTTTCCATTTGCCAAGCTCTCAGCTAAGTACCAACTATACCAAGATGAATTGTGTACAAGTCAGTGCCGTCTAGGGACTCACTAAGTTCTTGTTATTCAAAATATGGCCTGGGACCAGCAACAGCAGCATATCAGGGAACTGGTTAGAAATGCAGACACTCAGGCCCCATCCCACACCTGCTGAATCAAATCTGCACTTGGACAAGATCTCTGAGAGATTCCTGGGCACACTAATGTTTGAGGAGCATGGATGCAGGTGACACGTAAACAGATAAATACAAGTGAAGTAAGTGCCACCTCAGAGCACGCACGGAGAACGTGGTGAGATAACTAAGTGAACAGGAAGGGAGGAGGGGAGGGAGGGGCAGGACAGGTGAGCTCAGGACAGACAAGCTGAGCTAGAGCTGGGGGAAGGGGGCTTCCAGGCAGAGGACACAGTCGGAGCAAAGGCACGGACAGGAGATAGTGCGTGTGCTGGGCTGGGGATGCAGGAACCACTGACTGCTAAGTGTGAGGTGCTGACACAAAATCGTAAGGGAGAAAGCACAGTCCGGCTCCACTTCCTAACCCTCCACTCTAGACCCACCTGTCCCTTCAACTACCCATGATGGGGGAAGGGCGGGGATCACAATTGTGCAGGCCAGGGTGCCATCAAACCAAAGCAGAGCAGAGGCCACCCAGGTGGAGGGGACGGTGCACATTCCAGAAAGATTTGGGAGGTCAGATTGGTGGTGGTGAGTGTGGGAAAGATGCAAGCGGGGAGCAGGTGGGGTTCACAGGACCCAGGCTTGTGCTGGTCAAAGTAAAACCCAATAAGGCAGGGGCAACAGCAGGAAGAACCAGCGTGGGAGCCAAGTTAGTAAGTGCTGGTCCTTATGCAGCACTCATTCTGTGATGGGCACCAAAATCAGCACTCTGCATGGATTTCCTCAGTTAGTCCTCATCCAGCAATCCTCGAGGCAGGTTTTGTTACTGTCCTCAGTTTACAGAGGAGGAAACAGACACCAAGAGGTTAAACTACTTGCCCAGAGTCACATAGCAAGAAGTAGGAGAGCTGGGATCTGAGCTCAGGCCATGACCAATTTGTCTCGATGGGCTGGCTTCGGACACGTTGGGAGTTAAGAGGCTGCAGATCTCAGGTAGAGAAGGTGAGCGGACCAGAGGCTCAGGTGAGCCACGGGAAGAGGTGTGAGCCCACAGAGGTTGCCAGAGCACTTGAGTGGATGAGATAATGCTGGGGGGAGGGGTGGTGGGCAGTCACCGGGGCTGACCAATGGCCCCCTTAGGCTGCCATTTGCTGGTTTAACCAGAACCCGGTAGTAGACACATACCCCAGGAAATTTCAGGAACCAGTCTTTCCTTCTGGGACCCAGGCTTTGCACCAGGGCAGAGGCCACGGAGAGAGCCAGAGAGCCTGATCATGGCCTAAGGAAGAGAGATGTGCCAGAGTCAGGCAAGAGACAGCTTCAGGGGGCGCAAAGGAGACATTCATACTTCAAAGGACCTTCTCTACCTCCCACCTGGGGGACTCCACAGCAGAGGTGCTCTGTTCCCACCCACCCACCCCAGCAATGTCAACAGAACACCCTTTCTGCACTTTCTGACTAGGTAGTAATAGCACTCCCAGCCCCATAAGACAGAGGAATGGCCCCTGCTCTCAGAGCTCTTAGTACGATGAATGGTCCTTACACCAAGAAGGTACCACGCAGATTGCAGTTTCCCCATCACTGGCAGCACCCACCAACACCCTACAGAGGGGAGGGCCTCCTCACTATGGGTATCAGGCTAGAGCTAGTTAGAACCAAGGGCCTCCCCCTCCCAGCTCAGGCCCCAAAGGCAGGGCTGGGGGTCCAGGTTGGAACTCCTGGCTAGCTGACAAAGGCTCCAGGGAACCCCGGCCTCTCACCTGGGCTGGCAGCCTCAGAGGTCCGGGGGCGGGGGGGTGGGGGGGTGAGAGGGACAGCTGAGGAAGAAGAGCTTCAAGCATAGCCTGAAGTGGCCCCTGCTGCTCAGCCCCAGCCCCTGGTGGCCAGCCAGATATAGGCGTCAAATTGCCAGAGTTTCCAATTTTGCAAGAGAAAGTAGAAATGCAAATCTCTATGTGAAATCTCCAGGTTTTTAAATGTAGATAACTAATTTATCATGTAAACACTGAGGTGGCTAGTTTAGCCTGGGTCATGTCTAGGATTTGAATGAGGCCTTTGGTCACCTGGGCCTTGGGCGAGGACAAGGACAGCACCTGTCAGTGCCTGAGAGTGCAGGGGCATGCCCCTGTGTCTTCCCACAGATGCATGTGTAAGCAGGGCATGGCCGCAGCAGTCCTCAATGATGCGTGTGCTTATGTGAACACATGCACAGATGTGTTGTCGGTAAGTCTGTGAGTCAGCACGTGTACGCAGCCCTCACGTGTGCATTTGCAAACACGCATGAACAAGCACAGGCGCAGAATGTGCGACAGCATGCGTGACCGTGAGCTGGTGGGTGAGTGTGAGCGCGCACATGTGTGTCACTGCACGTGCATGCGGGCTCCAGTGGGGGCCCGTGTTTGCACGCACGCAGGAGCTGCAGCCGCGCCTGCCCGTTCCGGAGCTGGCGGAGGGCGGCGTCCACACCCGCGGCAGCAGGGGCGCGCACGCACAGCAGTGGGGCCGGGACGGCGGGACGGCGGGCCGGCGGCGGCGGCGGAGGCGGCGGCGGCCTGGGCCTCGCGGGCAGCCAGCGCCGGGCCAGCACAGCGGAGGGGAGGCCGGCGCCGCAGCCGTCCCCGGGCGCGGCGGGAGGGAGGAGCTCGCGCGCAGCCGCGGCCGTTAGTCACCAGATGTCACCTTCTGCTGCCAAGGCGGCGCCGGGCGCAGACAATGGCCGCGCGGGGCCGAGGGGCGGGCCGGGCTACCCCGGGCGACCCCACAGCCGCGCCTCTGCTGACACCTACAGCCCCGCGTCCACACTGGGCTTGCCCTCTCCGCTCCCGCGGCGCCGGCTGCGGCTGCCCAGCCCCCTCGGCGGCGCTTGGCCTTCCTGCCACCCCCTTCTCTCCGTCCCCTCCCCTTATCTGCTCATTGCCTCATCCTTCAGGACACCTGGCAGGTATCATCTCCTCCAGGAAGCAATTCCCGGCCTGCCTTTCTCTAAGTCCGCACAGTCCCCGGCTCCCAAACTTGGATGTTTGTCCTGGGGCCACCCCCCACCCTGTCCTCCCCAGACTTTCAGAGATGACGTTATGGGATATGTTCTGCCAACTAATATATGCAGGGGGAAAAAAAATGAATGAATTAGGAAAGGCACCATTTTTTAAGGCGCAGTAGTGAAAGCATCTAGGAAGTGATCACAATGTCGTGAAAATTGCGTAAGGGTAAACCTTATCCTAGAGGCATCAGTCAGGCAACGCTGGAACCCACCGCACAGTCTTAGCACCACTAATAACGGGGGACTAGACATCATATGCTGCACGACGAGGTATAATAAGAAGGACAAGCACCACCTATGATGTCCTCTTGCCAAAATAATTAGCCTGGAATATAATCACGTGTCTGGATCGAACCACCCATGATCGGTAATATCATTTGGATCCTGAGTCAAACAAAGCAAATGTAAAAAGACTTTTTTGAGATAATCAAGGCAAACTGACAAGAAATAGATACTATGTAAAAAATCTGGTTAAATGGCAATGTATTAAATCCTTATATGTTGGAGATGCAAGTAGTTGTATTTGTAAGTGAACTATGTTGTCTGTTTTAAACTGCTCAAGAAAAGAAGTCAGCGAGGGAAGAGCTAAAACAAAACTTAGCAAAATGTTGACGCTTGGTGGATGAAGGTGATGGGTACGTGGGACTTCCTTATACTGTTGTCTCTGCTTTTGTAAATGTTTTAAAACTTCCAAAGTAAAACATTAAAAAAAAAAAAAAAGTGTACTGAAGTCTGCAATTTATTTGAAAATACCTACCAGTAAGAGATTGAGATTGGTAGATGGGTGGAGCACAGGCAAATGGACAGATTCAGGAATGCAGTAAAATGGCAATGGTAGATCCTGGTGGTGGTATATGGATGCTCATTGTATATTGCCTTTTATTTTTCTGTTTGGAATTTTCCAAATAAAACGTTTGGGGAAAGTTTGGGTTTTTTTTAAAGATTTATTTATTTGAGGGGATGGGGTGCAGAGTCTTAAGGAGACTCCCCGCTGAACGGGGCTCAATTTCATGACACTGAGATCATGACCTGAGCTGAAACTAAGAGTCAAACATTTAACCAACTGTGCCACCCAGGTGCCCCAGCTTTTTTTTTTAATTAAAAGACAAAATAAAAATAAAATGCTTACCTCTGCAACAGCCAGTGCATTTGGTACACAGTCCTTGCTCAAGTATGACATTGGGACTGCCGAGTGTGGAAGATGGGGATGCAGGCCCAAAGAATTCTCCTTGAACCTCAGGATCCTAGGCCAGGGGTCCACAAATGTTCTGTAAAGGGCCAAGGGGTAAATATGTGAGGCTTTCCCAGCCATGTATTTCTCTGTCACATATTTGTCTTTGATTTTTTGTTTTTACAACCCATTAGAAATGTAAAAATCATTCTTAGCTCAGAAGCCTACCAAAACGGGCAGCAGGCTGCGTTTGGCCCTAGTTTGCATCAGTTTGCCACACCTGCCCTACAGAATGTCAGTAGCCAGGGAAGATGAGTGGCGCAGCATGACACCAGGGTCAGGATCAGGTCAGACCCTCCCAGATTGGAATCCCAGTTCACCTTTGGGAGAATCACTTCACCGGCTAAGCCTCAGAGGTAAATGGGAATGTCATTAGGATAAACCACGTGGGCTTGCTAAAAGAGAGCATGAGTTCTAACACAGGGCCTGGCACATGGACATCCACTAACCACTCCCCTCCCCCTCGTCACCCAGTACATGTGTTTATGCACGCATGCACACACACACACAGCCCTCTGGTAAGAAGGGGCTGACCCATGATCTTTGGGGATATTGTCACAAGGTAAGAAAGTCACTCAAGCCAGACAGACTAGGGTTAGAATCATGGCTTTGCCCTCACTTGGCTCTGTGACCTCCAGTAAAATAGTGAGCCTTTCTGAGCCTCAGTTTCCCCACTTAAAAGCAATATAATATCACTACCAACTTCCTCCTGATATTGTCAGGGTGACTCATTGCTCATTGAAATTACTGATAAAGGCACTTAACATAATGCCTGACACAGGATAAGCTAGACAAGTGGGAGCAACGTCCTTTTGGCTACTGTGTTGTTCCACGATGAGAAAGCAGCTTCCCTGAGAAGAAGTGCAGGATGCGGTAGATCATGGCAGGTGAGGGGCAAAGACAGACCATTCAGGGAGGGCTGCCTGGAGGAGGTGCCAGTACGACCTCAGCCATTGTCTCGGAGTCCTTGGTCTCTCTCAGTGGAGGGAGGATGGTTGATTTATGGAGCCATTTCTTTCCCTTGGGAACAAGAAACCCCTTATTCTCAACGCTGGTGGCCTGCCAGAGTTCCTTCTGCCCCCTAGCCCTCAGACCTCTCCAGAGAGGACTACTCAGGCCCTGGAGACAGCAGGTACTTCCTGAATCCCGAAGAGACTTGGCCTCGATGGTATTTGGTTTTGTTTGTTTCCTTTTAAAAATAATGTCTATTTTTTAAAATTTGTGTTACAAAAGTAATGCATATTCTTTGAAACAATTTGAAAAAGAATAGGAAATTTTTTCTAAATTACCCTTTATCCCATCATCACTGAAAACTGTTATCTTGTGTAAATTTTCCAGGCTTTTTCCTATGTACAGTATACATTATCTATTTATGTAGGTATGTATTTTTGCAAAAATAGAAACATATGCTGTTTCTTTTTTGAAAGAAACCTTGTTTTTCTTTTCACGTCACACAGCTTGAGCACCTCCTCAGATCCTTAACTCTTCTACATCTTTATGTTTGATGCCTGCATGGTATTCAACAATATGGATGAACTACTGGTAAACCAATCATCTATCACTAAAACAGCACAGATATTTTATTTATTTTATTTTAAAGATTTATTTATAATTTATTTATTTGAGAGAGAGTGCGCGTGCGCACCTGTGCATGAGCCGGGTGAGGGGCAGAGGGAGAGGGACAGGAGAATCCCAAGCAGACTCCCCTCTGAGCGCAGAGCTGGATGCGGGACTCAATCCCACGACCCCGAGATCGTGACCTGAGCCAAAACCAAGAGTGGGATGCTCAACCGACTGAGCCACACAGACACCCAAGAACACAGATACTATAAATGGCAATTAGTCAAAAGCACTGCCAAGTCATGTGAGCACTTGCATCAAAGAAGATGTTCAACTCAGAGCTGAGTATTCAACCCAGAATGTAAAAAGGGCTTTTCATGGAGAGAGTGTTCTGAACCTTCTCCCACGGGTCTCGGGTTCCTCACCACCAAGGTAGTAGGTGCTGCCCTGGATGTGCACTGAGGGCCCCTGCAGCTCAGCTATTTTCTGGGAGAAGTCATGGTGAAAGGAAGAACAGAAACAGGTCTCTCAGCTTGGCAGTCCTGTGCTGCCTCAGAGCCTTGGTGCTTTGCCCCCAACCCCACCCCACCCCCGTCATATAAAACAGTGCTCACATGAGCCTTTTCCCTCCAGGAGCAGAGTCCAGGTATGAACCCTGGTGGAAAACACTGAAAAAAGAACTACTCTGCCAGGCCTTCAACAACTCTGCAGCCAACCCATGGGGCAAAGAGCAACTGGCACAGGGAGGCTGAGGCTGGGTGCAATCTGACATCTCTTGTGGGTCTGAGCTCACACCATGAAATTCTCATCTAGAATCTGACTTATGATCTTGGGCAAGTCATTTCCCCCTCTCAGAGCCTCTAAGAGTAACACAGAGATGTGATACCTACACAAGGTCACCATGAGGATATGTAAACACAGTAGTGATTCCGAGAGGTCCCCTCCCTTCCAGCCTCCGACCCCATCCTGGGTCTTGACAACCAGTTGCTAGGTATCTATTGAGTGCCTACTGTGTACTAGGTGCCCAGGAGGCAGGAATGAGCAAAACAGATAGAACACCTGCCCTCGCAGCACTTAAGATTAGTGAGGAAACAATAAATAAGTGATTACAAGTGTGTAGTATGCTGTGAACAAGCATAAAGTGTCCCAAGAGTTAAAATCACTTCACCTAGTTGGGGATGCTCAGGAAGGACTCTCTGAGAAGCAGTCATTTCCATGAAAGGTAAGGACTAGAAAGAATTATACAGAAGAAAAGTCCAGGGATGGGCACTATGGGCAGAAGAAACAGCCTTGAGGCAGAAAGGGACATGCCATGACCCAGGACTGACCACAGGCCAGCAGGGCTGGAGTGTCAAGAGTCAGGGAAATGGCTAAAGATGAGGCTTGAGGAGGCAGTCAGGGGCCAATGTGCAGGGCCTTGTAGGCCACAGAGATCTCTTGCAGGAATGTGTGTGAGGTGGCCATGTTTGAGGAACAACAAAGAGGCCACCATTGTGACTAGAATGGAGGGAGTAAAGGTAGACAAAGACGCCTCCATTGTGACTAGAATGGAGGGAGTAAAGGTAGACAAAGAGGCCACCATTGTGACTAGAATGGAGGGAGTAAAGGTAGACAAAGAGGCCTCCATTGTGACTAGAATGGAGGGAGTAAAGGTAGACAAAGAGGCCACCATTGTGACTAGAATGGAGGGAGTAAAGGTAGACAAAGAGGCCTCCATTGTGACTAGAATGGAGGGAGTAAAGGTAGACAAAGAGGCCTCCATTGTGACTAGAATGGAGGGAGTAAAGGTAGACAAAGAGGCCTCCATTGTGACTAGAATGGAGGGAGTAAAGGTAGACAAAGAGGCCACCATTGTGACTAGAATGGAGGGAGTAAAGTAGACAAAGAGGCCTCCATTGTGACTAGAATGGAGGGAGTAAAGGTAGACAAAGAGGCCACCATTGTGACTAGAATGGAGGGAGTAAAGTAGACAAAGAGGCCTCCATTGTGACTAGAATGGAGGGAGTAAATGTAGACACAAGGTCAGACAAAGTCTGAGTCTAGATCATTCAAGGCCTTGAGGGTCTTGAATGAATTTCAGCTTTTAAGTGGACTGGGAGCCACTGCTGGTAGGGGCAGTTGAGAAGAAGAGTGATAGGGTCTGTGAAATTTTAAAAAGAACATTCTAGGCATTCCACTTCCAATATAGTAGTATAAGCTCCTAACAGACCCACCCTCCCTATAACACCCATGAACTCCGGATATAATACCAAAACAACCACTAGAAGGCTCTGGAAAATTCTCCAAAACAGGCAGAGTTTGGAAGGGTGTCAAAACTTTGAAGAAGGGGCCAGCATGTGGTAAGTTTCCCACGTTTACAGCTTTTTCCAGAAGGCAGGCTGCAGCTGTGGTACAGTGTAGGACATCTAAAAGTCCAATAGGAAACACTGTTTTTCTGGCCAGAAGAGCCAGAGGACAGAACCTAGGGCAACAAGAGCCACTGGAAGGTAAAGGGGAAATTCTGGAAAGGAAAGTACATGAAAAGGCCCAAATTCAGTTAATAAACTCTGACAAGTTTCCACTCAACTCCTGAGGTAACTCACACAGAGAAGACTCAAGACAGCCTACAGCAAAGACTGAGAGAACTGAGCTGTGATTTAAGATGCTGCCCACTGTAGGCAACACAGAGACTATAGTCTGACTCTAACCAAGTGAACTGCCTGCTAAAACAAAGACATCAGCACTCTGTGGAAGAATATAACAAATTCCAGAATCTCTACACAACATTTTCACAATTCCAGAATATAATCCAAAATCACCTTATAAATGAGGAAAATATGATACACCCTCAAGGAGAAAGATAACCCACAGAGTCGAACCTGAGATCATCTCGAAGTTGGAATTATTAGGCAGGAACTATAAAGTAACTTTTATAACTATGCTCTACAGGGCAACAGAAAACACACTCTTAATCAATGAAGAAATATTAAATTTCTAAAGAGAAATCGAAAATATGAAAAGAATCAGGTAGAAATTCTAGAACCAAAAAATTCATCATCAGAAATGTTTAAAAATTTTCACCGTATGGGCTTAAAACAGAATGCAGATGGTAGTCAGTGAGCTTAAGTAGATTAGCTAAAACCATGTAATCTAAAGAAGTGAGAGAGGGAGGGAGGGAAGGAGATGGGGGAAGAGAGAGAGAAGATTGAAAAAATGAAGTGTCAGGAATCTGTGCAGTAATATCAAACATCAAATATATCCATAATTGGAGTCCTAGAAAGAAAGGAACAGAAGAATAGAGAAAAAAAATATTTTTTTTGCTCAAAATAAATGTTTGAAGAAATAATGGTCAAAATAATCTCAAAATAAAACAAAAACAGAAACAAAAAAAATCACTTTCCAAATCCAATGAAAGACATAAATTCACGTATACACTCAAACTGCCAAAAATCAAAGAGAAATAGAAAGCCTTGAAACCAGCCAGAGACAAAAGACACATTACATCAAGGAACAAAGATTCAAATAACCACAGACCCCTCATCAAAAATTTTAGAGGCCAGAAGAAACAAAACAACATTATTAAAGAGCTGAAGGGGAAAAAACCCGTCAGCCTGTCAGGGCTCTAGATCCAGTAAAAATGGTCTTCAATAATGAAGGCAAAATGAAGCCATTTTCATTTAAGAGAAAATTTAGAGACCGTGTCGCCAGAAGACCTGAACTATAGGAGACATTAAAGCAAGTTCTTCAGGTTGAAGGTAAATGACACAAGAGGGGTACTTGGATCTTCAGAAAAGAGCCAACAGTATCCAATGGTGAATATATAAAATCATAAGATGATTTTCCCTCTTAATCCCTCCACTATGCATATGACTTAGCTTAAAGCAAAAATGGTGACGCTGTCCTTCTGGGGTTTATAATGTATCAGACATAGCACCTGTGAAAACTGTAGCACACAGGACGCGGCGGGGGGGGGGATGGCAAATGTTTGCGAGAGTTTTGTAATTTTACGTAAAGTGGTAAAATAGTCACTCTAAATGGACTATGAAAAGTTCAGGATGTATATTGTAATCCCTAGGAGGAAGGGACAAAAACCCACTTTTAAAAATGCAAAGCAGTGGGGCGCCTGGGTGGCTCAGTCGTTAAGTGTCTGCCTTCGGCTCAGGTCATGATCCCAGAGTCCCGAGCCCCACATCGGGCTCCCTCCTCTGCGGGGAGCCTGCTTCTCCCTCACCCTCTGCTTGCCTCTCTGCCTACTTGTACTCTCCCTCTCTCTCTCTTTGTCAAATAAATAAAATCTTTAAAAAAAAAAAATGCAAAGCAGTATGGCTAAAAGGTTGCAAATGCAAATAATTGTATTAAAACGGAATCCTGAAACAGCCACTCTGGCTCCTGTGTGGACTGTAGGGGAGGAGGGTGACATCAGGACCACCAGTGAGGATGTCACCGACACAGGCCGGGTGAGTGATAATGTTGGCCTGGACTAGGGTGGGAGCTGTGGAGATGGTGAGGAACGTCAGATGGCGGGTGTGAGCTGAATGCAGAGCCAAAAGGATTTGCTAATGGATTGGAATTGGTGTGGGAGAAAGCCCAGGGTGGCCCTCGGGCCTGTGACCTAAGCTGTGGGGATGGAGTCGCCATTTCCGGTGATGACAGTGAAGGCTCTTCTCCAGCCTGCTCTCCTCCCTGCTCTGTGGTGTCTGAGACTCGCTGCAGCCCCTGCGCTTGGAAGCCTTGCTGGGCTGGAGGCCAGGTGAGGAAGGAGAAGAGGACAGAGTCATATGCCACCCACCGTGGCCCTCAAGTTGGAGCAGGGACAATGAGCATGTGTGCCTCTCGGCAAGGTTCACGCCAGATAAAAAAACCATCCTTATGGCTTCTTCCAGCTTCCTGAGCCCCATCTCGCAACAAGAGTTGCTTTCCAGTTGGGAAGTAATTGAGAAATAATTGCTAATATTTCACAGAGGCAGCAGAAGCCTCGGCCCCAGCCTCTGGAAACAAATTAGAGATGAGGGCGAGGTTTAGAAGCGGAGAGCAGCCCTGCTTCTCATTAGCAATTGCAAATCAGATTACGGAAAAAATGTTTCTGCCGTGAGGATGGTGTCTGCCCAGAAAAAATTAAACCGGTGTTGGGGCCAAGTGGAGACCCTGAAGCGGGATTCGGAATCTTGAGTCTAGGGTAGGGCTCGAGGATCCAGATGCCCAAAGTCACAGAGCAGACTCACCGCGGCCTGTCTCAGCCTCAGTTTCCAAGTCTGTTCAATGGAAGGAGGCTGCAGGACTCAAATCTGGAGCTGGACACTCATCCGTCCTCAGTGGGAGACACCTTCTGCAGCCAGACAGCCTGGGGCCCAGCCAAGGGTGGCGCGGGATGCACAGCAGAGAACACTCGCGTCGAGGCCTGTGCCTGGCCGTACCTTCCCAGCCTGGCCTCACCCCTTGTGTCCTGGATCCCTCCCAAGTAGCAGTGGCTCACACTTACTGAGTGACAGGCACAGTTCTAAATTATCTGTGTACACTCATTCAATCCTCATACAGCCCTATGACGTAGGTACTACTATTATCCCCATTTTACAGAGAAAGACAGTAAGGCACAAAGGGGCCAGCCAGTTTGGCCAAGGCCACAGAGCAAGCAAGTTGCTGAGCCAGGGTAGTGAGCCCAGTCTGATTTGAAATCCTGTGCCCTCAGGCACCATGCTCTCCTGCCTTTCCAGGACTGTGGGTCTCCTTGACTCTGCCCCCAGACTTCCAGAACTCTACAGGCTTTGGAAATGAGCCCGCCTGAAGGATACCAGGCTCTGAAGCCCCACAGACTTGGCTGGGAACCGTAACTCTACCACTGACGGCTGCATGACCCTGAGCCTGTTTTTGATTGTGCGTATGTTTTTAAATTATAGATTTGGCACAAATTTGCTTTAAGAAAGAAAACAGGCCAGGATGTGAGACACCAGACCCTGTGTGAGGGGCAGTTCGTCTACCTTTGCCGCTGCCGAATCTCTGGCCCAGGGCTAAGGGGCCCTCAGGGCTCCTTAAAAACCTCTCCCGCCTCCAGGCTTCTCTGTCCTTTTCCTGATCCAGCCGCAAGGCTCCTCTGCTGAGAAACCTTCCTGTACACGGTCCCCGGACCCACGCCCCGGTGCTCCTTCCTGGGCATCTGCGGCTCCATCGGTTGCCTCCTGCGTGGCCCTCCTTTGCCATCCAGAAATGCAGCACCCCAGGGCTACCTGGTCTTTAGGGCTTCTCCCTTCCTCATTCCCACTAAAGGTGGCGTTTGAGGAAGACCAGATTCTGCAGCCTGGCATTCAAGGCCCTCGCTAGCCTAGCCCTTGTATTCTGGAGAAGCTGACCTCATTTCGGTAACCTCCCCAGGCTCCATTTTCCCTACACACACAGGAGCCTTTGTCCAAATTCTGTTCCCCCAGCCCCCACCCAGGGGCCAGGAGAGGGGGATGAATTCTGAAGTACAAGGATATTCTGGCCAGAGCTGCCCTGGGGACAGGCCATGAAAGAGAGGCCAAGGCAGAAGGGTCAGGTTACTGGAGAGATAATCTGATTATATCTAGTCAAGTGGGAAGGGGGACGACGGGAGGAGGAGGAGGGGAGCCTTAAGCCTAGAGAAGCGGGAAAGAGACAAGTCAGGATGCTGAAGCTGGAAGTGGGAGCAGAGCAACAAGGAGGACAGAAGAGAACACAGAAGGAACAAATAGCCCTGGGTTCCAATTCTAGCTCCACCAGGTACGTCCACCTGCCAGCTGGTGACCCTGCACATGTCACCTCAACTCCCTGAGGCCTAGCGTCTTCTTCTCAGGTCAGGCCAACCCACCCAGCCCCCCAAGGTTAGGCGAATTCCAAGAGAAAGCATAGGGGAAATGGGCCAGGGGCCCAGCTTGGCCCTGTCTGTGCTGTCCCGATGTCACTTCCCCTCAGCCCCTCTCCACACAGAGCAGGGTAGAGTGGCCCCCACCCCACCCTAGAAGCTGGCAAGTACCCCCACAGCACAGCCAGCAGCTGCTCTGTCAACCTGAGCGCGAATCGGCCCCCAGGGAGGCTCCTAATTTAATCAGCTTCACAAATCAGCTCGATGGGCCTAATTGATCTTTTTCACTCCTAATATTGTTGCTGTCACTTTCTGAGCTGTTCCTCCTCCAGCCACCCCATGCATCGTGCTTAGCCAGCTGGAGAGGGAGAAGAAACACTGAGTGTGGAGCCAGGAAGCTCTCGGGGAAGGAGCGGAGGGAGGGGTGGGGGGCGAGTCAGGACTGACACCCGGAGCCAGGCGTCATGGACTACATGACTTTCGTGGGAGTGTAGAGCAGAAGGGCTCCTAGTGAGCCATCTGCTGGGGCCTCAGGCAAGTCACTCCAAGCCCTTCTGTGCCTCAGTTTCCTCACTTGTAAAGACCACAGCAGGGACTCTGCCCCTCACGATGTATTCATTCTACAAGTGCTGGTGGAACGCCTACTACGATCAAGGCACCAAGCAAGGTATAGGGGATGATGGCAAGCAAAAACCAACCTGTTTCACCCTCACAGGGCACTCTAGACACCTGTCCTCCCCTGGATGATACTCCCCACCTCATGGAGCACAGCGACCAGTGGGGGAGACTGACATTGACCGAATACACACAGGACCAAATGTCAAATGGCAACCATGAGAAGTATTGGACGAGGGGCTCCATGGCGGCATGGGGGCAGATGATTGGGGGTTCCCTGACGAAGCAGTGCTTGAGTTGAGATATGAAGGAGGAGGTGGAGTTATCTAAGTGAAGAGGCAAAAAGAACATTCCAGGAAAATGGTCTTTGTCTTTGGCTAAACGAGTGAGGGGGTGTGGGCAAGATGATGCTGGACCAGAGGCTTCGAAAGTATTTGACAAGGCCATAAGAAATACATTTTGCATGGTGACTAGGAGGGTAGAACATACACATGTGTTCACATGTATGATTGCCTGCATACGAGGCGCCTGGATGGCTCAGTCGGTTGAGCGTCTGCCTTCGGCTCAGGTCATGGTCCCAGGGTCCTGGGATCAAGCCCCACATTGGGTCCCTGCTCAGCAGGGAGCTTCTTCTCCCTCTGCCTGCTGCACCCCCCTGCTTGTTGCTTGTGCTCTGTCTCTCTCTGTCAAATAAATAAATTTTTTAAAATCCTTAAAAAAAAAATTTAATTACCTGCATACACCAATTTTAAAAGATTGGTTTAAAAAAAAGTGACTCTTGCCACCTTAAATGTGATCCACTCTGAGAGTTTCTGTCCTATTTCTAGTCTAGCCTGTTCTATTGCTTTAAGAAAATGCAGTTTATCAACCACTCTGTTGATTTCCCAGCCCCCTCATGGGTCATGGCTGCAGGTTAAGATAAAAAAATTAAAATTAAGAAACTGAAAAAAGAGAGAGAGAAACTGTGCTTTTCAGGGCCTCATGGGCTGCATTCAGGGTATCTCTACCCCACTAGCAATGGGAAGCTCCAGTTCTCTTCGGCAGGGCAATCTAATGAGACTTGCATTTTGAAAAGGTCACCCTGGCTGCTGGGAGTCCATTGGAGGAGGCAGGAATGGAGGCAGGGAGACCAGACACAAGGCTGCTGCCATGGTGAGCGAAGAGATAGCACGGTGGCTTGGAGTTGACAGTTGTGCAATGAGGTAAGAGGTATGAGACATTCTGTGCCAATTAAAAAAAAAAAAAAAGTTTTACGAAAAGTCACAAGGTGAAACTACAAGGTCTCCAAATACAGATTCCGGCAACCTGCATACAAATCAGGTTCTCAGTCGTACCATCTTGGGAGAATCACTTTGCCTGCTAGGTCTCAGTTTCCTAACCTATAAAATGGGTCCTAAGAGTCCCTTCCTCCTGGCGCCATTGCCAGGTTTGGGTACAATGGTGCAGATCCTCAGCCAAATCCCTGACCTATAGCAAGGACTCAATAAATCATAGTTATTAATATGAATAGAAATGTTAGAATTGATTTAGCCATCCACGTGCATTCAGCACCTGTTTGGTGTCAGGCATGAGGGACACGATGGAGAATAAAGTCACAGAGCCCCTGCCTGTGGCCACTCCTGGTCCAGGAGGAATTTCTAGAGCCAGAAGCGATTTATCCAGGTTGACACTGACTTTGAACCTGCAACTGAGCTGCAGAGCTCACCTGATCAAGCTCTCCCATTTACAGGCGAAGAAATGGAGGCTTGGGCCAGCGAAGGTGCGTTTTCAAACAGGTCGTGTCTTCGTATGAACATTGACCTGAGCTCAGTTCGGTTCTGCAGGGAACTATGCCAGTCCTGGCATATCGGCTCTGCCTGTGGGGTATCTCTTGCACGCACAGCCTCCCACACTCTCCCCCTCCCTCTCAGAAGCGTCCACGGTGCAGATTCATGAAGAAGCCAGAGCAACAGCAGTCTGTGCAGCTAGGAGCTGGCACAGTGCGCTGGGCTCTCTGCTCCCTGAAAGCCAAGCTGGAGCAGGCAGATAGGGACGGTGGCTGGGGGCCGCCCTGCTGCTGGGCACTGCCACTTCCCTTCGCACCTCTGAGCCCCAGGGAAACGGCCCCGGGCAGGTGCGCTCCGGGCTGGCTTCTGGACACCTGGCGTGCATGCAGAGAGGAGGTGCGGCCTCACACCAGCCCCTTGCCTACAGTCAAGACTCACCGGCCCGGATTTTAGAGCCATGTGGCGCTGACCATCGGCTGACTCTTCCAGAGCCTGCCAGGTCTTCATCCAACAAAATATTTTCTCTGCTCCTTGGCCTGTTGCCTGGGAGCAGGGGAATGACCCTCAGGTTTGTGTGGCTGGCTCAGTGTCTGTCTCCCTGTCCTGCTGTCTCCCTTCCTCCATAGCTATGAGTAATGTCTCTCCTTTGTCTCCACCTCCTTTGGTCTCCAGATTCGTCTCTCTGACCTATTTCTCATCTGTGTCTCTCGGTCTGGGCAGATCTCTCGGGCCCTGTCTGCCTTGGGGTGTTTCTCTCTGCATCTCTGGCTTGCATGTCTGTGGATGTTTGGGAACGCTCCTCTCGGTTGTCTCTGGTACCTCTCTCTGCGTCTGGGATTGCCCTTCACTTCCTTTCTGTGCTTGCTTGTCTCTGTCCGCATCTTTCTTTGGCTTTGTGTAACTGAAAGCATCTTTCTGTGACTCACCTGGGGTGAGGGAGTGGGAGATGTCTCTTCCCTGGGCCTCAGAGCACCTGCCTTCTGGTGCAGGGCTATTCCTGGAGTGAGCCAATCGGACTGCAAAAGTCACCTCCCTGCCTTCCCAGCCTGCCCTCCAACACCCACCAACACATACAAAGACATGCCCGCTTCCCTAAGCTTGATGCCAGCAAAATGTCCAGGAGACCTTGACTCTGCTGGCAAGTTATCCCATCCACACTCCTCACAGTCAGAATGCTAATTGTACTGCCTCAAAAGCCCTCAAATGCTGCTCCCACATTTCTCAGCTGTGTGACTTCCCACAAATCACTTAACCTCTCTATGCCATACCCATCCCCACCCCCAGCAATTCTCTACACAGCCTCATGCTGCCTTCTCAACTGATCCGTCCCGTCCCGTAGAAGATAAATAGGACTAATTACCCTTGGAAGGTCTCTCCATTAAAGACAAAAAACCTGAATCTGCCAGTGTGTAATCACCCCTCCCCCCAGAGGAATCTCTGTGTTGAGACAATAGCTGGACTCTCTATCAGGTGTGGGATCAGCCACTTGACCTGGAGGAGAACCAAGCTGTCTCTTAGCTCCTTACAAGACAAGGGGGAAAGAGACTTGTTCCCTACGAGGCTGTTACTCCATGAAAAATAAAACTAAATGCAGCTATAGATAGCACACTGACAGTGGGAAAATCTTATTTGATCACCCTGATGCTGTGCCTTTTCGAGGGCAGGAGGAAAATGGGAGCAGCCTTATCTGATGGTTTGTGTCTAGGGAGAGAGGAAAGCAGCAGCTTGTAACAGGCCTCTGCTTATTTACAAACGTCTGCACAGATGCTCCCAGCATCCAAGGGAGGCTGTCAGGGAGGATGCGCATCGTTTGTCTGGGCAGGGTTTCTGGGCAAGGGGGCCCCAACCACGCAGTCAGTGGACCTGCAGCAGCCCTTTACAGACCCCATGCTCTGGACCAGGGGCTCTGCACTGGGCCCAAAGACAGACAAGCTCCCTCCCTCCAGCCATGGTAGGGAAAGCTTTTAGAGCACAGGCTCACTCCAGACACTTGACATATGGTGCTGCATTAGCACTCACGACCTCCCGTGAGGTCGGTGCTGGTATTCACTCCCATTTTATAGATGGACAAGGTGAGGCACAGCAAGGGTAAGTAACTGGCCCAGAGCCACTCAGTCACCCAGCTGGACTTGAACTTAGGTAGTCTGGTTCCAGAGTCTCACTCTTACCTCCTGTGTAGTCCTAGGAACTACAAGGTAAAGCAGACAAGTGAGCCAGTAAATTCACGCTGTGAATGTGCACACACCTATCAGGACTTTTCAGGGAGAAAGAGAGGACCTCACTGTCCTCATGTTTTGGTTCCCCTAATATGTTTTTTCTTTATGTCAAAATAGAGTCACCAACACTGTAGATGGATTTAAATGTTTCTCTTTCACAAATTAATGCCTTTAGTCCTCAAAGTACAATGCAGTAAAAATTATATACTCTTTCCAAGATAGTTACATTATTTGCAAAAATGATGTGATTTCATAGTGCTGCACACAACATGGGCTGGTGATGGGGCAGAAGGCATAAGCTGTGGCCCATCATTTCTCTTGGAGTGTTGCTTCGCGGCTACAAATCTAACCTCTTTATCATAAGTCTGATGTGGGAGCCATCAGCCCCATGTTGCTAGCTTCGAAGATGGAAGGAGGAGGCCATGAGCCAAGGAATGGATTTCTGATCGAAAGAACTGCAAGATAATTAATGCGTTGTTTTAAGCCAAAAATAAAGAGTCTAATCCGGACACCTCTTCTGAACCTGAGGCCCTTTTGCCCACCCCCACCCCCTCCAGCTCCCTTGGGAGGTACTAAATATTTACAAAAACAGAAGTAGTGTAAGGAGAAGGTGTGATCAATTCTCTCCGGGGTGGGAATTAGAAATCAATCAGGGATGGCTTCACAGAGGTAATGACCACCAAGCAGGGTTCTGCGGGATGAGTAGGAACTCGTGAGGCAGACAAAGGGAGCAAGAACACTTCATGCAAAGAGAAAAGCCTGTATAAAGACTCAGACTCAGTGAACAGTCTGTGTGTTAGAGACACCCTCCCATGGTTCAGGGCTACCTGGATTCAAATGCAGAGGAAAACTGTGGGCAATGGTGAAGATAAACCCAGAAAGGTAGGTCCAGATCATGCAGGGCAATAGAGGTAAGGCCTTCTCTGCAGGGAAGAGAAAGTTAAGAACCTGGAGTTCACTTTCTTGGAGGAAGTTTCGAATACCCTGGAAATGTTTAGCCTGGAGATGGAAGACTCAGGGAAAGGCAAGAGTGTGACAATATCTACAGGACAACTTCCCCATGCTTGTCAAGTCCTTTTACTCTCCACCCCAACGTACAGGGTTTAGGACACACATGGACACTAGAAAGTTACTAGAATGCTTCAGAGGAAAAGATGAACAACCAAAGGTGTCCAAGAATGGAGTGGGCTACCGAGGTGAGAGTGAGTTCCCCATCACTGAAAGTATTTAAGCAGAAGCCAAAGGGCCACCCGGCACAGATGTTGACAAGAGATTCAAACATCAGGTAAGAGCTGGACTAGTTAATGTCTGAGTTTTCTTCCAGCCCTGAAAATCTCAGATACTATTTTGTCTTGCATTAGAATATATTCAAGATGTTGCCTTTGGGGGGAAAATAGTAATCAAAATGTAAATACCATGGGAATAATAGATTTGGCCTAATTATCAGCGATTACTCAGAGTTTGTCATTATTTCCATACAATATATCCCAAAGTTCCGGAAAACAAATCAAAGAAAGTACCACGGCCTATGCCATTAATAGAAGCAAAACACTTCAAGACGAGAATTTAATTTACTGGGTGAGTTCTTGAGGCACGTTTTTGTTGATGAATATTTATAAAAGTGGGTTAGGCTGGACCTGGTAATGATTGCGAAAATTTTAATGCTGTCCCCTCATTAATTTACTTTTAATGAATGACTTGGTAAAGCGTAACCATTTATACGTAATGATTTCATTAATGGCTATGGCATAGGCAACCGTTTTTCACACATTTGAATGTCACTTGAATAAAATGATACCTTAAATTATACAGTATAATAAAGTATGTTTGTTGAAACATGACAAGCTTCTCCCTCCTTGTACTCAGGCTCCAAGAATTCGTTGCATTTGGAATAGCAACAGTTTAACGGGACTAGAGTGATAGATTTCTTCTTCCATTTCTGAGGTTTCTCTCAAAACTAGTCCCTGGGTTTCCGCCATGAGAACATGTACACGAAGACTTGGAGCCAGGGAACGCAGTGAGCCCCTCCCAGCCCGCCACCCCCACTCTCCCTTCCTCAGCCTTTGGGACTCCCTTAAACTGGACCCTGGAGTAGAGGCAAAGCCAGATTATCCCACCTAAAGACGACTCCTCCCCTCCCCGGAAAGACCAAGCCAGGAGTGGGGGCCAGCGCAGGGGCGGTGCTTGGCCAGGGGAGGAGCCAGGGGAGGGGCCTGGCCGGGGAAGAAACCAGCCCAGGGGCGGGGCCTGGACCGGGGCGGGGCCTGGTAGGGGGTGGGGTCTAGGCCACTGCCTGGTCAGGGAAGAAGCACAAAAGATGCCCTGCTTCGAGTACTCTCTCTGCTCCTCCAGTTGTCTGGGTCTCACCTGCTTCCTCTAAGGACTTTCCAGCGTTGGGCATAAGGGCTGCCATGCCATCACACTTCCTTAAGCTTTGCTGAAACCGGTTTGGGAGAACACAGAGGCCTCGTCCTATTTTCAGTGGGTCCCCTTGACAAAAAAATTAAAACAGAAACGTAATCATAAACACAGAGAACAAACTGATGGTTGCCAGAGGTTGGGGGGATGGACATAATATTGTAATAACGTTGTATGATGACAGATGGTAACTATGCTTATCGTAGTGAGCACAGCATAATGTACAGAATTGTCAAATCACTATGTTGTACACCTGAAACTAATATAACATTGTATGTCAACTATATTTCAATAAAAAATTATATTAACAATGGGCTTCAAGGAAAAAAAAAAAAACTCCAGGAAAGGTGCCATTACTGCTTATTGATGCTCCAGAATAAAGATTTTATTAATATTCTTGAAAAAAATGGGCCCCCTAGATTATCCTATAGTTCCATCCATGTCTGTTTCTGCAGAGTGCTTCTCTGTTTTGTAGCGATCTTATGTGTTTGTTGTTTGTTTAGTGCAGGGCCCATGCCGCTGGTGCTCACTATGGAATCCCCACCCCTGGAACATTAACAAGTGCCAGAAAATATTTATTGGCAGAGAGAGAGAACGGAGGAGGAAGAAAGGAAGGAGAAAGACCGATTGAATTAGATTTGAAGCATAAAGCAAAGCAAGCCACCGGCCAAAAAAAGAAACGTCGAGATCAATGTCATTGGCTCTGCAGTGCAGCCACTTCCCTTCCCGTCGCCCACCACCCCTCCCCAGCAGGCCCATGCCCCTACCCTGGGTCTTATCACCCCTGCTCCCCACAGTGACTTATTACCTCCTGGCATGAAAGTGGTCCTAGAAATGAATACGGTGTTTGGACAACAATGAGAACAATACTCCTCAGCAGGTGCACAGTGATAGGAGCTTTTCAAAGTGTTTTCCTATCTTTGATCTCCTCGAATTCTTACAGGTCCAGTCTCTCTCACAGAGTTGTTTCATCATTCCCATTTTCTTCCAGAGGAAACCCACTCCATGGAATGAAATGCTGGCTCAAGGTCACAGAGCCAGGAAATGGCTAAGCTAAGAAGACTTCAACTCAGGTCCTAGATTATGTGGCTGAACAGCTTTTCATGTTTCTCGAGTACTTAATAGGTTACCTCTCCCAAGGGTGTTTGCATTGAAAAGAGAACTAAAAAGGGGAATGTATGATCTAAATGAATGAATTGTGAACAGTAAAATTTCCAGTCAAAAGTATGTGCCCAGGAAAGGGTGGTGCTGGAGCCAGAGGGATTAGGTGGTCCCAGAAGATTCTCATCACACAGACTTCCATGGTCAAACAGATCTGGGTTCCTATCTCTTCCATCCCATTGACTAATAACCTTGTGATCTTGAGCCAGTGGTTTCCATTTTTTGAGTCTTTCCCAATCTGTGAAATGGGGATAATTCTACCTCAAAAAATGTATGCCAGACGAGCATGCATAGAAATTTGCACAGAAGGTGACCAGCATAGATTAGCAGCATTACATGGAGTGCCAAAGGAACGGCCTCTCCACAGTTGGCCTAGGCAGGAATCAGGTGCTGAGTAGAGCCTGTCCTCACCTCCAGACCCCCTCCCATCCTTGCTCTGCAGGGGAAGGGGTGGGGAAGACAGGACTGTGAGCCCAGACCTGATGCTCCGACCCATCCCTGCCCTGCACTAGGCTGGACTCACCTGCTACCCACATGCTAATTACTCAGGCTTCAGGATTGAGCCCGGATAGGAAAGGCCAGGGTACTTCTGGCTACACTGCAGCCCTCATCTCTTCCAAGTCTTTCCCCACCTCCTCGGAAAAGATTTATGGAAAGATTAAGGGGACTTTTTTTCAATATCTATTAATATTCATGGCAGTCTTCACAGCCATCTGCTTTTAACGATTTTGTTTGCAAAGACCTGAGATTAAAATATGGCCTGCTAGTGCTCTGAAGCATCTGAACTGAAGGCGATAAAACAAAGGCCTTTTCAGGAGCTCCGAGCTGGCCTGTCACTCTACCTGCAGCAGGGGAGACTAATGACTAGTGGGAAGGAGGGGCAGAGGAGGGGGCACCCAGACCTGGCTGAGATTAGATCCGGGGCCAGTGCTCCCCCTCAGCTGGCAGGGTTAATTGGGGGGGAATGAAGGGAATGAACAGCCCCAGCTCCCTCCCCACCACCTTGGGCAGGGACCCTGGGATGAGGGGGCTTGACTAGGGCAGAAGGAAGATGCTAGCTGCAGCACGGGGGAGACCCAGCACTTTGAGGGCTCACAAACCTTGGGACTGCATGCTGGAGAGGGGGCTGACAATGCCAGAAATGTCCAGGGGTCTGGAGAGGGCAGGGGTAGCCCTCGCTGTGATGCTGTGACCCAAAGCCACCACCGTGGCACCCCCCCTTCTTTGCCTCAGTGCTGGGCACTCTAAAGCCTGGTGTCTTTGTCCAGATTTTCAAAGTCAGTCACTTCAGGGCAGTTCTGCCTTGGGTGGAACCCTCATTTGCCTGCCCATATCTTGGGGTGCCCTTGGCCAAGCTGGCGTCCCTCTCTTGACCTCATCTGAGAAGGGAGTTCTCAGTGAAGTCCCAGAAGGTGATCTGGGGACAAGGAAAGGACAGCAGTGGGAGCCAGGCCAGCTGTGTGGCAGTGCAGACAGTGCTCTGCAGACCTCCAGGGGGCACCTGGCCTGGCCTCTGCAGCAGTCCCAAGCCTCCTGTCAGAGCTCCTCTGACTGAAGGCACCTGCTGCTTAGGAGTGACTGACAACTGACAGAATCCAGTCACTTCTCTCAACAGACAGGCACCTCTCCTTTCTGCTCCCTTAGATTTTAGGTTCCACACTCCCCAGCCATCTCCAGGGGGGCAAACGCCTGGGTCCTGGGCAGGCAGGCAGACAGAGATAGTGGGTTTCCTCATGCCTGTCCCAGCCTCCTCCTCCTGCCAACAGGGCTGCCACCTTGCCTTAGTCAAACTTGCCATCCCAGGTTCCCACCCTCGGGGTGTGGAAAGTCACCATCTTTGTCCACCCCAGCCTCTGTGGGCCAAGACCCCACACACAAATACCAGGAAACACCCCCTTGCTGATCCACACAGGAACAGAGAACTTTACAACAGGACCCCGCCCAGCCCCCCAGCAGGGACTGCATCAGACCGAAAGGAAATGATTCTGTTTGAAATCTCCCAGGCTTGGGAAACCTTCCTTTCACTTCCACTCCCATCCAGCTGCTTATGATCCTAGAGTAGGGAAGCCTTTCCTAAATGCAGCAGATTCCACCTGCTGTGGCTCTCCATGGCCTACCCATGACATAAATGCTGTCACCTGCTGGACTTCCAAGGCCCAAGTGAGGGAGAGAAGTGCCTGGCCGCACCATATCCCCTTCTCCGAGGGCCACCAGGCACCCACTGCCCTGTGAAGGGGTGCGTCGTGCTTTGCCCACTGTGGGACCTCCCCCTGCCTGCCCCTGGCTTTCCTGATGGTATTACTCATCAGACTGTAACTCTTCAGAGGCCTCAGCTTCTACAGGAAAACCCTACCCCCTCAGCAGGAAACACAGGGGCTGTCACCGTCAGGTCCTGCCTACCTTTCTGGAATCTTCTCCTATCTGCTCCTGCTCTTGATACCACAGACTATCATCCAGTCACACCTAACACCCAGCATTCATGGCACATGCATGCCCGGCCATGCCTCTGAGCCTTCGCGCAGGCTCTTTCCCCTGCCTGGGATGGGTTTTCCTTGTTTTCTTCCAAACTTCAATACTCCAAACTCAGATATCCCTTCCTCTATGAAGCCACCCCCCAAACACCAGGCCACTCCCTCACAGGCCAAGTCAGCCACTCCACACCCCTAAATAGCAGCTAGGATTTGGGGAGAACACTTCACCTGCATAACCTCATTTGGTCCTCCCATGTACCTTTCCAGGATGTCCCATTATTATCCCCATTTTACAGATAAGGACATTGCAGCAGAGAGGTAAAATGGCTTGCCCGAGGTCACGTAGCTGCGATATGCTCGTGCCAGGATCCCAGAGCTTGAGCACTTACCCACTGCACACAGCTCCTGAGCCCCTGCATCGCACGGGACAGCAACACGCTGTGACATCGAGAAAACAGGGCTGCCGGTCCATTTGTGCGTCTTCCCTGCTGTCCTGAGCAGAACGTCTTGCACGCGTGTATGCCAGCACCCAGCACAGAGCCTGGCACAGTGTGGCTCGCACCCAGAAGCGTGTGCACGGCTGGGAGTCTGTGCAGGAGCGTGAATGGGAGGCTCTGAACAGAGTATGTGGGGGGGGGGGTCACGGGGATTGCAAGTGTGAACACAGGCTGTGGAACGACACGAGAGGCGTGTGCTCTGTGTGTGGTATGCGGGAGCGTGTGAGCGGGCCCGTGCAGTGGCCTGTGTGTGAGAAGGTCCAGGCATGCGTATGGCGTGCGTGTGAGGCAGAGGGCGGGGGGCGAGACCGTAAGCGTGAGCGCATGTGCTAGTGTGCACGGTGTGTGCGTGTGCACAGGCATGCTCAGCCACTCCCCGGACCCCGCATCAGTGGGGAGAGGCCCGGTCTTGGCGGCAGGAACAGTCAAAGCCCTTAAGCTGTGCCTCTTCATCACTGATATTTTTACAAAGTTGTCACAGAGAAATATCATTTTTCTTCCTCCTTTATTTCATTTTCTTTGGGATATAGTAATTAACAAAAGCCGTTAGATGCCAGCAAAACTGGTTCTTTTGAAGTTTCTACGTGGCTGTCACCCGGGAGAAAAAGGCAGATTATTCAATCTTGACATTATAATTGTGGATGGCGGATAAAAGCCTGGATGAGACACTCCACAGCCCCACTCAGAGGGGAGGAGGAGACCACAGGACGGGGTCCTCCCGAAGCCGCGAGGGTGGGAGGGCCGGCGGGAGGGGGAGCCACCAGCAGGGGCAGAGGGTGGCTGGCCACGTGGTTGGCCTCTTTCATTTTGAGTTGGACTGTCCCCGAATCACACACCGTCAGACGGAAAGGAAGCATATTCCATACAGCCTCGGAACCACCCAGAAGTCCAGGAGTTAAGCTCCTGAGCCTGACTGCTCTCCCTCCTGGGGCTCCTCAGCCACAGCTCACCCCAGCTTGACTGGCAGGAGGCTCCTCAGTGGTGGGGTTGGGTCTTCTCTGCGGAGCATCTCCAGCTCGTGGTACCCGGCTGCTGAAGGAACGAGCTCTGGGTTCCAGTCCTGACCTGCACGCCCACATGGTGGCCTGGGCTTTGCAGGCAGGGAGGGGAGGGTGCAGGGAAAGTCATCTGCCTGCTCAGAGCCCCCCCAAGCCCTTCTCTCAGGCCCCCAGGGAGTGGTGCCTCCTTGTTGCCGGGAGGGGGTACCAAGCAGAGGCCGGGCCAGAAGAGGTCCCCGGCATGAAGAGCCAGAGGCCAGCTTTTCAGTGGAGGCAGAAGGGCCAGAATCCAGATGCCCTGGAGAATATGTTCACTCTGAAGAATAAAAGCTTCTAAAATACAAGGGCTGATATTATCTGATTTCCCAGGTCAATTCTGAACCAAAGTATGACCTTGAAATTCAGCTTACCCAAACCAGTCACGCACTGGTGTTCTCTACACTCCACCCAGCCCACAGACAAGCCATCACTGTGTTCAATAATTATAATAATATTATTATTATTCACTGTATCAGTCAGAGTCCAACCAAGAACCTAAAAACCACTTCAGGTATTTAAAGCGGAGGCAATTTAATAGAAACACAGGACTTGGCAGATCAGCAAGGCAACCCAGAGATTAGCAACAGCAACAAGCCCCCCAGGACGAAGGCAGGAGGTATCCAGAGACCAGAGGCCACAGTGACCTGGCTGGCCTGGAACCTCGGTTGCTCACAGAGACACGGGCCCCACCAGAGAAGGTGCCCAAGGCAGGGAGATAAGGGAGACACCAGGCTTATCCCTGCCTCCCAGCTTCTCACCTTCCCAGCAACAGCTAGAACCTCCCGCCAGCTCAAGGCAACCAAGCCAGGACCCTTAAGGGGACAACCCCCTGAGATAGAGAGCAAAATCAGGGCAGGGTGAGAAGGGGCTCTGAGAGCAAATTAACCAAGCGCCAGCACCCTTGCCAACATTTCAAAACCTTGAGCTGGGTTTCCAGCTTGTCCTGAAAAGTGCAACCTGGGGCCTGCTCTCCCATATGACAGTGAACATCCAGAGGCGATAGAGGCTGTCCCCTTCAGAAGGGACCTGCTCCTCTCCAGTCTCCACTGTTCCCACCAGACCTGCCTGATTCATTAACGGTACCTGGAGGTATTTCAATTTGCAATTCCCCGTCTAAATCAATGTACCCATTTTGTAGAGAAGCTGGGGCCCAACCAAGGAGAAGAGGTTCACGCAGGGTCACATGATGAATCAAGAACAGAGGCAAGACCAGAGTTTAGATGCCTTAGATTATACTTCCTAAGTAAGTGCTGAGCGGGTTAGCAAGGAGGGAAAAACGTCTGTGACATGAGCGTGCCTGTTGGTGGGGAAAAGAGTGCTATTTCCTAGACCAGCTTCGGCAAAACAGCGGTGCAGGTGCTCCCACGTCCACTGGCCAGTGAGCCTCGTTGGGAGGACGGCAGGAGAGGCGCCAGCAGGGATAACAAGGATAGGACCTGGGCAGCAGAGGCTCTTCTGAGCCTGGCAGGCCTCTCAATGGCTATATGACCAGAGCAAAGTCCCTCTCGGCCCTCTATGCCACCAGATGCCTTCCTGGCGCCTTCCCCACTCCACCAGGCTGGGACTCTATTTCCTGGGCAGAGGTAGGATGAAACCATCCTCCTATAGAAGCCAGCTGAGTGCATGAGGGTCCTTAAAAAGGAAGGTCGAGGGGAGACACTGGGAAACATAAATCTGCCGGCACGCTCTCTCAGATAGGGTTTTAATTAATTGTTTTTATACGACATAAGAGCAACTCATTACCGAACAGCTTTGATTTGTGACACCTGCATTATAGATGATTTTTAAATTAACATTTCCCCAATAAAAGGTGTCAGTAGAGAGCGGAAGGCGCCCAGAGAAGTATAAAAGGATAATAATATGAAAATACAAATAAACACCAGCCCAGCCTAACAAAGGGGGCTGCTTCATCAATTTTACAATTAATTAAGGCTGCCTGGGGTAGCTGGGGCTCTGGAGGCCACTGGAGGCACTGGGTTGAGGCTCAGGCATCCAATACTAGGAGGTGGGAAAGGGTCTGAGGCTTAAGAAAGCAACGCAATGAGAACGAGAGGCGTTCTGCCAGGCTTCCCCTTAAGGGGAGAGACGCAGGGGGCCGATCTGTTCTGGGGCGTATTCCCGCTCCCCCTGAGCCGCTGGACAGGTCACTGATCCACTCGGGAAGGGTTTACAGAGCGCCTGCTATATGTTCCAGGCAGAGCGATGAGCCCCGAGGTGAGAGAGGGTGGGAGCCCTATGCATCTGTTCTGGAAGGAGTGAAGGGCAAAGTGGTAGAGGTAACTGGAAAGTGGGTGGGAGCTAGACTCCCAGCCTCTGGAAAATGTCGCCCCGCCGTTGGGAGTTTTTTCAGATGCCCTTTGAAGAGTCTCAGGTAAAAGAGCCGCCTGGGAAGATTTCTGTTGTAGACAGATACAAGAGGATAGTACCTGGAAAGGCAGAGGGAGGAGAAGAAAGCCAGCCACACACGACCTGCTGGCGGACTGAGTCCAGAGAGAAGTGGCTGAGGGAGAGACGCCGGTGATCGCAGGGTGACTTCAAAGCCAGAGCCCCCAGCTCTTGCTCCGGGGATCACGCTGGGAGGGGGGAAGCGGAGGTCCAGGAGACCTCCGGCTGAGGAGAAGGCTGAAGAAGCAGCTGTCCACAGTACGTGGACAAGGTCCTGCCCACAGGGGTCGCACGCTCTGGCCAGGAGAAGCAGGAGAAAGGTCCACAAAGGGATGAAGAAAGGACATGAGGGCGTGTCGGGGAAGAGAGGGCTGAAGGACATGGAACCGCGTGCTCGGGAGGGCACTGCGGTATGGCACAGTTTGCAGACGAGTGGTCAGGGAAGGCCTCTCCGAGGAGGCAACATGTCCAGCGGGCCCAAACTGGGGCAAAGGTGGTGCAGGGATCCATTTGGCGACTGCAGAGGCCCCGAGGCTGGGAGGGGGAGGAGGTGCCAGGACTGCCCTCACCCACCTATATGTTTTACTGCTTTCTCTAAGTTCAGTCTTTGCCCTTCCTCTGGCTGACGAAGAGGGGTTATGGAATTGATAGGTAAGTCAAGATGGGTCTCACCTGTAGATGGAGGCCATGGAGCGTTGAGAAGGGCTTCCCATGACCTTCCCAGGCCTTGACACTCTCTCTCCAAGGGACCCAACCCTTCCAGGAGAGTCAGTTTCCGTCTCCAGGCCAGGCTCCTCTCATTTTTACTGATACCGCAGAACTCTCTCCTAAACTCTGGAGCCACTTGGGTGTCTCCAAGGCACCTCATAACACATCCATCATCTTCTTCCAAATCTCAATCAAAGAAGCCACCATCTGTCCAGTTGCTTGGAACAGAGACCTAGGAATCGCCTCAATGCTCCCTCTCCTTCTCTCCCACAGCCAAGTCCTGATGGCTCCTCCTCCTTATAGCTCCTGATCCCGTCTTCTACCCGTGGCACTCCAATCCACCTGTCCTAGCTCTGCTCATGTCTTACATGGGTGACTACGACATTCCCTCCCCACACGCTCCTCCTAGCCACACAGGGGCTAGAGGAATCCTCCTACAATGAAAGCCTGTCCAAAAAGCTCCAAGGGCTTCCTGTGCCCTCAGGCTAAAGTCCAAACCGTGTCACCAGGCTTATCAAAGGCCCCTAGAATCCAGCCCCTACCTATCCCTGTAGCGCCACATTGTCCTCCCCTCACTCCAAGCTTTGCTGTACAGACACCGGGGTTCCCCTTCAGCTCCCCAGACCTATCACTGGTCCTCTCACCTGTCTTGTCTCACACCTACTGTCCCTCTGCTCAGCACATTCCAGTGTTCTGCCCTGCACCAACATACCGTTGTCTGACCCCCTCAACTCCACAGACCAGGCTGCAGGTTCATCCAGTACTTTTACAATTGTTTGCTTAATTGTATAGAATCTCCCCCACCCCGGGGATGCACATTCCACAAAACCAGGAATTATTTCCACCTTGTCCACTCCTGTATTCCCAGCACCTGGGGGGGCACATTCACCACATTGCTGAATGAATAGGAAGATGAATAAATTAATGGATGCCTTGAATGATGTCACATAACACATGCCACATGCTTACTAGAAGTTTAGATGTTCAGTGAGACCAACAAGGACCAGCATCTTTAACAGAGAGCCATACATTTCACTAGCTGGCTCACATCCTCACATGTCCCAGGATAAGGCCTCACTCCCATGTTAGGCATCAGTATTGTAATGAGAGGAGGGATGGACCTCCAGTTGAGATGGTGCATCGCCTGCTTCCATGACGGCAGTGGGGGTCGTGAAGCCAACAGAATGTCTGTGGGCCAGCTGGCCCCAGGGTCCAAGAGGACATGGCTATCGACAAGGGCTCCTGGCTGGGGGATCAGGGTGCTTCAGGTCCCCTTTGCCCAATAGGAATGTGAAACAGGTGGGTCCTGCCAAGACGGCCCCACAACAAAGCACCTCCAGCCCATATCTACGCACTGGATCCATTCACAGACTCAGAGATGGGGCTAGGGGTTAAGGTCAGGGTTACAGAAATGGTATTAGGGAGATTACCACCATCAAACCCTGCAGGCAGACCAGCAAGTACCAAAAAAAGGCTGGGATGGAGATGAAGGTCAAACACCCTTCAGAAAGGGTGAGATGGCCTATGCTGAAGGAATCCAGGAGAGCCTCCTGGAGGAGGGGGGCTTGAGCTGTGCCAGAAAGGACAGGGAGGGTCAGAGAGCAATAAGTTCCTAATCAACCCACTGCTTCCTGCATCTTCAAAACCTCCTGCCAGGAGGAAGCACCTCTGAAGGCCAGCTTTCTCCTTCTAGTAAGTCATAGACTCCACCATTGGTGATACAAGTCCTGAAAGTCAGGACTTGAAGGAGCCACGAGTCCAACCCATCCATTTTACAAATGAGGAAAAGGAGGCCCAGAGAGAGAAGCAAAAATCATCTTTTGCATTTGAACAAATGCCTCCTTTGCATTTCAAATGGGCTTTTAGCAACCTACCTGCACACATAGTGTTCTTCCCCTCCGTTTCACAGATGAGGGGGCTGAGGCCCGGAGGGGTCACAGGACTGGTGAAGGTCACCCAGGAGCTGACAGAGCCAGGACTCAAACTCAGGCTGCTCTGATGTCACATCTAACAGCCTCAGGTGAGTTTTCCCGCCTTTGGTTCTGACTTTTCTCAGACACAGAAAGAAAAACTGGCAGCTGATGTCAAAAATATACGTAGCTGGTCTGATTGACAATATAAGCTCTATGATGCACAAACACGGAATGATTCTGTTTTCCTCAGTAACTGCTATCAGCTCTGCTCTGCAAGCCCCAACCCCACCAGCTGGTGGTTGAGGGAGAAGAGGGAGAGATGAAAGAAAATAAACTTGCCAAATAATAGTATCTTCATCCTTTTGGACAATTCTCCTGGCCACATTTATATTTACAGCTGTCACTTTGTAATTATGACCAAGTGTCATTGTCCAGTTCAGAGCCACCTCCTGCCTAGCTTCCATGAGCTCCAGCAGCAGGGATGGGAGCGTCCTGCCGGCGAGGGGCTGACTGCCCCCGAGTAGGGGACTGGGTGCCGCCTTCAGGGTGCGGCCCCCTGTCTCCCTCCGGCCACTGGTGTCCTCAGCCCACCCGGCCTCTAGCACTGGAGGAAGCCAGCTGCCGGCCCCTTGTGCGACAACATAACCCGCTCTACAACTTCTGACACTGGGGACCTCCCAGGGCCTCGCTGCTTCCTCTCACTCCTGGCAAGTTTAGAGAGAGGAACACGGCTGTCTCCACCCAGCACACTCTGTTCTTCTCTTTAGACAGAAAAGGAGTCAGAGGGCACTCTAAACGGCCCTCTCTTAGCAATCCCTGGAGTAGATGTTGTGGTGGAAACCACTCACTCTCCACCAAAATTCAACCTCCCCTGGCAAAACGTGGCCAGGCCCAAGGTGACCGTCCAGACCAAAAGTCTAACCCACCAGCCAGATCTGACCACTGCCTATTTTTGAATGGCCTGTGAGCTAAGAATGGCTTTTACATTTCAAAATGATTGAAAAAAATAAAAATATTCACGACACATGAAAATTATCTGAAATTCAAATTTCAGTGTCCATGAATAAAGTTTTATTGAGACAGCCGTACCCATTCATTTACATATTGTCTACGGCTGCTTTCGAGATACAAGGGTAGAGTCGGGTGCTTACAACACAGCATATGGCTCACAAAACCAAAATTATTTCCTATCTGACCCTTTATGACCCCAGATCAAAACCAGCTGTTCCAGCCTTCCTTGCAGCTAAGTGGGGCCACGTGCTCAGTTCGCACCACGGGAAATGGAGGAAAAGTGACATGAGAGCAGGTGTCCCCCACCCTCCGAGCTTTCTTCTGGCTCTAACCAGAGCCAGGCATGGCAGCTCCCAGCTCTAACCACTGAGACCACAACAAGGCTCACAGGGGTGGTGGGGCAATGGTTCGGATGACCCCAGTCCCTGAATGGCTATGAGGCTCAGCTGCCCTGCCAGCCTGGGCCATTCACCTGGAACTGTGAGATGAGAAAGAAAAACACCTCAGTCCTCTTGATGCCACGGCATCATCATGATACAGCAGCCTGCCCTTATCCTGACTATTACAGATGTTTGTCTCCAACTGGACACCATCTCCCAGAGGCCTTTCCTTACAGACCCCTGTCATGTTCTTTTAGGACGTTGTTCTTATGCAGGAGGCCAGCTTAACAGATGGGGGTTGAGCCCCACCTGACATCAGCAGTGCCCTATAGACCTGATAAGAGAATTGTTCATGCTAGAGTTCTGTTTGTGAGGAGGAGAGGGGCACTAGCTCAGAGAGAGTCCATATAAGGAGAGTTCAGTCCAAAGTGGGTCCTTGTCAGAATCCTGAAACAGAAGGCCAGCAACAGCCAGGCTTCATGGGAACCAGGACTGTCAGGCTGTCAGGGACTGAGGCACCCCTCCATAACTAGTGGTCTCTCCCGTGGCATCCATGCACCTTTCCGTCCTCCTTCTTGGTTGGCCAGTTCCCTGTGGCCACTCGTGGCCGATGATTATCATGGGTCTCCAGCTCTTCCCACTCCCAGGCTCATCCTCTTTCAGGTAGGAGTCAGACTGGCCCAGCTCATGCTTTTGAGCCAGACCACCCAAAACAGATAGTGTGGGGCAGCCTCTGCTTCAAGTGCCCACCCCAGATTAATCAGCTGAGGACGGGAGAATGCAAACACAGCTGCTACCCACATGGCATGCACGTGGTGGGGGGGGGGGGGAGGGCAGGGGTTTCCCTTAGCCAGGAAATCGACCTCTCTAAGAGGCTGATGAGTTCTGGGGCTAGAATACTGGGTTCAGCAACACCTCCTTTTTTGTGTGACCACAGGCAAGTTCAGTACATTCATTTCCACTTCTATGAAATAGGAATCAATAAAAACACCTACCTCATAGGGTTGTCAAGAGGACAAAATGAATTAATCCATGTAAAGCACTCAGAACAGTACCTTCTGACATGCCAGGAGCTTACAGGGAAGGTTAGTGATTCAAATTATTATTATCATTATCTCTAAAACAAGAGGGAAATAATAAATCAAGGCTCTCTATTCTTTGCTGTAAAACATCTCAGTGTGTGCTCAGTGAGTAATACAAGTCAGCTTCAGAAAAGCACAGTGACTGAGCCACAGATATACCTTCCTAAGGAGCACAGGGTACAATGGCCACCATCCACTGAGGACTCACTCTGTGCTCAAGCTATGCTCAGCTCTCTACACACATGATCTAACACACTTGATCCAGCAAGAATGAAGTTCCAAAAGGGTCAATAAGTCATCCAAATTCACACACTTTAATCTTAATCAAGCTGGGTGCTCGTCCCAACTCTTGCCTCCCTGCCCCTGTGTGACCTTGAGAATGAGGCCCTGCCCCTCTCCCAGCCCCAGTAGACAAATGTGGTAGACCAGATGACTCTAAAGCCCTCCTGACTCTGGTCCCACTCTGGTAATTTTGTAGTTTCTATTGTGTTCTTGGGAGGCAAGTCCTGAACACAGGCCACCCTGTGACTGACATCCCACTCTAGGACCATGGTGTTTTACTTCCCCATTTATTGTATGCCTAAAAGTCATGGAAAAAAAATAAAACTATTATCCTCAAAACCCCATAGGTCTCTTAATGACTACTCCACTAATTAGTAGCAGCTGTTAATGAAGTGTGCAGGTACAAGCCTAGCCTCGTCAATTAATCCATACATGCTCCTGGGCTGCAGTAATATTTAAAGGGAAAATCAATACCTGGCAGCTGGACCTGGGGAGGTCAGTCCGGGTGGGCAAGGAAGGTGTAGCATTTCAAGGAATTTGTAACTAAAATAAGCTTATGCCTGAAGCACAGTGCAGGGGAGCAGAAACCAGGACAGCCCTTCAGGGGCACAGGGATCCAGGCATGCCTGCGGTGTTGGCACAGCAGGGGCTGGGTAGGGAGGGTGAACAGGCACCTGCTCCTTCCATGGGCGGGCGGAGAACTCCGTGCAAGGCCGGCAGGGGTGCTCCTTCTCCCATTCATCCTATCGCAAAATCCACTTATTCCAGTGGGGTCTGGAGGCTGAGGGGCTTCCCATTACCTCCTCTTGGAGATGTAGAGATCAAGGCTCCTGGTGAGACACTGGCTAGTCCAAGGTTGCAAAAAAGTAAGGGTAACAATTGCTTTTCCAGCCTATGCTGTGCCAAACAGCTGACATGCATCATCTCATTTAATCCTTACACTAGCCTGATGAGATAAGAACCACTATTCCCCCATTCTGGACATGGAAATACTGCAGCTCTGAGAAGTTAAAACCCTTGCTTAACAAAGCTGGTCATTGACAAGGCTGGTACTCACACCCATGCGGCCTGACTTCAGAGTTCATACGCTTAGCACACACAGGTTCCTAAACAGTGATGAGCCATCAGTCCTGTAGAACAAGATCCAAACTCCGTTGTGTGATTTACAGCATCTTAAATCCTGGCCCCTATATCAGTTTCCTACTGCTGTTATAATAAAGTACCACAAACTTACTGACTTAACACAACATAAATCCACTATCTTGCAGTTCCAAAGGTCAAAAGTCTGACATGGTTTTCATTGGGCTAAAATCAAGGTGTTGGTGGGCTGCATTCCTTCTGGAAGCTCTAGGGGAGAATCTGTTCCCTTGCCTTCCTCGGCATCTGGAGGCGGCCTGCATTCCTCAGTCCGTGGCCCTTCCTTGGTCCTGAAGCCAGCAATCCAACCACTGTTTCCAACATCACACCTCCCTCCCTGACTCTCTTCTTCTGCCTCCCTTTCACAGAGACCCTACGCTTACATGGGGCCCACTCAGATAATCCAAGATAATTTCCTGGATAACCAAGGATAATCCGGTGCCTTGTGCCATGTGACATAACACACTCACAGGTTCTGGAGAGTAGGATATGGGCGTCTGTCGGGAGATATTAGTCTGCCTACCACACCCTTTTGCTTTCTAGATGTTCCACCCTCATCAAACACCTGTATCGGTCAGCATCCAGTCAGAAAAACAAGAGCACTCTCAGTATTTCAAACAGAGGGAATTTAATAAATATAGAGAATTAGTTACACCAGTGATGAAAAAGCTGAGAAGCCAAACAGGGGCTGTGAAAGCAACCTAGAAATTAGCAAGGACACAAGGAGCTTTTCTAACCTTCCCCACTCCACTCACGGATACACACAGTCAAGGTCAATGGCCCCTACCTCTGAGCTCCAGTGACTAAGGGCCAAAGACATGGCTGGGGTCCCTGAGCCTCACTAGAGCCCACGGCACGTCCCCAGCACTGAGCCCAGGGCATTGCACAGAACAGGTGCTCAGAGAAAGGTCACCTGCCAGGGTTCCTTCCTCCACACCAAAGGCGAGGACACAGCCCTAACCCAGGGCTCCCAGAAGAGGTCATGATGCAGGTGAGGCAGGTGGATAAAATGCAGCCAATCAACAGCTGACGATAAACCACCAAAACCAGTGTGCATGTTAAGTGCACTTGGCTGCCAATCACAGGCTTCGGCAACACAGGTCTTACCTATTCGGAGAAAACAGTGAGGGGCAGACAGATGACCCCCATCGGGGAAGAGACTGGGTACGTGCTCAGGAAGCTCTAGCAGGAATCTGTGGTCCACAGGCTGCTGCTGGTGGGAAGTACTGAACTTGCTTCTAGCTAAGCTATGGAGTCTGGCTTCTTACCATGTGAGAGGCATGGGGAGATGCCTTGATTATAATCTTGGGTTAGTAACCTTTCCCTGATTGGACATTATTCCACAGCTCCTCTTCTCCAGCTGCTCATCCTGAGATGTCTGAGAAACAGGAAGGGAGGACATTGGAAAAACATATCAGGAAGGAAGGGAAGAGAAGGAGAAGGGAAAGGGGTGGGGGAAGAAGCCCAGGAAGCAGTCCTTCTCAAGTGACCCAGGTCTCAAGCCGGAGTGAGACATGGAATGTACAATATGTAATTTTACCTCACAAACACCCAGCGGTGTGACACATCCCCCTCCCCAGCTCCCAGATGTGGTCTAGCTCCAGGGGTCCCTATCCCAGTGAGTGACATCACTGGCCTCCTGCCACTTCCCAGCAGGCTATACACCCTGGGGCAGTTTGGGGGAGGGGGTCCTAGACTGGCTTCTTCTGCTAGGCCTCCTCCTTGCCCACCCATCTGTCAGTCACCAGGTCCTGGCCAGTCTACCTGTCCCCTGTCCTTGTCCTTGCCCTCAATGCCAGTCTGGATCAGGCTCCTACCATTCCCTCTCCTTTCTTCATTCCACAGCCTCCTAGCCCCTGCCTCTAGCCTCATCCCCTACTCTGTTCTTTACACTGCTGCCAGGACTCACTTTCCTGAAACAGATCTGGTCAAGTCACTCCCTTACCTAAAGCCATCAGCGACTTTTGCCACCATGGCCAGGGGATTCAAGACCTTCACAGGCTGGCCCTCACCTCCTTCACCAGCCCCTTCTCCTGCCACCTCCTTCCCTTCTCCCTCTTAGCACCTTCCAGGAACCTACCTATAGGTATACACACACACATACATACAACACACACACACACACACATACACACACACCCATTTACACTTGGTCTCTGTGTCTGGAATTTTCCCCGCTCCCACCCTGTGAATAAGCTCATAGACTCAGGAATCTTTACAATCCTGTTCTAAATCTTGAGTCTTTGGAATTATATTCAGGATTCACCTTGCATCTGAAGACTCCCCTGTGCCATCCCCACCCTAACCCCACCCCCCCGCTGCCCCTGTCCTGCTTCTCCATCTGGCCTATACCTGGTCCTGGCCAGGTATGCCTCCCCAACCAGAGCCCACCTCCAGGGCTAGCATGGGGCTAACCTGGCATTTAGGGGGAAAGGTGGGCAAGGCAGTCCACTGAGAGTACCCCCAGACGTGCTGGGGGTAGGAATCAGGCTAATGCCAATTCATAACCACTGACGTTCTGCTACATTTTCTATCAGGACCCTCCCTCCTTTGAATATCCCTGGCCCATGGGGACCTGAATAACAGAGAAGACAGAAACCAGTCTGGCTGCCTGTTGAAGATTAGGAAATACTGTTGACGTCATGACACCTACCAACACCACGGGAAAAGGATGCGTCCCTTCTCAATGCTATTTTGAAGGATTTCATTCAAATCAAGGCTGCCAGTAAGTCAAAAACCCATTCTCCCTTTGTGGTGTTCTACCACTGCCATCCAGCTCAGCCCTGCCGTCACCGTAACCATCAGTCCCCCGGGACAAGCCATGACGATCTGGAGAGGTGAAAGGCGTCAGCCTGCTGGTGTAGCCCTTTGCATGACTTCAGGATTGTTTTATCATCTCCTTGGGAGCTTGGAGAGGCATCCTATAATGTTTACCACTCACCTGTGAGCATTGCAAGGGTTGGGGCAATTACTCAGCATCTTGTCGTATGAACGTGCCCTATGACAAATGGTCAAAGAACCATCAACCCGACTGCCATTCACCCACTGATTCCTCAAACGCACCCTGAAAGCCGGGTTAGAGCAGTCCTCTGAGGGCTGGGGGTAGGGCAGCAAATCAAACACCGAGGTCACTGCCCTCACAGAGCTAAGACTCTAGCACGGGGAACTGCAGACAAACTAGTCCACGTGTGGCATGCGAGCCAGACAGAAGTGCTATGGAGAACCACAGGCCAAAGAGGTGGCGGTGGGAAGGCTGGGGTTGGGGCGGTTTACTAGTTTGAGAGAAGAAACACAGGGCAAATGATTCTAAGACCAAGCAAATGGCAGTGTTCCACCAGCTTACGAGCTAAGGAAAAAGAAAATAATAGAGAACAGAAACCTGGACTAGTTGAGTCCAGGGTCTAGTACTGGAGAATAAAGGGAAGGGAAATACTATCCAAGACAGCTGTTCTGTGAGTGGGGAGCCTAGGACAGCTCCCCCTGATGCCAACTCGCACAGTGAGTGGTCTGAGCGCCCCTCCCCCAGGGCCTGTACAAAAGCACCATCTTGCAGAGCGTGCTCGCCTTCTCACACCTCACCACATGGGCTTCTCTCTTCTCCCCGTCCCTCTCACACTCTGTGCCTCCATGCAGTAATTCAAGCTGCTCCCTGCCCCTGCGATGACCTTCCTCCCTCTCCTCCCAATGACGACCCACTCCAGACTCAACTCCGTGCCATCCCATGAAACTGCTTCCGGTCACACCCCTCGGTCCTCTGCATCCCCCAACGGTGGGCCACTGGCCCCTACTCTGTATCAAAGGTATTTCTGGCCATGCATCTGGCTGACCCACCCCAGATCTGCAGCACTTAAGGACAGTGGCAGTTTCTGAATGGCCTCAGTGTCGTCCATGATGCCTGGCACATTGCTGTGCACGCTGAGGATGGAGAAGGGGATGGCATGGGGTGACGGCCACTCCGAGGCAGGAACACCTTCTCAGGGCACCCTCCCACTGCCAACAAAGGCAGGCAGAGCACACAGACTCATCCAAGGGGCCAGAGCTCTTTGCCCAGGTCGCATGTGAGTAAGAGGCTAAGCCCCATATAACCACAGTCTCCATTCCACTCTCCCACGCTGCCTGATCACAGGAGGCACCCAATAAATATGTGAGGAGCACAAGAGTGTCTGAACAAAGGAACATACACACTGTCCCCTGTCAGTCCCAGACGCCTCCTCTGCCTCCCACTAGATACACAAATCAGGCTGGGCACTGAGCCACCAGGGAGAGAAGCTCTTCTGGGGTCTTCAGCAGCAACATGTCTTGGGGGAGGGACTTTATCCACCTACTGATCTGGCTTCTTCACTCAGTTTTCTAGAGAACTTTCTAGACCCTTCCTCTAACATTGGAAATGTTGGAGCCCAGAGTTTTTTTTTTAATTTTTTTATTAGTTTCAGGGTAGAATTTAGTGATTAATCAGTTGCATATAACACCCAGTGCTCATTACATCACGTGCCCTGCTGAATGCCCATCACCCAGTTACCCCATCCCCCTACCCCCTCCCCTCCAGCAACCCTCTGTTTCCTACAGTTCAGCATCTCTTATGGTTTGCCTCCCTCTCAATTTCCATCTTACTTTTCCTTCCTTTCCCCTATGTTCATCTGTTTTGTTTCTTAAAGTCCATATATGAGTGAAATCATATGATATTTGTCTTTTTTTGATGTATTTCGCTTAGCATAATACTCTCTAGTTCCAGCCACATTGTTGCAAATGACAAGATTTCATTTTTTTGATGGCTGAGTAATAGTCCATTGTCTATATATACCACATCTTCTTTATCCATTCATCTGTCAGTGGACATCTGGGTGGAGCCCAGTTTTTATGAGGTTCTAAGCTTCTACTCCCTGATAGCCTGGAATCAGCAAGTATCAGACTCAAAAGCCCTTCTAGGTCTAATGGGCCGGCCCTCTGCTCTCACAGAGGGGAAGGGACTCAGTCCCAAACACACAGCTAGCAAGCAGCAGGCTGGACCGGGGCCACCCAGCGCTCTTTCAGCTGCTCCTAGGTATAGCTTCCCCCTTTCACTTTCAACACTGCTGGGCATGTACTTAACTAGCTGTGGTGAGGTAAACTAGAACTTCTTCCTGACCCTGTCCCATGGCCAGGAGAAACATGGGCTTGTCTGCCGATTACAGAGAAAGTACAGACATAGGACCATTCACTTGCCAGTTAATGCGAGTGAGCTGTTGTGACACAGCCCAGGACAAGCAGGTGGGGATGCTCCCTGAGCATAATCAGACGGGGGTCTTCATCTCACAAGAAACGGGGTCACACTCATGTTAATAGGAGACACACACATTTCTCACCTATCTGAAGGGGGGCTTGGGAAGGGAATTAATTCTCACAGTGGTGAGGCGTGCTTGATTGCTGCTGCTTTAGAAGCAATCAGCCCCAGCCTAGAGTGAGAGCCTCCCTGCTCCTCCCCTCTCTCCTCTTCTGGTGCTCCCCACCTCAGCCCTCCTCAGAGCAGGGCCCCACCCTCCCTGTGCAGAGCCAGCAGAAAATGGGCAGAGATGAAAGCCACCGACAGTCAGAGTCAGGAGATGGAAGAGACAACAGAATTTGCAAGACATGGGAGGAAGGAGTGATGTGGAGCCCATCCAAAGATGGAGGGGGCATCTACACGCATGTGCAGGTCAGAGCAAGGTGCCTAAGTCAGCGCAGGAGGCCTGACTCTACCCTCTCCTGCACCCTCCTTCCCTGGGACCTTTTGGTACAGAGCCAATTAAACTGCTATCACGGTCAGAAGTCATCCTTTACTAGGGGATGCTGGCCAAGGTCAAATTTGGGACAGGTAGAGGTGACTTTTCATTCCCACTGTTCCCTGGCGGGCACTGAAGACCCTCACGGTGATTTCTGAGTGGTGGCAGGTGCTTCCTACGGACAACTGGGAATAATACCCACCCCACCCCCAGCCCAACAGCGCTAGTTTGCTGTAGGACTAGTGGATCTAGGTGAAGCCTCTCTCGTGTTGGGTGCAACGCAACCTTGGAGGAAAGAAAGGTTATGAGAACCTACCAGCTCCTCCACCACGGACAGAGGCAGATGCCACACTGTGCCCCAGCCCTGCAGAGACTCACAAAGAGGGCAACGGAGGGGGCAGGGCACAGGGGCTTGCTCTCCTGTGCTAATTGCCAAGTGCTGGATCAAGGAACTTGATCTCCAGGGGCGCCTGGGTGGCTCAGCTGGTTAGGCATCTGCCTTCAGCTCAGGTCATGATCTTGGGGTCCTGGAATTGAGCCCTGCTTTGGGGTCCTGGAATCGAGCCCTGCATTGGGCTCCCCGCTCAGCAGAAAGTCTGCTTCTCCCTCTCCTTCTGCCCCTCCCCCCGCTCATGTGTGCACACACTCTCTCTCTCTCTCAAATAAATAAATAAAATCTTTTTTTTTTTAAAAAAAGGAGGGGTGGGGGACCTGATCTCCAGGGTCAGCTGCCACACTTACCCAGGCCCTCCCGATCCAAAGAGCTCATGAGTACAATAAGTCCAGTACAACCGGACCTCCCTTACAATGGCCTGTCTCAACTCCATTCAGGCCAGAAACCCCAGACTCAGTGGCTCCTTCCTCTTGCTCATCACCCCCCTCCCACGACCCCCTGGATAACAACAGCATTCATTTGCTATCAGGAACCTACTGGGCACTGTTCTAAGCACTGGAGATTGGAGCATGAAGCGGCCATGGCCCCATCCCCGGGTGCTCACGGCCCCGAGGGGTCCCAACACGGAACCTGCCAGTGACCTCACAGCTGGAGAACGCTCTAATGGAGGGCACGCAGAGCACTGCAGGAGCACAGGAGAGGGCCAGAGCGTTCATCAGGTGGAGGTGAAGGAAGGGAGAAGCGTCTCCAGGCAGTGGAGAGGGCATCGGGCAGATCCTAACAGTTGGCGGAACTGAAGGTTCGGGGTGCCAGCTGGTTAGCTTTTGGGCTCAGGAGCACCAGGGGACAGGACGTGGCCAGAGCTCATCCAGCCTCCTAAGCAACTTTCAAGAGCTTGGACTTGATCCCAAGAGCAGCACAGAGCCTTCCAAGGCGGTGACCTAATCCAATGTGTGACTGAGGAATGTTCTCTGGTGAGAGGTAGATGGGAGACGAAGGGGGCCATCCAGGAGGCCAGTTCCCAAGGCTGTTGTGGAGACAGGGAAGGGGGCACTGAAGGGACAATGGTGAAGGGGCCCTTAGGCGTCCATCCAGGAGGCCAGTTCCCAAGGCTGTTGTGGAGACAGGGAAGGGGGCACTGAAGGGACAATGGTGAAGGGGCCCTTAGGAGGGAAAACGTGTGTATACATTATAGCACATGGCGATGAGGAGCCACGGGGAACAGCAGACAGCGGGAGTCAAGGACACCTGCTGAGAACTGCTGAGCTCTTACTGTGTGCCAGTCACTGTGATAAGGACTAGCTTCGACATCTCATTTAATTCTGCCACAACTCTGTGAAACAGATATTGCCCTGACCACGATTCTACACATGGCAGAAACTGAGGCTCAGAGAGTCTACTCTCTCTGACTTACCCCAAGTCAATGAGCTAGCAAGTAAGAGGAGCAGAATGACTCAAAGTTTCTGGGCACCCGGGTGGGTGTGGGAGCCACTGCCTTGAGAAGCAAGCCGGCAGAGGAACAGAGCTGAAGAGGCAGAGAAGGGATCAGTGGAGGGCATGTAGTTTGAGGACCTGGAGGACATCAAGCGGGCAATATCAATCTGGTGCGCCGCAGATCGTGTGGGTCTGAAGCTCAAGGGTCTAAGGTATGGATTCGGGAGACTCTGTGTTTAGAGACCAGAAGCCACAGGCATGGAGAAAGAGATCCTCCGTGGCACGTGCATAGAAGAAAAACCATGGAGGCCAAGGACGGAGCTCTGGGAAACAGCAGCATGCCAGAGGTGGGCCTAGCAGGACTGGGGAGGAAAGTAGGAGACAAAGCAGGCCACCGCCACCTTGACTGGGGAAGAAAGAAAGATGACCCGGTCAAATCCCCTCCTAATCACACTAGTGACAGAGACCCTGGCAACACACTAATGATTCTGGCTAGCAGAAGAGTTCTTATCTATGGAATGCTTTTAGCACAATGTACCCTATCTGTCTAGGACTACTTATGGTAAACAAACCTGGACCCTGTGGATTTATGGGATATGACTCCCTGGGGAATGCTGTGCAAGCCAGGTAACTAGCAGAGAATAAAATGGAGATAGGTCATGGCCAAACCGCTCCCTTTTTAGCAAAGGATGCCTTGCATACATCACGTAGAGACCTCTTTTGACAAATCCAAGCCAGAGCACTTCCTAATGTGGCAAGAAAGGTCCGGGGGAGCAGTACTGGTGGTTCCAGACCTCATGCTTTACCTGTGCCTTACAATTATTTGTATCCTTGCAATTATTAGTAAAGCTTAAAACTAGGTAAGGTCTCTGATTCTTACGAACCTGATCTGACAATCTGCCCCTTCGTATTTTATCTCCAAGACAGAAGCTTACTAACCTTTGTCATGATCTTTTGAATTTTCTGGGATGGAGCCAGGCTTGAGAAGTGGCTACTTCATCTTGCTGATGAGTGAGTATCTAGAGACAAGAGAGGGGCCATGAAAGGCTTTGTGTGCTGGCCTAAGATTTTGTCTAAACAGAAGCAAGAGGACAACAGGCCTGAATATAGGGGAGTGACAAGGTTAGACCGAAGCCCTGAAGAAGCTCCTAGGTGACTGTGTGGAAACCAAATGGTAGAAAGCAAGCTTGGAGGCAGAGAACCCAAGTAGGGGCTCATCTGGGAAAAAATCATGGAGCCCTGGACAGCACAGTGGCAGAGGGAATGAAGAGCAACTGGAGAATCTGAGACCTATTTAGGAGTTAAGAATATATAGAACTTGGAAACTGATTGGGTCTTTGATGGGCATCAGTGAGAAAAGAGGGGATCAAAGCTTCTCACCTGGATAACCAGGTGGGTAATGGTGCCAGTGACAGGGAAGGGGAACATGGGGACAGGCAGGCATGGAGAAGATGAGAGGTTCTGCTTTGAACATTTCAAGTGTCTCTGGCACATCCTCATGGAGCTGTCTTGTAGGCAGAAGGATATGTGCTTCTGAGGCTCAAAAGCAAGGACTGGGCTAGATAGAAGTGGCCTCTAGGTGACAGCTGATGCCTTGAGCCAGGTGAGATTTCAAAAGAAAGTGAACAGTGAGGAGTGAAAAGGCCCAAGCCAAGGACCACTGATGATTACGGCAAGATTTCACAAAATGTGCTCGATAGACCATGTGCATCAGATGCCCAAGAGGACTGGTAAAATGCAGATTCCTGAGAAAACCACCAAGTCAAAATGTACAGGGTGTGGGCCCAAGAATCTGATCTGCATTTTTAACAACTCCTCCCCCACCACTGATTTCTAGGCGCCATGAAGTTTGGAAATCACAGAGGTGAGGAACAGATAGAGGGAGAATATTGCCAAAGGAGTCAGAGAAGGAAGAGAAGAGAGAAGAAGAAAATAGGATAATTTAGCATCCTGAAAACCAAGGGAAGAGGTTTTGCAGAAGGGAACTGGTGAGTGTGTCAAATGTTTCTGCAAGTGGGAGTAAAATAAGGCCTGAGAACTGTCCCTCGGATCTGGTAATACGGAGGCCACGGGTGACTTTGTCCAGAGCACTCTCGGAAGAGTATGGGGGCAGTAGCCCTTTTTTTTTTTTTTTTTAAAGATTTTATGTATTCATTTGCGAGAGAGACAGAAAGAGAACAAGCAGGGGGAGAGGCAGAGGGAGAGGGAGAAGCAGACTCCCTGCTGAGCAAGGAGCCCGATGCGGGACTCGATCCCAGGACCCTGGGATCATGACCTGAGCCGAAGGCAGACGCTTAACCATCTGAGCCACCCAGGCGCCCGGGGGCAGTAGCCCTTTTGAAATGGACTGTGGGGTACATGTGAGGTGACGAAAGAGGGAGGGAGAGTGAAGACCATCCTCTCAAATCCGGCTGCAAACAGAGGTGAGGAACTCGGGGCGGGGGGTGCAGAGGGAGTGGAAGGAAAGCTCTCCATTTAAAGATGAAGAAGATACAAACATAACTAAATGCTGATGGGACTCCTTAGTAAAGGGAAGGCATGAAGATAGAGCCAAGAGAGGCCCTTAAGACAGCAGCAAGTGATGGCATGAGCCTTGCTCCAATAGAGCCCTGGAGAACAAGACGGGATGGCAGATGATGTCTTTAAATTTGGAATTGTGGTGGCAAGAGACTGGCATTCCCATCTGACGTCTTCTGTTTTTTCTGCAAAGCAGGACATGAGGTCAAGTGCAGAGAGAATGAGGTGGAGGTGATAGCAGAGATTTGTTGCAAAGGGGATAAAGCAAGGGAAATGAGCTCATGCTAATGATGTCCACTGTTCCAATGGTCAATATGCCTTGGCTCAAAATGTATCACAGAGTTGTGATGATTTCGTCCAGGTCAACAGAGCCTGGCCAGAAAAATGTCCTATCTCTCTACAGTCACCACACTTACGCTCTTCTAAGTCACATAAAGCAAGAGAGCCAGCAGTGAGTAGATCTTTGCTTCTCCAAGTGGCTCCTCAGAGCAGCAGGATGAGGACAACCACTCCTGATCTGCAGTCTCGGGGAGGGACCAGAGGAAGACTCGCCCACCTCTCTGGAGCACAGGAGTGGGGGCTGCTGCTTCCGGGCTCAGTCCTAGTCATTCAGAAATGCTTTGGGAGACAGCTCACAACCTCCCTAGTCCTAAAAAGCCACATCCCTGCAAACGGGGGTCATCTCAGCCAAACCCTGCCATATGGAGGGTCATGATAACACATCTACCCTGAGTTGTGCTCACCCGGGAGGAGCAAAGCCCAGATGAGACAAGACCCAACTGTGGGTCCAGAGGTGGAAGAATCAGAGGGATTATAACTGCTGGTACATCTTTTTCCTTTGTGTTCACAACTTCCAAATAAAGAGGCCGTTTTTCCTTCTTGAGTGTCTGATGTCTCATATTCAATGCCATCAAGACCTGCAGGGGGTCTCACAGGAATTAAAATGGGCTCCGTGCAAATTACTCAAGTGAACCCTGAAGCCAATCAGCAGTACCCAGTGTAGAGGTTCAACAGAGGCAGGAAAGGAGGCTGGCTGGCAGCTTGGCGGTGCAGTCCCTGTGTCCTGGCAGTGGGTCTCCCCTTGCTCGGCCTCAGTGCCTCCCGAGGAGTTGTGTAATGGGAGGGCCTGCCCCCACCCCGACCTCATCCATCAGAATCTGTGGGGTAGGCCCACCAGCGACACCGATACCGTCTCAACCTTGAGAGCCCTGGGCCAGGGCCTGACCCAGCCCTGCAAACCAGAATGCAGAGTCATTGGTACCCAGACTTTGACAGGCTCCAGGATGCTGACTCATAGCTCACAAGCTTGATGACCCAAACCCAAATCCCAGCATAGTCACTGCAGAAGGTTCAGCTGTCTGACCAACACATTCTCTTCTGAGTGGCTCGTGTTACAGGAAGTCCAAGCACTAGAGCACTGCTAGGGGAACCGGTAAGGTCAGGCTGGGACGTGTCCTTCTTCGTGACAGACAGAGGCCTGCCAGGTGGGCCAGAGGCCTGGGCCAGCCATTCAGGGCCCTGGCGGCGTGTGCCTATGGGCTACCCCATTTCCTCTGTTCCTATTAAGGGCTGACAAGACTCCCTTCTGTTGCGTTCAGACTTCACGTACGTTCAGCCAGTGATTTCTAAGTTATCTTGACCCCCTCACTCTTGAAGGTGACTTTGTGTCTTTGTTCTGCTCCATTTTATGGGTTATTGTCTTTGTTGAATGCTCAGAGGGCCAGTGAATCCCCATCACATTCAAATCCTTGGGGGCACTTCATAGTTTTAGGGTACTGCCTCATCCCCATTCACACGTAAGGGAACTGAGGCCACCCAGGTGAGGTGTCAGGTCCAGGGCCATGTGGCTTCCTCCTGCAAAAGGCTGAGGTCTATGCCAAGTAAGTGAGGATGGGAAAGCAAGAACAGGCGGGGGGGGGGGGGAGGGCGCATATTAAGGAGAGCAATGAGGTAAGGCCTCTAGCTTGGAGAGTGGGTAGGTGGAATGATACTAAGGAGACTGGGATGGCATGAGAATGTTTGGGTGACTGGGTAGAGGAGGAGAGCCATGCTACCCCTCAACCAGCCAGACAATCAACACATTTACTGAGGACCATGCTGGGTGCTACAAGAGGGGCAAAGACAGGAGTGGACCTGGGCCATGACAGAGCCTTCAGAACACAGAAGGCCAATGCTTAACCCTGGTGTGATGAACTATTTTGCACTGTTCCTGGTGAGCACTAATCTGAGCTCTTCTTTCAAGACAGTAAGGAGCTCCCAGGGGACTAGGTAGTCTGCCTGCAGCTTAGGCGTCCCTGCTGAGGGACCCGCCCTGCCACTATCAAGGAAACTATCAATCAAAACTCTCTACTGTCAGCTTAAACTGGCTTACTCCAAAAAAGGAACGGGAGACTCATATGGCAGAAGACTACAAGTAGGTCTTCTGGCTTCGGGCCCAGCTAGATCCACACCCTCTGGAGCCAGTGTTTGCTCTCTTGCTCTCTGGTTCTTTCTCTGTTCTGTCTCCCTGCTTTGTTTCCCTCTGTGCTGCAGTCATGCTCAGGCACACTCTCCCGACTTGCGGGACTCCAAAAGCTCCAGGTTGATAACATCACAACCTCAAATCCAGAAAGAGATTTCTCTCCTTTTCACCACCCCACACAGGTGCCAACATTGGGCTAACTTTGCCCACTCACCCATTCCCTGGACCAATTACTGTGCTGGGGGAGTGTGATGCACGGATTGGCCAGGTCTGGGTCACACGCCCACTCTGGAGTCATCACACATGATCCATAAGGACTCAGAGTGGGGAGAGAGTGGATTCTCAAAGAAAAGGAAGTCCTATTGCCAGAAGGAAGAGAGGCATATTGGGCAGACCACCGATGCCTACTACTGTAATAAGCAAAGCTCCCTGTCTGGGTCCAAGGCCAGAGCAGTGATAACCAGAGGCCTCTGGGTCCAGGGCTACATCCTAAGAGCATTAGCCCATTCTCCTCTCTAGGGCTGAAACAGCTCTGCTAGCACCCACAGAGTGCAGTCTCCCCGCTGCCACCCCAGCAGAACAGACCCCAAAGGTTTTAGGGTGTCTGCTGGGGGAGAAAACATGGAAAGACAGAGACGGGACAGAACCACTCCCAGGGTTCTTGGTCTTACTAAAAACTACAGCAAGAAGGAGCTGAGTTTGCCAGAACATGGTCAGTACCAGAAGGATGCACAGGTGGGTGTCACCTGGGGCAAAGGAGAAAGGGAGGTTGTAGTAAAGTGGGTCTGGAAGAGAACAGGACACATCTGCAAGGCGAAGGAGAGGCTTTGAGGGAGGCCAGAGGAATGAGGCTGTCATGGGTGTGGCCCCCTTCAGAAGGATGAAAATAGAAAACCGTTTAGAGATCTTGCTGCCTCCAGGCAGGGAAGCAAGGGTCTCAGGTTTAGCACCTGGACTTTTAATCACCTCCCCTCCTGGCTAGTTAAGAGCAAAGACTGACAGCTAGAAAAAGTCACATTAGTACCGTGGCAGCCTCAGACTGCCCTTTAGGGAACCGTGGGCCCTCCTCCAGGAAGCCTGCCCTGCATACACACCCTCCCACAGCCCTGGGGATCGCCTCTCTCCCCTCAGTTCCCAAGCCTGCCCTATCTCACCTGTTGCTTCCATGAGCCACTTCATGTTGGAGGGTCTTGTCTCCTTGACTGCATCTTAGACCAGTTCACAACACAGCACAGGTCAGAATCACCTAGGGTGCTGACCCCTGTCCATCCCTGGACATTCTGATTTGGTAGTCTGGGCTGGGTCTCAGGCATCTGTAGGCTCAGTAGGCTCCTTGGGGAATTCTGAAGGTGAGGCAAGTCGAAGAACCACCGTCAGATTCCACACGTGGATTGCTAGGAGGGACCTTCTCCCCTATGAAGTGTGAGCAGTCAGCATGCTCAGGGGTTAGCGCACTGTGGCCCAAAGGCCCAATCCAGCTCTGCTGCTTGTTCTTGTAAATAAAGCTTTATTTCATTTACATATGGGCCTCGGCGGCTCTCAAGGTTCATCATGGCGGAGTCGAGCAGTTGTGGCGGAAACCTTACGGCCTGGAGAGTCAAAAACAGTTCCTATCTGGTCTTTTCCACATAGAGTGTGCCAGCCCTGGAATCAGGGGACAATCTCTGAGGCCCAAAAATATGTCTCTTGGTGGAAGATTTACAGCCAGAAAAACCTGCTTCTTCCTCTCTGCGGCGCTCGCGCCCCCACCCCTCCCTGTCGGGACTGTGCAGCGGGTGTCTGTTGTTCCCCCCACTCAGAATCCCTTCTTCTGGAAACAGCCTCCTACCTCGGGGAACACCGGGTCCTCATTGGAGGAACACGACTCGTAATACAACTGTCAATCAAAACGCCCCGCCTCCTCCGTGGGCACGTGACCCCCGCTGAGCCAATCCTGCAGCTTGAACCTTGAGCTGAGCCAAGAACCGGGGCTGGCCCTGGGATCTTCTCCCTCCCAGTGGCAGAGCCTAAAGGGACACTGGGCACCCCGCTCCCTGGTCCGTGGGGCTGCCCTGCTCGGCCCGGTCAGGGCTGATTCTTCAGCCATTTCTGTGACTCTGTGGGCGGCCCTGACTCCTCCCAAAATATTCCTTTTATCGTAAGTTAGAGTTTAAACCACCTGCTTATTACTCCCAAAAAGCCCAATTGATGCCAAACGCAGGGGTTGGACCAGGCCTTGGGGTATGGATCTGCCCGTTCCACAGACGGACACCTGGCCTCTAGAGAGGAAAGGTGACAATGGTAAGAACGAGAATCCAGACCTCCCGTGCGCGGTTCTCACATCTACTCCCATCAAAGCATCACCGACCCCTGCAGCATCAGACAGCGTCAATCCCGACATACTGAAATCTTTTTTGGAAATTAATAAACATATAACACGGAGCACTCCCCACACAGAGAGCAAGAATGACAACTCTATAGAAAGAACGATCCCCAACGAGAGCTGTGTGTGTGTGGTATAATATCAGGAATTAAAAAGCGTCAAAAGATCAAGTGGGAGGAACATGAAATATGAATGGGATGAAAGACACATTTCTGTGCACGGAATAATAACTCTAATGAGTTTCCTCACCAAAGTCCCGCATCATGAAGTACAAAAGCAGGGCAAGGGACTGAGGAGGGAAATGGGGGCGGGGGGGTGCAGGGGGAGGCTTTGTGTGTGAGAGCGAGATTAGCAGGTGGGTAGGGGAGGAAAAGACAAGAGCAGAAAGAACTGTCAGTGCTGGGCTGTGAGTCCTGACACGAGTCATTAGCCCCCCCCCCCCCAGCCATGAGGCAGCTCCCAGGCACAGGGACAGCAGGGTCCTCTGGACCCAGGGCAGCTGGCAGGCCCCAGAGTACCCTGGAGTCCCACCGCCCTAGAGCAGATGGCCTGGGGCAACCCCAACCCCCCGAAAGGAAGGCAGTGTAGGTGCCCCCCAGCTGGCAAAGCACCTCTGCTGACTCTGCTCACCCAGACGGGGAGCCCGTGTTGGTAATTCCTTGATGCTGTGGAGTCTCCCCAAAGAGCCAGAAGTAACGACATATAGAGGGACTTGGTGTGAGCTCCAAAGGCAGACAGACCATAGCTACCAACTTGGGGACTGCCACCTCCTGGAAGAGACTCTGAGCCGGGGACTTATGTCTACACTCCAGCTTCCTCACAGCTAAGGTCAGGATGCTCCATCTTCCCGAGCATTCCTGGAGGGTTAAATGAGACGACACACAAAAGCCTCCTAGCCCAGTCTCGAAGGGGGTGGCCAATAACCATCAGTTCCCTTCCCCTCACCCACAGCTCGTCAGACACACAGTAAGCCATCCAGTCAATTGTTGCTCCCAATGTTATTCAGAGCCCATCATCTCGTGAGATGCTCACAGAGCCCTGGGATATAGGAAAAGCCCAGGCTGCTCTTCACACCAGACAGAGAAAGCAGCTGCAGCCGAACAGCAGAGAAGAAAGACATCTATCTCTATCCCTCATCGCCCTGAGCCAGTGGCAAGGTGGGGACCTGGTGCCAGGCATGCCCATGCAGAGCCAGCCCAGAGCGCCCAGGTTGCAATGACCTGGAACAGGTGCATTTCCATGACAACCCTCTGCTTCCACAGTCACTGTCATCTTCCTCCTATACACGGAAACCCTCAAAATGCCCAGGCAGAGCATCCATTGACTTCTCAGCAGCCAGCTCACCCAAGGGGCACAAAAGGAAGATCTGTGGCACTTCAAGCATGGCTGAGTTCTGTGGAGACAAGCACGTGGCTACAAGAGGCAGAGATAGAAGTTTCTGCTTTGTCTGCATCGCCAGGCCAACATGCTGGGAAAATAGTAACAATGATATTAGTAACAAAATGTAAACGGCACTTACTGTGGATCAAGGACTCCCCATATTTGAGCTCCTTTAATCCTCATGATAACCATAGCAGAGAGAGATGACCATTATCTCTATTTTACAAAAAAAGAAACCGGGGCACAGAGAGGTTAAGGAACTTGTCCAAGGTCACAGCTAGTAAGCGGAGGTGGGGGCGTGAGACTCAAGCCCAGGTTGTCTGGTTCTAGAGTCCATGTTCCTAACCCTGGAGGACTGCGTGGTATTAAACAAGCCTATCGGAGGAGGGGGCTGGGTTAGAGGGAGGCTGGGAGGTGCGGCTCAGTAAGTCCCACCTGGAAAGAGAGCAGAGGGTAGAGTCGGAGGAGGCTTTTGTTTGACATCCTAGATGCCATTCAGGACAGACAGGGAAGGGCCTGAGGCTTCAGAAGGTAACAAAGTCCTGGAACTTTTGTGACATCCCAGGGTTGTTATTGTCCCCTAACTGCGCTCCCATCATGATCAGCAACAACGCGGTTACACCAGGCAAGCCTCTGGCCTGGCCAGGAAGGAAGCTGTGGGGCTGACTGCCACCTGCCCTGCGTGTGGCCATGGGGGGACACGATGGATGTCCATACCCATGGAAGCCAAAGCGGGTTGGGCTGATATGTAAGTGGGGCCTCAGAACTGGGGCAGGAGATCCAAGCCAAATCAGGACACCAGCTGTACTTAAATAATTCAGTTGTGACATTATTTGTTTAATATCACCCAGTTGGCTTCCAGGGAGAAAGTGAGCAGATGTGTGTCTGTCCTGTTCGGCTTATGACCCCAGGTCCTGGCTTAGAGAATGATGCATAGTAGGTACTCAGTAAACATTTATGAAACAAATGGGCAAAGAGAATAAGCTGGTGTTTCTCCACCTCAGCACCATGGACATTTGGGGCTAGATCATTCTTGTTGAGGGCCCTGTCCTGTGCATTGCAGGATGTTTAGCAGCATCTCTGGCCTCAAACCACTAGACGCCAGCAGTATCCCCTCCCACTCATAACAACCCAAAATGTCTCCAGACATTTTTGCCAAATATCTCCTGGGAGGCAAAACTGCCCCCAGTTGAGAACCACTAATATAAGCCAACGTCCTTAGCTAGTGCCACTAATTGAACAAGGGAAGCCAAATTGAATTTACTCATCCAATGGGCAGTAGGGGATCTGAGCACCAGAAGCCAAGAAGGACTGAGAGAAGGTGTGAAACCAGGGGCAATGCACAGAGCTCTCAGATGATTAGCAAGAATGGAGCCCGCATTGCCTTTTCTGCTGCGAGCCACCAGGGGGGATTCCCGCTGACTTGACCATCCAGAATCAGGGCAGGTGAGAAAGAGAAGGGGGTGGCAGTGGCCAGGAGGACAGAGAAGCAGACTGAGACCAGACACTGGAATGAGGACAGAAGCAGCCCCAGACTTGGGCCCAAGACCAGACCGGGCAGCAGAAATCCCCATGCAGTTTCCTGACAAGGGGCCTTTTGACAGGTGGCCTTGCAACAGAGACCCTCTCTTGTCTGCGCTTTGAAGCCTGCCCTGTGAAACGTGGCCTCGCACCCAGGAGGCCCGTGGATCAAGGTGGTCTCGGCAGATCTACTTGGAGGGATTAGCTGGTGACATTACAACTACATGGCTACATGATGGCCTCGTTATTATTACACACACTCTTTCCCTGTCTAAGCTTCTGAACCCTGATTTGTTTATTTCTGAAAACTGTTTTTCACCAAGACACCAAGCTGGGCTACGAGAGATAGCACTGACTCAGCCATTTCCCTATCCTCGGCATAAAAGGGTCTAAAAAGAATAATTTAAGCTTCTCTGGAGTGAGATCATTTAATGAATCTTCTCGATGCTAAGAGGTTTTATATGCCTTTTTAAAAACCCTTCCCCAAGCACAGGGCTATGATATTACCTTGGAGAGCAAAGAGATGAAGTGATACACGTATGCACAGCACACAGGGAGGAAGGAGGTGGTTTCCTTGGCAACAGCATCCATGTTCTGGCTTCCCTTGGCTAAATTGGAATATATTGAAATCTCTGCTTTGGGCACCTCTCTTACGAAGGGAAATGAGTGGTTTTCTATGCAGGCACTCTCAGAAACCATGGGCCTGCAGCCGGGGAGCAATGTTCTGTGAGTCTGACACATCTGACAGGGACAAGGCAGTTAGCAAGCTGGCAAAAGCCCTCAGCCTTCGTTTGCAAAACGAAACCATCCTTTCCTGAGCCAAAGGAAAATGAAAGCAAACACAAGAGGCTTGACTGGCCCAACAGATAGGACTCCATTTCGCATGGTCTTTGTACACCCATTGCTCCAAGCTTTTCCAAATATGCCCAGCTCAATACATCAGACTCCAAAAGTCAACACACGATGCGCTGAAAATGGAGAACGGCTCTAAGGAAAATAAAGACCTACAAAAAATGTCCTCGGCTGATCTGCTCAAATCTTTGGCAGTAGGGAGGCAGCTACGGAGCCAAAACTCAGTGCCTGGCACACAGTAGGATGCCAACCTCACATCTGTGGAATTGAACTTGGAGTCAGGACAGACCTGGGTTTTTGCCCTGGCTTTGCAGTTAACATGCCACACGACTTAATACAAGTTCCATAAGCCCTGTGGCCTCAGTTTCCTCATCTAGAGAATGGACATAAATATCCCTTCCTATAGGATTGCTGGGAAGATTAAATGAGGTGCCTTCTAAAATGCTTAGCACAGGGGCGCCTGGGTGGCTCAGTCGTTAAGCGTCTGCCTTCAGCTCAGGTCATGATCCCAGGGTCCTGGGATCGAGCCCTGCATCAGGCTCCCTGCTTGGCGGGAAGCCTGCTTCTCCCTCTCCCTCTGCCCCTGCTTGTGTTCCCTCTCTCACTGTGTCTCTCTTTCTGTCAAATAAATAAAATCTTTAAAAATAAATAAATAAATAAAATGCCTAGCACAGAGGAGGCATTCAGTAATGCTTTCTCCCCATCAAGAAACAAGTAGCGGGGCGCCTGGGTGGCTCAGTTGGTTAAGCAGCTGCCTTCAGCTCGGGTCATGATCCCAGGGTCCTGGGATCGAGCCCCGTGTCGGGCTCCCTGCTCAGCAGGGAGCCTGCTTCTCCCTCTCTCTGCCTGCCTCTCTGCCTACCTGTGCTCTCTCTCTCTCTCTCTCTGTCAAATAAATAAATAAAATCTTTAAAAAAAAAAAAAAAAAAGAAACAAGTAGCATCCTGTTTCTTTAGGATAGTTAAAATTTACAAAAAGGAGCAGTGTCTAGGGGGCAGGAACAACTTCACCAAAGGAACTCACTTCTTTGCTATTTGTCTATCTTTGTTCTTGGGGTGCTTTTGCAGAGCTAAGATGGCCCAGCTGGGTAGGATCTGGATAGGAAGGACAGAAGGACCGACTTGGGGATAACCAGAGAACCAGCCACAAGCCTAAGAGGAAGTGGGCTAAGGAGACCACAGGGGCTGAGGCTCAGGCAGGCCAGGGGCAGGCAACACTAGAGAGGCAGGCAGCATAGTGAGTGAAAATACACCACCTGCATTTATATATCTTCTGCTTTTACGTCTTCTGGTCATCTGGGAAACAAGGGTTTGCTGCCTAGCTGAAGAATATACGAGCACAGGGCTTTCCCCCCAGGGAACATGAAAAGGAATTTTAAAATGTGATGATTCAAAAGTTCCTCTAGAAAAATAAGCTACTACCAGTCATTAACACATTTCTTAAAAAAAAAAAAAGAACATCACTAAAAGGATATTTGCTCTGCAGATATTAAATGCATTCTAAAGCTACAATAATTAAAACAGTATGGTACCAGCAAAGAAATTGGCAGGCAGAGGAATAGAACAGACTCAATATTGAAATTTTATTATACTTTGAAGACAGAATTTCATATGGTTGTGGAAAAATATGGATTATTCAGTGAACTATGGTTTGGGGATTAACTGCCCAACCCACTAGGGAACAGATTTAAACTCTATCCCTACCTCAAACTATACTTCAGGGGCGGCTGGGTGGCTCAGTAGGTTAAGCAGCCGACTCTTGATTTTGGCTCAGGTCATGATCTCAGGGTCACGAGATCGAGGCCCACGTTGGGCTCCACACTCAGCATGGAATCTGCTTCTCCCTTCCCCCCCCACCCCCCGCTCGTGCTCTCTCTCTCTATCTCAAATAAATAAATAATCTTTAAAAAATAAACTATACTTCAAAATAAAGTCCAGATAGGTCAAATACTAAAATAAAAAAATAAACCGTATTAAGAGAAAATGCAGATTCACATTGATATTACCTCTGCGTTGTACATCAGACACTTTTCATGCCCCTTCGTACAGCCCCTCAGCTATGGCTATAGAAACCATTGCACTAGGTGTGGTCTGCGAACCCACTGCTCCAGCCACACGCCCTCCGTCTCTCCGTCCGTGTCCCTCTCCTGGCTTCTCTGGCACGGCTCTGTGGCACACCGGCAGTGACCCATTCAGCCATTCTGGGGTGAACACAACCCCAAAGTGCAAGGGATTTAACACCCCCCCAGGGCAACCCTGGGCCTTAGGAGATAAAGCTGGAGGGTGAATATCTCTCTCTGCCATCTGTCAGGGAGATGATTCTGAGCCACACTGCACACAGTTCCTGATTGGCCCCCTGCAGGACTCACCCCCATTTTTCTTGTAGTGGCTTCCCCTCCTTCCCTCTTTCATGCTTCCCAGCCCTCACTTCTCTTCCCTAGGACCAACCACCAAAATAAACTGCATACAAGCCCTTGTCACAGGTTCTGCTTTGGAGGGAACTCAGGCTACAGTGACTGGGTAAGGCCTAAGTATGGCACTAAATTGAGGAAACACAAAGAAAAAGTCTGATAGATTCACTTTCTTTAAAATGTAAAACATCTGTACATCAAAATACACCCTATATACTCTTCCCTTCCCTTTTAGGACACTTTAGGCCACCAGCCACTAGGTGGGACCCATCAAGACAGGCAGGGGGCTGGGATGGGGGCGACATGGGTGTCAGAGACAGAACAGGGCAAAGGGAGCATACATGCGGGCCAGAGGTGGCCCAGTGTGGGTATCAGAGCCCATGTGCACTGAACGGGGGTATATGGGAGAGCAGAGCCCATTTGGAGCCTCAGAGTATCTCAAGAGTGGGGGACAGCCTAGAACAAGGTATCAGAGCCTCAGGGTATCAGAAGGGCATGTCCTTCCCAACCTGTGGGGATGCCCCTAGGACAGTGGCAGTGATGAGGGATTGATGACATACAGAGTATTAATCAAACAACTAAATATATTATAGATGATGGTGTGGAAATCAAGGTTCTCACTACCATAGAAGACAGTTATTGGAATGGAAAGAAAGAAAGCTAGAATATACCCCATGGTATATGATTAGAATTGGAGGCATTAAAAACTCATAGTTTGATAAACATAGATATGCCTTTAACATATCTAGATATATAGAGAATAAATACAGTTATAAACATGTGAATGCATGCATATATGGGTGTGTCCACAGAGAGGGTGGGAGCATGATACCCAATAGCAATGAGCATACCTAGTACTCAGATTTTGGCTTCTAAATACTATTCTTCACTAAAAGGAACCAGGGATCCTTGGAGAAGTGGCTGATTCCAGGGCTGAGGAAAAACACCTTGGTTTGCCAAAAAATAAGGAAGTGTTCAAAGAATAATGGGGACAAACTCAAAAAGATACAGAAGTCCACTTGAAGGGTTTCTACTGACCAAACCTAGGGCCAATTGAGCATCAAAATAATGATATTAGTGGGTTCTAATAAAATAGAAATCCAGGAGCTTATACAGATAAAACTATGCAAATGAATAAATTAAGTAGTCTCAAAGTATCTCCCCACAAAATAAGTATTAATTACAAAGCCGGGGGGGGGGAGTAACTTTAGAGCGGAGAAATCTGTAGGGCTCTACCTTAATCAGGTGTTCAAAGCTTCGTGCTCCTGTATTGAGACCAATCCAAACCCCATGTGACCTGCTGGGCTGCAAGGAGAAGAGCTGAGCATCACTTCTGCTATACTACCAAATGTGGATAAGCTGGGGCAAATCATGAGGAAACAGCAGAAAGAACACTTCAATGGACATTCAACCAAAAAACTGGCCTGGGCTCTTCACAAGTGTCAAGGTCATGAAAGTCAAGGAAAAGACCAAGGAGCAGTTCCAAATTGAAGAATAAAGAGACATGACAAATGCAACACACGATTCTGAACTGGATCCTTTCGCTACAGATGGCATTGTTAGGACAACTGGCAAAAGTCAGACAGGGTCTCAGGAATAGCTGGTACCCATGTACAAGTTCAGCTTCCTGATTTTGACAGTAATATTGCAGTTATGTAGCAGAACGCCCTTGTTTGTAGGAAATGCACACTAACATGCCCAAGGGTGATGGGCACCAGTCACCCGGATGGGTCCGGGAGAAAAATGGTCTTTGCATTCTACTTGCAACTTGTCTATAAGCTTGAGATTATTTCAAAATAAAAGTGTAAAAAAACTTTATATAAAAATGTAAAAGACAAACTGGAAAAAAATGCAAATCACATGATAGAAAGAGTTACGTCCTCAAGATAAAGCAAGGCTTCAAATTGTGTTAGAAAAATGTGAATACCCAGATAGGAGAAAAAAATGACAAAAGGTGAACAAATAGTGTCTAAAAAACTAAATGTTCAATAAACATGAAAAAAGTTTACCTTCTCTGGAAACCAAAGAAATGCAAATGAAAATGAGACACCATAATTTTTGAGCCTTCAATTTGCAAAATATATGTTTAAATAATAATATCTCATCTTGGAAAGAGTGTGAGGAAACAGCTACTTTTATTTACTGCTGGTGGGAGTATAAATTTACACATTCATCCTGGAGGACAGTTTAGCAATTTGCCTTAAGATTTTGCAAACCCATTGTGCTAGTAGGTCTATTTCCAGGAATGCCTCCTTAGGAAATGGTCATGAGTGTTTGCAAATATTTATTACAGAGTTGCTTGTAGAGGGAAACAATTTAATTTCCCAACAATAAGGGATCAGATAAATTAACCACAATACATCCAAACAATAGAATACTATGGCAACCATTAAAAATTATTTAATCAAATATCATTTAATGACAGCTGTGCATATAAATGTAGTTATGTGAGCATTAATATTCAAATCCTGGTAGCTCTGAGCTCCCACCTGCAGAACTTGAAAGTCCTATCACCTCCCTGTTGTTGCTGGGGGACAATGCAGGTGCCTCACGTGTCCTCAGAAACAAGGGTGACTGTCTCTCCTGTGGGGACTGTGGGCCAACGGAGGAGGTGCCAGATAGACAGGATCCCCTATCGGGCTCAGTGGGGGCTGTCCCATTCCAGAACTGCTTCCTGGCCCCATCCCACACTCCCACTCAGTTTCAGCACTGAACTCACATGCACCTGGCCCCAAAGCTGGTCTCCTTGAGCTTCGGGTCTCATCACAGCTTTTCTCAAAATCACTCGATTCGCTCTGCCCATCCCCTCTCCCATCTGCACCAAAAATCAGTTCTTTAGGCCGGTCAGGGGTCTCTTCTTTTGTCCCACTCCCAAGCCTCAAAAGAAAAAAACTTCCCAAACCTCCTCCATCCAACCCCAAAAAAGAAAATCCCCTGCTGCACAGACAACCACTGGGGGTCGGGGAAGAGAATCACCAGGCCCACCTCCTGGAAGAAACAGCTGGGTCCCAGCTCTGTCTCAGCCTGAGCATACATCCGAGTACAGACCAGACGCGTGACCAAACACACTGAGTCAATAAAAGCCCAGAACAACGTCCACCAAAAGGTTACCCGTGTTTACCTCCTCAGAGTGAGAGAGTGAGTGACTTGTATTTTTTGTTTGTTTACCTGTATTTTATTAAATAGTCCCTTTAAATCTGCACCTTTAAATCTTGAAAACGTATTGGACTACAGAGTAACAATGACAAAGTCTGTGTGAGGTTAAAATAACAACACCCATAACCCACCCATAGACCCATCACCCAGCTGCATACAATGAATTGGCTGCTCCTTTAGCCCCTCTATGACCTTCCCTTCCTTGCCCCACACCACAGCCTGAACTTTGTTCTTCTCCTTCCTTTGCTCTTCTTTATCATTTCACTGTTATATGTTTGTACCCTAACCGAGTACTTTTGCTGTTTTTTTTAATTGCCCATAAATAAAACCATACTCTGTGTAGTCTTCCGAGACTTGCTCTTTTCACTCGCCATTCTGTTCCTGAGATTGATCCACATTGTTGTTTAAAACTGTAGTTCCCTCATTCTGCGTGGTGTGAACATGCACAATTGACTCATCCACAGTCACGTGATGAGCATTTGAGCTGCATCCTTTTATTTCACTATCGCTGGTAATCCTGCAGGAACATTCTCGTCCGTTCCTCCCAGAACACACGTCCAAGAGATTGTCCAGGTTCTACTCCGAGGAATAGACTTTCTGGATCATAGGACGTAAGCATCTCCAACTTGTCAGGATAATGACTAATTGTTTTCCATAACGATGTGCCAATTCAGTCTCTCCCAGCAGTGTGTCAGTGACAAGACTGGGATTCGTTTAGAAGTTTCGAAAATGAGGACTGTCTCCGTCATGACAGGCCTCCCAAGGCACATCTTCCTTGGTGGTTGGAATCGCTCTCAAGCACAGCGAGTAATTAAAAGGCACCTCTTTCTTTAAAACCCAGGTGGTGTGTTAGAATAATCTGGAGCACATCCTGCTCTCCATACTCCTCTTCAGTTGTTCTTGGTTCTGCCCAGGCTTTCTGAGCTATTTTCTTGGGAGAGTCCTCTGCCCCCCAGAGCCACAGAAGCACCTTGGAAGTGCCATAAGAGGAGACCCTGGGATGGGCACTGGGAGGCCCAGACCACAAGCCGGTCGCTGACTTCACTCACCAGGCGGCCTTGGGTGGGCCAGCCTTCCTCCTGAGGAATGGAGCAAGGGGATAGGGCTAGACAGTCTCTGAGGTCCCTTCCACCTTCAGGCTGCACCACTCAGTCTCCCACTGCTTTTGTTCCTGCCTCACCAGGACAGCCACCGGGGGCTACCTCCTGGCTCCTCACCCCTGCAAGTCACGCAAGGTGTGCAGTGGAAGAGACAGTGATTTCCCAGGGTCACATCTCTATCTTGCTTTGGCCCCGGGACAAAAGCGGCCCAGGTCGTCCACAGCCCCACCTCTCTGTCCTGGTTCCCCTCAGGCACCTCTTGCCAGGAACCCTTGGATAGAAGTTCCAAAGGCAAATGTTTGCGCCCTCCTTCTCTCTCGTGTTTCTCCCTTATTGTATTAAAGGATGGAGTCATCAGACCTGGATTTGAGTCCCAGCTGCCTCAGCCTTTTCGGCCTGTGTGACCTGGGGCTAGTCACTTAACCTCTCTTAGGCTTTAACTTCCTCATGTATAAAATGATGACAGTAGTCCCTAGCCCATTGATCCATTGTGAGGTTGTGATCTCATATCTGAGATCACATACCTGTAGCACTTAGCACAGTGCCTGACCCACAGAGCACCCTGAATAAATGGTCGCTTCCTATTAAAATAGGGCTCCCTTTGGACAGAGTACTCGTGCCACCATGGCACTAAGGTTAGCCTAAGCTTCGAGAATTCAGCTCCTCCCAATCTGCTTCTGCTTTACAAAAGGGGAATTTTGGGAAACTCCAGTCTGCTGCTCAGTGTTGAAGCAACTGGAAAATGGTTTCAACTCTTCCTTAAGAGAAGGACAGAGCAGCCCAGAGTGAGGGAGGCAGGGACCAAAGGAGAAGCTCACCTAGAGAGGCAGAAACTCTAGTGGGCAGAAGCTCACCTAGAGAGGCTCAGACAGAAATGGCCACACCTACACGCTGGTCCAAAGAGGTAACGCTCCACACCTCTTACAAAGGCTTTGGTGTTTAATTTAACCAGATTGGATAAGAGTTTTATTTCTCAGAAATTCTCCTTGCATGCTGTCTATCTCTTAATGCACTGATCACAGTCTGCCATGTTCAGACATGGTGTGTGTATGTGTGTTGTGTGTGTGTGTGTGTACTCACACACGAACACTCCACTTTATGTAATCACCCAAGGACAGGGATTGTGTTGGACTCCTCCGCGGACTCCCATGAGTCTAGTCCAGAGGTTTATAATGAGTGCACTCAACAAACACATGTGTTCAACAAGTATCATCAAGTATTCATTGAATACCTACATGCCACGGGCCAGGAGCTTAATGGGTACTGGGCAAACAGATATGACTGCAACATTGCTCCTGACCTCAGGGACTTCACAGTCCCACGGGAAGGCAGGCCAAAGTCGACAATGGGAGCAGCCGAGCAAGGGAATTCTAGGCAGAAGCGGCAGTCTGAGCAAAGGCATGGAGGCAAGAGGTAGCTTCATGTGTCCAGTGTGGTGAGTTGGCTGGAGCAGCTGCAGCCTCAGCTACATGGAAAGGTTTAGTGTGATGAGGTGAGAGAAATAGTCGGGCCTGTAGGTCATACCAAGAACAAGAGACTTCTCCCTCAGGCCATGGAGAACCATGAAAGACTTCAATACCATGTGCCCACATCTCAGCACAATCACTTGGGGGGGCGTGTGGAGAGTGATTTGAGAATTAGGTATAGAAGAAAGTGGTGGAACTCAGTAAAAGCACTGGAAGATAAAACGGAAGGAAGACTTCAAAAAGAAGGTCAAAGCCGCAAAAGGAAAAGCAGAAAAAAAAAGATGAAGTTAGAAGATTGATCCAGGAAGTCCAATATACAAATTATAAGAGTTCCCAGAAAGACAGAACCAAAGAAATAGAGGGAAGGAAGGCATCCAAGAAATTATTTGGGAAAATTTCCCAGAACTAGAGGGCACGAGTTTGTAAAGTAAAAGTTCCATTAAATGCTCCATACAATGGATAAAACAGAACATTAGCACAGCACAGCAAGCTCCGCTCTGAAGCCTCCCACTCCGACAAGAAGACCCCACAGCTCCCTCAAGCTTTTACAAGAAAACCAAGAATGGGTAGTATACAAAGAATGAGAAAGTGAAATGGCATTGACTTCTTTATGTCACTGGAAACCAAATGATCATGGTGAAAATTCTTCCCATTTTTTTTTTAAGATTTTATTTATTTACTTGAGAGAGAAAGCGAGAAGGAGCGGGGCGGGGGGGAGCGGCAGAGGGAGAGGGAGAAGCAGACCCCCGATGAGCAGGGAGCCCGACGTGGGGCTCGATCCCAGGACCCTGAGATCAGGACCTGAGCCAGAGTCAGACGCTAAACCGACTGAGTCACCCAGGTGCCCCTAAATTCTTCCCATTTCTGAAAGAAAATATCCGACCCTGAATTCTATATTCGACTGAATCATCAGGAGTGAGTTTCAGAAAGGCAAGTGTTTGCTTCTCATGGACCCTTCCTTAAAAGCTCTCGAGGATGTGCTCTGCCAAATAAGTTGCAAACCGAGGGGCACCTGGGTGGCTCAGTCGTTAGGTGTCTGCCTTTGGCTCAGGTCATGGTCTCAGGGTCCTGGGATCGAGCCCTGCATTGGGCTCCCTGCTCAGTGGGAAGCCTGCTTCTCCCTCTCCCACTCCCCCTGCTTGTGTTCCCTCTCTTGCTGTGTCTCTCTCTGTCAAATAAATAAATAAAATCTTTTAAAAAAAAATCAAAGTTGCAAACCGAGGAGGACACAGAGGGAGACTGAAGATGGGGGCAACGGTGACACGCCTCACCATGGAGGAGAGACAGGAAGGATGTCCCGAGGATGGTGACAAAGGCAGGGCCGGGATGAGGTGGCGGCCAGGCACAGGACATTGTCACTTCCAAGGGCACTGGGACCGGAGACCCTTCAGGATGAAGAAATCAGTATCGTGCCCGATGCACGTGAAAACCTCGAGAGAAGGTGTAGGCAGTGGCAGGCACTGGAGTGGTATGAGTGGTAAGCACACAGACAGGAAAGCAGGCAAGAGAACAGGATGGTTATTAGCTCCGAGGGAGACAAGAAGTTACGCAGGAAAGGAAAAACAAAGTGCGCCACATGGACCTAGTTGCCTTCTTAAGCAATGCACATACATGACTTGGACAGCATTTTTAAAATGAAACGGTCCCTTTATTAATACGTAATACTGCCCAGTCCTCCTGCCTTTCTTCCTGCTTCCCCAAAGTGCCCAGAGTGGGACAAGCCAAACCCAAACATCTCCTTCTGTCGATCCTCAAGTAGGCAGCTTCGCTTTTAGGAACAGGAGTTATTCGGCCCCAGTGGGGGGGTGCAGGGGGGGACGAGAAAATAAATTTGAAAAGAGACCTGTAAGACTAAAAGAGAAAAACCTGGTAATTAGTGCTTCAGACAGATAATAAATTCTGAATCTCACAAATAAGGCTTTACGAGTTGAGTGTGTGTAATTGATACCCCAGCCTGGAGAGCCTATCAGATCGCCTTAATCCCACTTTTTGTCTTGTGCATTTTAAATTATTCAGTTCCTTTGAAAACCAGAAATACTGCCTTTGTAGAATCAGACAGCTCACTCCACAGGGTGCCAATTTAGGATCTCCACAGTGGGTTTGGCCAGAGATGCTTGCCTTGAAGTCTGGAGACGTGTATCCGTTCAAACCACAGCATTCCGTGCTGGAGCTCGCCCACTCCGTTCCATCTGCATTCTGCTGCCTGCAGGCCCTCTCCCACCTGGCGACTCCACTGGGAGACAGCCAACCTCGGGGCACCAGGCAGAGTGAGAATGGTGTGGGACCAGGCAGGAGAAAGGCCCAGAACACCTTGTGCTGCTCAGAGACACCCCCACCCCTACCCCAAGGGTCATGTCCAGCTCCAGCTACCCATGTTCAGCAGAGCAGGTCCACTTCTCAGTTCCAGACACTTCTCACTGCAGGCTGGGTACAGGACTTGACATTCTCCATTCATGATGCCATTTGAGCCTCACAACAGCCCTGGGAGGTAGGTGATACTACCAGACCCATTTCACAGATGAAGAAACTGAGGCGCAGGGAAGCAAACTGCTTTGACTAAAACAAAGCAGTAGAGCTGAGATGTGAATGCAAGTCTGACTCCAAAGACCACTTTATTATGCTACTTTTGAGGACTTCCTCTGGGCTGGGGCAGGACCCTGTAGATTTTAAAGAGGACTAAGATGAGGTCCCCACCCTCAAAGAATGCAACTTGGGGGGGGGTGTCAGACACATAACAGCACTGACATGCTCCATGGTAGAGGGCCAGTGAGTACAGATGTAGAATGAAATGATGGGGGGGGGGGGGACCAGGAGACAGTGATGTGTAAGGGGCTGCCCCTACCCCCTCCTCACTGGGACCAGCCTTGGAAAGAGTAGACTCAAGGGGCATAGGAAGTTGTATTCAAATCCCTGAAGGGCGTGGTCATTCTGAGCAACCCCAAAAACTCAACCAGACCCAGTTAATGAAAATCACAGGAAGGTCAGTCGCTCTGTGGGAGGAAAGCTGAATTGGAAGGCCCACCTTGCAAGAGTGTGAGAAGAGTCCCTGGCATGGAGAAATAGTTGAGCTGAAGCCAGACGTCCTTTGTCAGAAACGTGGCACAGAGGAGGGGGAAGGGGGCAAAAGCACCTCATTCTCTGTTCTGATCTATCTTCCCTTCTCAGAACATCTATTACAACTTCCAGTCATGTGAAAAATTGGGATGATAATAGCCCCTGCTTCCTCAAGGGGCTGGGGGACTAGATGGGAAACTAGGGCTCAGGCAGATTAAGCAATTTGCCCAAGGTCACATGGCATGCCAGCAGAGAACAGGTCACTTTCACTGCATGGTCCTCCTTTTAAACCAGCTGGGTAACCCCTTCTTCCGTGGTGCACCCCTTATAGTTGGTGACTCTTCTTTTGCTCAAGATGTACAGAAAAAAAGAATGGAGTTAGAACTCGCTACCTGGCAACCGACCCATAATCACCATCCATAGATGCTGGCACAGGCCTGAGCCCACCCAGAGCTCCGTGGGAAAAGGGCTGGGCTTGAATTCAGAAGACAGTCTTCAAGTCCCACATTTTCCTCTCACCAGCTCCAATCTTCTGCATGGGTCTCAGTTTTATATCTGTAAAATGGGGATAATAATTTCTGCTCCAAGAAACTGCCAGGGTTAGCGCACGCATCCACTGAACAACGTGTGCGAAAGGCCTCTGTTGCCTAACACCCTTGGTGAATGTGAGGAGAGGGGTTGGCGGGTTGGTGGATGGCGGTATTGGATATCATGGTGGCAGCAGTGATAGAGGTGGTGGTGGAAGTAGCCGTGGAGGTGATGGCAATGACAGTGGGTAATGGCTGTCGCCAAGAGCATACTGGCATAGTGAATGTGGTGGAGGAGATGATGGTGATGGTCATGATGGCAGTGGTGATGGGACTGATGATAATGATAGTCCTGGTGGTGATGGAGATGATTAGGGTGGCAGTAACGGAAGTGGTGGGGTGGTGACAATCATGGTGGAGGGGAGGAGAAGGTAGGGGTGGAGGCAAAGATGGTGATGGTGATACTAATGGTTGTGGCCATAGGAGTATCAATATGGCAGAAGCAGTAGAAGTGATAATGATGGATGATGATAGTGGAGATGACAGAAGGAAAGATGGTAGTGAAGGTGGAGATGACATGGATGGGGGTAGTGAAAGTGATGGTGGTGGTGTTGGTGGTGGAGGAGATGGTGATAGTAATGGTGGTGGCCACTATAGTTCCAACACGGTGGAAGTGGAGGAGGTGACGGTGGTGGAGGTGATGAGGGTGGTGGTGATGGTCATGACCATGGCCATGCCGGCAGTGGTATAATGATGGTGGAATTACTGGTGGGCCATTGGTCATGGTGTTATTATTGGTGATGACAGTGACTATCTGGGCGATGGTAGTAGTCGACCCCTGCCTCCATAGGTGCGTCAGAAAATGGGACCCCTGGGTCCCCCCCTGGTGGCCACGGGAAGGCAGAGAAGCCCTCTGAGGGATGGGGGCTAGAATGATGAGGCCAAGACAGCCTTGTGCTACCCCTCAACAGAGAGCCCAAGCCTACAGAGGGGCAAGGGTGGCAGTGCGGACAAGACAGCAGAGCAAGTCAGTCACATCATATTTCAGTAACAGCATGTAGCTGCTTGTTAGCAGAGATCTGCTTTCCAACGGCAAATAATAAAATTATGCTTTTTGTGCAGCTAATGAAATGCAAATTGAAGCTGGATGCACATTAATGCAAAGAGTTGAATATCCATTTAATCAGCTCCTCCCTGCAGGGGCCAATGATAAAAATGACAGAGGAATTGCATTGCTAATTCCGGGCCTGTCACATCTTATACACCCTTACCTTGTAAACCCAGTATTCCTGTGGCTGGCACCTGCCTGAAGGGCCCAAGGTTTATGTGCCAGGGCTCGGGGAGCCTGGGAATCCCTTTTGTGGGGGAGGGATTAGGTGGTTGGGCCCAGATGGGAGTAGGGAGGCCTGGAGGGAGTAGAATGAATCAGATAGGATCGTTCCTATATAAAATAAACCGCCACTAGCCTCTCTGCTGTCCCCCCACTAGGCCGGCTTCTCTCCCCCGTGGTGGGCGGGATGATAGACTATTTCTTCATGTGCTGGACATCAGAGATCTGTGGTGTAACACCAAAGCCGGCACAGAGCATCTGCTTACTCTGTGCCAGGTGCCCTGCAAGGCCGTGGATGAGCACCTGCTCCTGTGGCCAGCAGAGGCCGGTACACTTCCTTCTACTTTCGGATGAGGACACTGAGACTGAGAAGGTGAAGTGCGTGGCCAAAGGGCACGTAGCTCATGAGGGATCTGAAGGCACACAGTGTGTGACTCTTCGGCCACATTCCTAGCTGTTGGAGTACACTGTTTCCCCCGAAGGAAAGGACATCTGGGGAGCGTGGTACCCAGCAGCTGAGGGGGCTGGAAGGAGGGGGAGGCGGTCAGGAGCAGGGCTGGAGGCTATTGTTAGAGAGTAAAAGACAGGAAGCATCCGCCTAAATGGTAAGAGGGGCTGGAGGTCATCTCTGCCCCACTCTGAGTCCCACCCAGACCAGCGACTTTGGGACAGAGGCCTCCACCCAGGCTGTCTGAGGGAGGGGAGGGGAAGCAGGCCAGGCGTGCCCTTGTTAAATGCAGGAGTGAGGCGATCAAGGTGAATCTGTAAGTCAGTGATCCCGGAGACAAGGAGGAAGACAGATCAGAGGGGACAGAGAAGCAGCAAGGGCATGCTACAATGACAGAGGCCAGGGGTGATGGGCTGGAAGCGGGGTCCACCTGCACGCATCCTGTCTGGGTCTCCACTCTGTCACGCCAGAGCATTTGGGGACAGCAAGAAAACACTGGGGCCTCAGGGGCCTCCCCAACATTGACAGCAGCTGTGGTGGGCTCTGAGGGGCTTGGTGGGGACGTGTAAGCCTGTCCAAATGACAGTGGTGACAAGGGGGTCCTTCCTAGCCCTGGAGCTCGGGCCAGGGGCCAGCACGCTGATGAACAATACACACCCCGCCTTCAAAGAGCCTGCGCCCCTGACAACCTGTCTCCGGATTCTGATTGGACTTGACAGGTTCCTTCCAGATGCCACACGGCTACTCAGGCAAGATTTACCTACCACCCGGCCTCTGACAGGACACAAATGAGGAGGCCCAAGCGCCCAGCACAGCTGTAAACAAGGACCCTGGAATCGGCACTTGCCCCCAACCCTGCCTACCCTCAGCAGCTGGAGGGGAGATGCAGATCCTCAGAGCAGCCCTCCAAGCCCACCCTGATCACGGCCACACTGATGCCACTCCCCTCAGGGAGTCACCGTGCTCTCATTTTGGCCACTTCCTGAGCACCTACTATGTGCCGGGCACCCTACACCTGGCACTCTACTGAATCATGGTAACAACAACCCTTTCATAAAGCAACTCTTTTTTGTCCCCATTCTACGGATGTGGAAACAGAGGCCACCAAGCTCGCCGAGAACGTGCTTCCGCTGACCTCCGGGTCTGTGCTCCGCCATGCTGTGTTTGGCCATGGGCCGCCCTAAGGGCAGCTATGGAAGATGCTCGCACAGTCCCTGCTCCCAAAGACCTTGTGAGTTCCTCTGGGGTGACTGTCTTTCAAAAGAGTGGGTAGTTTCTCACAGATGCACACACACCACCTAAAAACCCAAGCGCAGAGCAGTGGGCTCACCACGCGACCACTGGTGTATAAAGGCGAGAAAGAAATATATGTTTGTGTTCGCTTTAATGTAAACACATTAAACAGAGGCCCTCGGGACGTGAGAAATCAGTAGCAGCGTCTAGCTCGGCGAGAAGGAATGGACAGATGGGGGCGAGGGGGCTGGGGAAGAGGTTTACTCTATGATCCTCTCATTTTATTTGTAGTCCTTCAAAAATTTTAAGGAGAGTTTTTAACTAAAACATTAAACATCCTTTTCCCCTGCATTAGCCCAGCGGTTGCCCACAATAAGACCGTGAGGGGCCATTCCTCGGCAAAGGAGCCGGAAGCGCAGAAGGGTTGGTTTGGGGCTGAGGCTCATGCCCTGGTCACGGACAACCAGGCGCAGCCGCCCCCCCCATCCCCTCCTTCCACACGCACTGGCTCCTAGTTCAGTGCCCCACAGGGCTGGGCACACAGTGGATCTCAGTAAATAAGACGTCATCCCCCGCTCCAGGACATAGATGGAAGGGCCAAGGTAAAATAAACTGGCTTC